>NC_133772.1:40734643-40945525 GCF_003597395.2 Chelonoidis abingdonii
ATATCTGGTTTCACTTCCTGCACCAGTAACTCTAGTTCCTCCACTTGTTACCTAGGCTCCTCGCATTGGTGTACAAACATCTTAATTCTTGCTGTTTGGCTTCACTCACATTCTTTACCTGATTAGGCCCAGACGTTCTACGGCCAGTATCACCTATTAGAATTGTATCTACAGTACCCTTCCTCCATATGTCCATTCTCCTACCCACAACAGTAACCTTTCTTGCTTCATTTTCGTCCCTCTCACTGTTAAAATCCAGCATAGAGATTACCTGGATATCTCTCAACCATCTCCCCCCAATTCCTAGTTTAAAGCTCTCTTAATCAGTTATGCCAGCCTTCATCCTAGAAGTCTATTTCCTTCCCTACTAAGGTGCAGTTCATCCTGAGAGAACAATTGTCTGTCCATGAATGCCTCCCAGTGACCATACATCCCAAAGCCCTCCTTAAAGCACCACTACCTGAGCCATCTGTTGATCACCATAATCTTGTCACACTTTTGTTGCCCTTCTCTAGGAACAGGCAGAATCCCACTGAAGATCACCTGAGCCTTGATTTCCTTAAGTGACTTCCTCAGCCTGGTATAGTCTCCCTTGATATGTTCCAGCAAGAATCTAGCAGTATCATTCGTTCCCACATGAAAGACAATCAGTGGATTCTTTCCCACTCCCATTAGGTTCTTTCAATTCCATGTATTTTTAGCCTAAAACTCAAAGTATTTTACAGGAATCCAAAACATCTGTATTGTTGAGCAAGTCTCTTTGCTTCTTTTGTCTGATCTTTCTAATATTCTTCAAATGACAGCCATATCTGTAAAACTACTATCCCCATGACTCAGATTTCCTGGGAGGTTTTCCATTTTCCCATGCTCACTCTTTTAATATATTTTTTCTAAAAAGTATGTAATACAGTAGAGTATACGGGTGCTTAGTACATCCTGAATCACACCATCTGCCACTACCTTTGTTGAGGAAAAATGAGTATATTTCTGAGAGTTTTGTACTGCCACCCATCAGTGTAGCATCTCCAGATACAACTGAATCAACTGGGTAAAGAGTGCATCACAGCGAGAATGCACCTAGTGTGTCATTATCTAAGTACCATGAGTAATCACAGCACCAGTCAGAAGTCAGTAACAACTGGGGAGAGGGATAGCTTGGTGGTTTGAGCATTAACCGTGAGTTCAATTCTTGAGGGGGCCATTTAGGGCTCTGGGGCAAAATCAGTACTTAGTTCTGCTAGTGAAGACAGGGGACTGGATTCAATGACCTTTCAAAGTCCCCCTGCAGCTCTATGAGATAGGTGTATATCTCCTTGTCATCATCTGTATTCTATCTCAATAGACCACCTGGCTTGAACCCCACTAAACTTGTTTGGAACAACATGAAATACCACTGGCATACATATCCTATTAAACCACTCATCAAGGATGGACTCTTAGTTGGTGTCCACAAACCCATGCAATGCTTTTATAACTTAGTAGTTCATAAGCAGATGCATAAACCACAAAGTGCTGTAGAAGAGGTTCTAAAGAAAGAGCACTCAAACACAATTATGCAAAATACATTTCTCAATAAGTAAAAAACATTGCATATTCTTTAACCTGGTGCCCAGCTTATGTGACTCATTGGGTGGGGTATGTGTGTGTCTTTGCTAGCCCCACCATTTCCCAAGCCCACTGCACTGCATCCCTGGGATAACTGGAGAATTCACTGTTCATAAGTGGGGCAATTCATTAGCCCCTCATCGCAGGCCCACTACTCTGCATAAGATCTGGGGAATAACTTGACATTTCATAGTTCATTAAGACTGATTCACTAATCCCACACCTCCAGCCTACTATGCTGCTTCCTCCCATTCATGGGAAAAGGAATCTAAGCATCACAATCACTCTTTTATCAACTAAAGAAGATTTTAACTGATTTATGGACACATTCATTCTGAAGGAAGATTATGTTGGTTAGAGGTGCGATTTTTTTTTTAACTGGTACAGCTATACTGGCACAACCCCTAGTGTGCCAACAGTTATACTTTCAATGCATGGCATTTAGCAGTCCTACTGCTCTTTGGTACTCAAGCAAGAAATAGCATTTTAAATTTGGGGTAAAGAGGGGGCAAATACATTAAAGCACATCAACAAGAACATGAGAACCGCCATAATGGGTCAGACCAGTGGTCCATCTAGCCCAGTATCCTGTCTTCCAGCAGTGGCCAAACCCAGGGGATTCAGAGGGAATGAACAGAACAGACAATCATCAAGTGATCCATGACATTTGCAGATAGTGATGCCAAACTGCTCACAGTGCCTCACCACAGTTAAAGCTCCAGAGTAGCAATGGTGTAAGTTTTACTATTGTCACCACTACAGAGCCAAAGTGAGCTGGATACTCTTCTGCTTTATGCTAAATTAGCATAATTGATTATTTCAGATTATTTACAGGTGGGTGATGACGTGCAAAGCAAAAAGAATGAAATTTGATTCGTCAGGTACATGCTTGAGGTTGCTAGTGGTAGCAGCAAGGGAAATTTAGTTGAGATATATCTGATATGGAAATCAGTGATGGAGAAGAAATATGGAATAAAAAGATATGTGAAGTGCCTCCCTGTGGAGTCAGCACCACTAAAATCTCACTTAAACTATAAAATTAGGAACTTGTGTTGTTCTTTGTGCGGGGATGAATTTTATCCTTTTAGCATCAGTTCTCACCTGCACTGTGACATGGGATACAGCTTGTGCACAAGGTGCCTGGGCTCAATAACAGACTCAGGACCATCATTGTTCTAGCTGAACAATAGGGCTGAAATAATCCACTAACCACTATTAATCTTCCACAGGGATGAGAGAAGAAAGGGTGCATTGCACCTGAACAACCCTGGAAGCTGATGGGCAATCTGGTTTCCCTATAAAAACTTTCTGCCTTCCTAGCTCCAGGGTAACTGCAAAGCTATGGCTGCTGCAGCAGAAAGGTATCACTGTATCAAGTTGCTGATGAAATACTTTATTCCCACTTGAATAATTTTTGCATGGTGGGTCTTAGTCTCTGCATAACACACACTATTAGTGAACTGCTTGGCCAGGGACAATGACTAAAGCCATGACTCTGTCAAGGAGGTCACGGATGCTGTGATTTTAAGAGATATCCATGAGTTCTTGAAGATTGTTGTCAGGGCCAGCATTACTGGGTAGCAAGCAGGGCATTTGGCTGGGGTCACACGTCACGGGGCCCCACAAAGCAATGACCATTTTACACTACTGGGTGGCACAAAAGACTAGTTATACAGCCCCTGCTGGCCAGCTGACGAATCCCTCAACATGAAGGAATCCCTGGGAGCATAGAACCTTTGTAGCTAGCTCTGTGCCACCCAACATTGTGGCACCTGCTATAGGGAGCTTGTCTGTGTGGTGGGGTCATGGAAAGAACGTGACTGGCATAAACTCTGGCAGATAGTGGCTGGCATAATGACTGAGCAGAGATCATTATCAGCCACCACAAGTGAAAGCCATAATGCGCTGAGGGTTGAACTGGTCCCCAGTAAGCCTGAGTATTGGTGTGTGTGTGAGAGTCAGGCAGGTGTAAAACCACATTTCCCTCAGGGCCTCCCTCTGGGATTTATGCTAAGAGAAATTGGCCGGACTCAAGATATACAAGTTCCTTTCAACACACCTTGAACAAATAAATTTCCACTTTCCTTCACCCCCTAGACATGGGAAAGGACAACCCCATTCATTGTGGTAGCTGTAAAATAAACAGCCAGGCTATATAATTTTCTGCTAATCCATCTGGAAACATTTTAGTTACCACTGATTTACAAGTGTTTGGATAGTTTAAAAAAATTCCTCAGTCTGCCAATGTTTGGTATCTCTTTATAGTACAGAGGCAAGCGATTAACACTATGTATGCTGCACAAATGCCAAGAGTGGGAAGGTAGTTGCAGGCTACTGGAGTTTTCCTTTTTTGCCTTATTGCATAGGCAGAAGGTCTTGCCAGTTCCCGTGGCCCATTGGACAATTAACCCACTTCCCTAGAGTGATAGATGGACCATCTTGCAGTTTGCTGTGGAACAGGTTGTAGTAGTCACTGAAATACTTAGGAACTGTTGCAGAAAAGTACCCAAAATTGGCAGCAGCTAACTAAGGCTGTGTGCGCATTGGGAAAATTTACAAAAACTCCACTCCTGCAGTCCAGGGAGAGCCATAGTGTACAGTAGGCTCTGATGGCTTCCAATGTTTACATCACCATATTAGTTAAATCTGCTGAAAATTTCCTGAGTGTAGACAACTGAACAGCAGCAAGAAAAAAAGACAGATAAGTGGCCTAAATTCTGCCCTCAGTTACCTCTGTGCAATCCTACTGAAAGCAATATTTTAAATGATTAGGTCCGCTGAATCTCAGGAAAGTGATCACAGTAGAGCAGATGGAGTTACTGATCCGGATCCTCCAACATATTTAGGAAACTAACTCCCATCTGGGCCACCATCTCTACATTCCCTAAGAGTTTCTGCCAAAGTGGGGGCAGCTTTCGTCTACCACTGGAGCACTGTCACTGCAGACCACTGTGGAGGTATGCTAATTCAGTGCATCCTCTAGCCACACCTCTTTCCCAGAGAGCACCATCCACATGCTGGGCTACACCCACCCACTAATTAAAGCAATCACGCTATCTGTATTCTTATACAATACTCATCATCCTAGTATCTGAGCACCACTTTGTGCCATTGTCACTTCTCCCCTGTCAGACTTCAGTTACTGAAGCCCTGATACGGACCCAACTTTGAACATGGATTCTTCGAGGTTAATCTCTTTCATACACAAGGCTTCTCTAATTTGCACTGGGGATTGAACTGCTATTGACTGGCCCTGGGAAGTGGAAGTATAAAGATGCTGTAAAGCTACCTTTGCCACCCTCTCGCTTTGGGTCCTGGGCTTCAATAAACTCTGCTGAATCTGAGGATCTAACTTAATATACTGCATATAAATGTACCTCTTAGCTACAGAGACATTGCTGAATAGTATAAATATGGTTAATAAAAATGGAGAGAAGGGGAATTTTTAGTCAATAAAAAACACTCTATTATGCCAAATAATACACAGCCAAATTGTGTATCACCACACAATCGCCAAGAAGCAATTTTTTTTTTTAGTGAAAGCATTTTAAACATTCTAAGTGGTCTCTTTGACAACATTAAGAATGGACCTCACCCAAGACAAGTGGTCATTGCTACAGCTCTGATCAAACCTTTGGTGTGATTCCTATCCAACAAGAATCACAGAAAACAAAATCATGAGGTAAATGGCAACATTTTCTGAGTGATAGAACTCTCAGAGTGGCAGTCAGGGAAGACCTCAAGGAAAGGATCAAGACAAAGCCTGATAAAATATGACTTGATCATTTAGATATTTCTGTCCATTTATGGGAGAAACATTTATGCAGCTTACAGTGAAACTGTTTGTCATTTTACTGCTTTTCTGTACTTTTCAACAAATATATCTAAAATAAAGCTTGTACAATGTCTTCAGCTGCTACCAGACTACAAATAAAAGAAGAAACAAGTCACTGCTTGCTGAACTTACGGGATTCTAAATATCATAGGGTAGCTCCTCCATAAGTGTTATTCAGTGTATCTCCATGGACTTCACTGTAGCTATGTCAGTTTACACCAGCTCAAGACCTTGCTCCGTGTTCCTATTTAGTAATAGGAATGGAGGAGACATAGGCAAGAAAAGGAAACTCTAACCAATACCATTACTGACACTCTGGCCCAATATTCTTTTGCAATTTCCACACATTGCTTTGGATATTCTCTGCCATGCTTGTGATGGTAACTACTGAGGAGCATTTTTTTCCCACTCTTGCTTACTTGAAAACAACACACACAATATTTGAAAGGTTAAAACAGTAAAAACTGTGCTTCCAGGACTATAAAGTTGAGAGGTCTACAGTTTTCATGACAATGGCTTGTTAGAATACAAACTTCTAAGAAGTATTATTCTTTCATTGTTAAATGTACAGTATAACCTGTATATGCAAAAATAATGCAATTATGAATACCGACACAAAATCATTTTTAAAGGCGAAACTAAGACTGAAGGCGCATATAATGGTTTCAATGCACATGACCCTTAAAAAGCTTCAAATGTTACTAAATCCAGGAATTGTAGAGTCAAACCGGTATAAGAGGGGTAGACATGTTAGTCTGTATCCACAAAAACAACGAGGAGTCCGGTGGCACCTTAAAAATAACAGATTTATTTGGGCATAAGCTTTTGTGGGTAAAAAACCCACTTCTTCAGATGCAACTGAACTAGTGGGTTGTTTACCCACGAAAGCTTATGCCCAAATAAACCTCTTTATGGTGCCACCGGACTCCTCGTTGTTTTTCTCAAACAGGGCACCCAAAGTGCTTTATTTCTGACCTATTAGAGATGCCAGCCTAAGCTACCATCGGCCCATCCGTGCAGGTGACATGATGAAAACATGCACCACCAAACATTTGTTTATGAACATTTCACATGTACATATTTTCAATACTACATCAGATGATATCACACTACATTAACTTTGGGCTTTTCATGCAGTTGTTCTAGTAGCATGACAGTTGAAACTTATGGGTCAGGTCCTGAGCTGGTGAAAATTGGAGTAGCTCTAATCTGGCTGTCTATATGGAGACAAAATAGCTCTGTGTCTAATGAAACTGAGATAATTTGATGTCACTTGGAATCATAGGACCCAATCCTGTGTACTACTGAGCAGCTCCTGTGCTAAGAGCCCTGAAGATTTGAGAATGACTGACTTAATTGTATTATTTGTGCAATTAGGAATTTGAAAAATTATTGTATAGTTCTCTGTAAAAAAGGCTGCAAAGCGTGCCAACAACTATATGATTAAAATCAGTGCATTCTAGTTTGTCTGCTTACTAGTGACATGGAACTGTCTCTTATGGATGGATAAGGCTTTATATTTTATTGTTTTCCTTGGGGCATTGCTGGAGGGGCTGAATGATTTGTGGGCCTTATTTAAGAAGTGCAATATTCACTCTGCATTTTGCATGGTTTCTACTTTATGAGAGTTTTCAACTCTAGCAAACATGAAAGATGACATTTACAGCTAGTCAAAAATTTTCAAACAGAACATTTATCAATCAGAAATGCTGCTTCCTCAAAAGCCAAATGTTTTGAGAAAATGTGTCCATTTTGATGAAAGGTAATTTTGAAAGAAAAATTGGAAAAGAAGCATTTCAATAAGGTCAAAACACTGTTTCTGAATGGAACATTTGAATGTTCTGTTTTAAAATGACTTTTCACTTCCTTTTTTTGTTTCTCTATTAAATACAAAAATCTTAAATAGATCAAATTGAAATGAAACGTTTCGATTTTATCAAAATGGAGCCTTTTAACTTACCCAACGCTATTTTTTCTGGATATTTGCTTTGTAAGAAATTTCAAATTTTGTTTTGTTTTGTTCTGCTTCACTATGGGAAAAAATTTCAAAATCATTGATCTCCCACAACATGAAAAATCCAGTTCCTGCTAAGATCTAGTGACATTTACCCAAATGACTGATATGTGCCTGCAACCTTAACTTTAACTGAATAGTGCTTTGAGAGGAGCGAGGTGCAGTGCTTGTTTTTTAAATGGTCAAAACATGGATGAGTTAAGGAATTCTGGGGGCTGAGCAGTCTGGGATGGTAGAGGTGATGCACTGGCACATGAATATCCTGTGTTAGATCAGACTGTGAAACACAAGAGCTTTGGCAGGTGGACAAAGGAAGGAAGTACTAATACTTTCTTATCTCCTCCTCCTGAACCACTAAGATGCTCCTCAGCACCAAGTAAAATTGCCTGTCTGGTGGCAGAGGGTGATAAGATGGCATGGGGATAAACTGGAAGGAGATATAAGGAGGAGAGGGATTATGGGGAGTAGGCATGAGGGCACAGTGACAGCCCTCTCCCCAGGCCTATCCCTGCCTTGTCCCTTAAATCCCCTTCTGGTTGCACAGAGGAATCATAACTCGCAACAGCTTGCTCCCTCATCCCCAGCTTGCTTCCTGGTGTAGCAGAAATGCACTGGTATTTGCTGCTTTTGGACCACCTACATTCATGAGGTGGGAAAGAACAGAATTTGCCAAGCAATTAGCATGGCTTCTCCAGCTCCAGACAAAGAAACAAGGGCTTCTAGATTCTACAATCAGTTCTGAAAAGGATAACACTTGTTTTTAATGCAATGAGACAAGGCAACAGGGAGCTTTGCACTTACTGTTACTGTTCCATTTTCTCTGGTGCTTTATGGCAGGTATCAGAAGCTATCAGCATTTATCTAGCATTTATCTCAGACATTCATGTACTACTAAATGTCAAAGGAAACTCTTATTTGTAAAGAACAATTGCTTCTTTTGCTAATCAGTTCTCTCTTAAGGCCACTGAATTTTATATGGCAAATAAGAGTGGTCTGTGGTTCTGAGGCTTTTCTGAATCAACAGAAATGTATATTTACAATTACCTCTAGTTTCCCAAAGTCAAACGTATTATAGAACAAATAAAAGAGTTCACAAGCTAAGAGCCGGCACTTGAACAAACTGATAAAAGCTCATTTACACTAACAATAACATACAGATGCATTCGACCTAACATGTTTGTATACAGCCACAGGGCAGCTCAGAGATTTGATTACATGCCTAGGGTCCATTAAGTTTCTCATTGTTAAGGGTCATACCAAGATAACTGGATCTAGTGTGGTTCTAACAAGACTTGGAACTAGAGTTGGTCAAGAATTTTTTTTTTATTAAATGTTTTTCCATTGGAGAATGTTGACTCATTGAAACTGAAATTTCCCATGGGAACATGTCCGTTTCCACAGCTTTGTTGTTTCAGAAAAAAATTGAAAAAGAAGTTTTGAAAATGTTGAAATGTTTTGTTTGAACATGTTTGGATCTGAGAGAGGGCAGGGCTATGCCAACAGCACTCCTAGTGGGGACCAGAGCCAATTTTACAGAGACTGTGTGGTACTATGTGTGCACATAGTAGCACTGGTGAATCAAAATGTTTTGATTTTCTGTTCTTTTGTTTTTAAACTTATGGCATTTTACACTGAAAAATACTGGAAAAAAATAAAAAGTTGAAGTAGAAACGGAATGTTTCAAATTTATCAAAACAAAATGTTACAATTGACACAACAATTTTTTTAGGCTTTTTGGTTTGCAAAAAATATCAAGTTTTTGGTTTTTTGAAATTTTTGAAGGGATAGGTAATCCATTTCCTTACAAGTTCTACTGAGAACCTCTTGGTCAGAAATCTGGAAGGATTCTCACAAATGTGTTAGGTTTTGAATGGTTGTATTTAACTAATTTGTTATCAGGACCCCTAGGAGCTGAGAATGAGAGAAGATGACCAGCCTTGCCTTCAGACCAGTCACTTGGCTTTGACACTATTAGAAGAGAGTCAATGAAGGATGTACTACCAACATTTTAACAAGGGGCTTCTTAAACAATATTCTGCCCCAGTCAGCAATACATGTAACAACCGTCGTTCCATCCCACCCCTAAAATCCATCAGTTCCATACATTTCCTCCCACCAGATCCATCACTCTTTCCATCACTCCACCTCAAATCCACCAATCTTTCCACCCCTCTTCCCTAAACAAGAGGAGTCCTTCCAATTATTCTTCCACCCTCACTCCTGGTCCAGTACCTCTTATCTCACCATGTCTCCCTCTCTTCAGAGGCTCTTCTAGGTAGCTTTGCTAACTGGCAGTCACTATGACCAGCAACAGCATTGATGGTAGCCAGGTCATGCCACAGTCTTTGTGTATAGGAAGACTGGTTGGGCCCTTCTGACAATGGGCTGGGCAGTGTGCTCAGAAATGTTTCCTCTTGATGGGTAGGCAGGCATCCTCTGACTGCTGGAAGTGCAAAGCAGGAGTTTTGCTCCAGTTGATGTGGGAGGACAGTTGCTCTAGGCTCACTTCCCACACCAGCTCTTCAGTCTGTGCATGAAGCCTGTGTTAGGGAGCGAAGTGAGTTGCAGTGGCTGCAGGACTCCCTTGTATTTCAGCAGCAGGTTGGCCTAGCCGTTGCACGACTGGAGTGGGTGGTGAATGGAAGTTTGTGAGCAGGTCCAGCTTAAGGCATAGGCACTATGGGTCCGTGCCTATGCTTCAAGCTCCTGGAACCGTGATACGTCACAAACTCAGCTTTCTTTTCTTTTCTTTTCTTTTCTTTCCTTTTTTTTCTTTTTTTAAAAAAGGGAGTTTCTAGCCCTCGTGGTTGCAAAGAAAACTTAGAAAATCAGATGCAGGGGTAAGGGATAGAGAGACATCTGCCTGAGCCTGCAATCAGCCTAAATCAATAGCTCTGAGAAGTCTGAACTCACATATCTCTGAGAGATGTTAACTCCAAGACCCCTCTGCTCAAAGTGGGGAGAGGGCTTTCAAATACCACCAAGCAGTGGTCTCTCTGTCTGATAGAAGAAGATTGCAGCAAGTCCTGCCCACTGATCCATGCATGCACCATGGCTAGTGGAGCAAGTACTGGGGGTTGCCCCTGATACTACTATGCTTCTGCTCCTGTTGATCTGGGAGAGGGCAGGGCCCTGCCAACAGCACTCCAAGTCGGGGGCCAGAGCCATTTTTGAAGGGACTCTGTGGTACTAAGTGTGCACATAGTAGCATGGGTGAAGCAAGCACAGAGTCGCCTTGCAGTAGCTGCCACAGCTGCAGCAATGGTGAGCGTGTCTTAGAGATGACTGAACAAGTAAAAACAGTCTGAGCATTTTGGGGTGGGTTGCAAAGTGATTTTTTCCACTTCTCTCACAAATGTAACCAAACTTGTTTCCATGGTAATCACCCCCACTATGCAAAGGTCTGGTCTAGGGATTTGGGAGAGGCTAATTGAGATGATGCAGCCTGAACTGAACAGTCGGTTTACAAGGAAAAAATGTGTGTGTGTGTGAACCTTTAGGTTCCCTCCAACCATCTCTTGCAGAAGAGCCTAGCTGTAGAGATGGGTGAAAAACTTTCCATCTAAACTTTATGTTGAAGAAGAATGGCCTTTTTAAATGATTTTTTTGCAGAAAATTTTGAACATAATGAAATTTTTAATTTTGTTCAAAATTTTCCAGTTTTTGGACAAAAAACCTGAAAAACTAAAAATGGAAATATTTTTGGTTTTCAAAACCCCCAAATCCAAATTCATTTTACAAAAATTTCCCTTCTATTGCTTTTTTCTTTAAAAAATACAATTTTTTTGTAAATTATTTTTTCTTTCTTCTAATTTATTGTACAAAATACCAATTCCCATACCAGCTATACCCAGTGGCATATTTCTTTTATCCTTTCTGCCACTTTGCTTTAATTTCCAAGGCTATCTTCACAATGGAAGGCAAGAGTTACCAACTTACTGCTTCAAATGTCAGCCTGTCTGACTCAATATTTGATCAGTGTAAGGACAAGTGACTTAGATACCTGCAGGCATAACTTTCATTGATGTTGGCTTTAGATAATTTTACCCAAGGGCAAGACACTCTGAGTGTTGCTTGTCAGAACCTCTTTTCTCAAAATTATGGAATGAAAGTAGGTCCTGGGTGGTACCGGTGGCCTCTGATATACAGGAGGTCAGACTAGATGATCTGGTGATCCCTTCTGGCCTTAAAGTCTATGACTATTGGAACACATAACCTGGGAAGAACCTGATTTTCAAATCCTGAGACATGTGGGGCCGCACACAAAAATATATGTGCAGTTACATACCTTATTTGCCCAAATGCCTTCTGTAAATAGGTGCACAAATGACTGTTTAACTGGCAATCAATGTACCCAGGTGCCTGATTTGTGTGTGCTGTTGCAGGAGATGTGTGTTTAAATTAAACATGCAATTGCCCCTGTATATTGGCACACTGACCTGAGTTCCTCAAGGTCTGAGACTCAATATCTTAAAGTACCTGGGTGCCAGTGGGTTCAAACAAAAACCAGCTTTTGCAGAAGCAAAGAAATTACTAGAGTCATCAAATCTTTTCGTTCATTACGAGAGCCTGTAATGGGGCAAGACACCCCTGCAGTGCCTCCTCTCAGTTATCCTGGGAATTAGCTGTGTTGACCCAGAGCACCTTCTGCAGGCTGGTGCCTCGCTGATGCTGGCCCCTGTGTCCCTTCGAGACCCGGTGCCCCTTATCCTCGGGCACTGCCGCCTGGCAGTACACCCAGTCTCTGGGTCTCTCCACCCAGGGGAACCCCCACCTACTATCCCCACCTTGCCTCAGTCTTGGGCTACTGCAAGTCACCATCTAGCCCCCGCTCACTGGGGCAGACTGCAGTGTAAGAGCCACTCATCCTAAGTCGGGGGGGTTGGACCTGCTGCCTCTGCCTACCCTGGGCTGCACCCTTGCACCCTAGTACCTTTCTGGCCTTTGACTAGGCCGCAGCCTGGGCTTTTCCAGGCAGGAGCTCCCCAGCTTCCTTGCCCTATTGCCTATATCCCAGCCCTGTTCCCCTCAGGTACTCTGTTCAGCAGCCAGGCCCTTCTCCTTCTAGAGACAGCTGAGCCCTGATTGGGGCATGGCCACAGCTAAGCCTGCTTCCCCAGTCAGCCTGGGAACTGCTTTCTCCCAGACACAGACCTCTCCTGGGCTGTTTTAAGCCCTTTAAAGTCAGAGTGGGTGACCACCCCGCTACAGAGCCAAAAAGTACTTTCGTGTGATGCCTCACCATATGGAGTGGGAGTACTACTAGCCCACTGAGTGTCAGATGGATCTAAGTGTCCCATTAGTTATACATCACGGTCACTGGCTGCAGCAGAAAAAAATTATTCCCAAGTAGAATGAGAACAGCTAGCAGTGGTGCTGGGTCGTAAAGAAGTTCCACTCTTTCTTATATGGAAGGCAATTTGTTATACATTCAGACCAGGCAGCACAGCAGACATATTATGATGTATTAACATCACCAAGAATATTAGGTATAGGTAACACAGTACATACACTATATTTTTGCAGTGGCCCACACTGGTTATCAGGTTAGTCATAGCACAGGCAGGACCACTTTCTTGGGTGACTGAGTTACCAGATGGGAAGCATATTCATAGACATCATAATCAGGTTTATCTGCAGTACCATGAGGAGTTACTTGTGAGTTGGCTGAGGACCCCTTACCAATCACTACAGTGAACTTGGAAGTTAAGCCTGCAGTTACAGATGTAATATCAAAAAGCTCTTCTGCATCTGCTACTCATCAAGGCCCACAGTGTTTCCACTGCACCATTCTGGAAGAGCTCCCAAACCTAGAAACAGACTGGAGTTGCAGTAATAAGGCAATTATGCTAGAGAGGGTAGAATCATCTCTTGTAATTGCCTGAGGATGGTGGTAGTCTACCCCAACCTCTTACTTAGGCGGTTTGGTTTTGTTGTTATAATATTAACATTTTATGTTCATTATTGTTAATAATTTAAAGGAGAAGTAGTGTAATGTTCTGGGTATTTTTATTATGCTTATTGTCACCTGGTGGCCCATGTGAGAATAGCTATTTACTGTTAGAAACTCTAAGTCTGTACTGAGCTTGCTCCAATGGGTTGTGAAGGGAAGGGAAAAGAAGTTTGCAAGATGGAGGGTGATTAATTGTCTGTGTAAATCTGTATTGCAATAAAAGATCTTTTTCAGTTCTAATCTGTTTTGGGTCTTCATACACGACATTCCCTATCCCTGGAGCAGCAGGTAACCTGTCCCAGGTCTATATCCAGCTATGGTGGCCAGTGCAAGGAGGGGTGGAGCAAAAGCTTAACCCAGTCCCCACCATGTCATACTCCATCTCCCTCACCCTTGGAGGAGCACAGCAGTTCTGCAGAACCTGTTTTCTCTCCTGCTTGTGGGTTGTCAGTACTGGGATGTGAGGAAGTATCTTATGCCCCCTTATTCTCCTGTGCTGATCACTCTGCTAGGCTGCAGTTTGACATTGTTCGGTAGGAATTAAAAAAAATAAGGCTATAAACCTTCATTCTTCTTGCCTAAGTCTGCCTTGACTAACGTGTGCAAGGAAGAAACTTCTTCCATTGACAGGTTATTCCATTTCCTTCTAAAGTATCTGGTACAGGCCACTGTCAGAGACAGGTTATAAGATTAGATGGCCCAGTAATCTGAGCTGGTATGACAATCCCTGTGCAAATTTTATAGTTTTTTATACTGTGATTGTTTGGCAATAGTTGTCTAGCAACCACAAAAGAGTTTCTTGGACTTCTAATAAACCCAGTAGCTGCAGAGGCTGCAGCTGGGGCAAGCTGCTTCCTGTTGCCAGGTATATGTGGGGATGGAGGGTCATTTCAGGCCAGTTATCAAGCCATAAAAAGGAAAAGTTTGTGTGGCCCAGGGGACAAACTGGTAGCAAGGAAAGGAGGATCTTTGTTGGGCTATAGTGTGGGTTAAGAAAAGAAGGTGGGAACAATTTCAGACCCTGAAAGACTGGATCTACCCTTATGGGTTTTGAATCCAGTGTGGATACAAAAACTAGAAGATCCATATCTGTAGATTCAGTTTTGGGCTCCTTTCTGTTTGAGACATTAACAGTTCTCTTTTATTCTAACCAGTTTATCTACTTTCAAGAGCTACAGAATTAAATGTTCCCTTCCACTTTCCTCTTACATTAAATACATGAAAAATGTTACCAAAAATGCAGAGCTGAAATGAGAATCTAAAAAGAGGGCTCTCTTGGAAGAATTACCCACCCACATTGACTTGGATCTGTACCTTATCAACTGAAGGTACAGATCCAAGTCAACTCAAATCCAAAGGGGAAAAAACCCTATATTAAGGAGAAAATGAGAATCACACTTGCATATTACTTTGAGGACAGCTAACGGTATAGGTGCACCAGGAAAATTCAGACTCTCTTAAAATCTATAACTTTTTTTAGCTTCAGTACAAATGCTTACTCATATTATTCATTTTCCCATACGTTTATTCCAAAATTAGCTCCCAAGCATCCACCTTAAAGGGCATGAAGTTCACAGATTCACAAATCCCGCTGTAGCCATTTAGTCTTATTCTGACCATCTACAGACAATGTGGAAACATGTACTTTGGTTTGTCAGAATAATATCTAGCTTTTGTACAGTGCTTTTCGTCCTTAGATATCAAAGCATTTTACAAATGAGGTTAGCATCATTATTCCCATTTTACAGATTGAAGAAATGGAGGCAAGATGCTGCAGTGAATTGCCCAAGATCAATGGCAGAGCCAGGAATAATATCCAGTTCTCCTCTGTCCTGGTCAGATACTCTAGCCACTAGACAACACTGCCTCCAGAGGCTTTGTTTCTGGAAGTACCTATATCCAAACCTGAATCTGTGACGGAGAGGTGTTGCTCATCTCCAGGAACTTGCATGATGTGAGTCCTACTGAAAATTTCAGTATCACAAGACTTATTCTTAACTGATTTTTTTTTTAAATAGTGTGACAAAGTGCCTCCTCTACCTTTGGTGGGTCCTGCGCTTATTGGCAGATTTGCTCACCTCAGTGATCTTCCTCTCTGGTGGAACCCACAGGCTGGGTCAACTCCTCCTGTGTCTGATCAGGAGTTGGGAGGTTTGGGGAGAACCCAGGCCCGCCCTCTACTCTGGGTTCCAGCCCAGGGCCCTGTGGATTGCAGCTGTCTATAGTGTCTCCTGTAACAGCTGCAAGACAGCTATAACTCCCTGGGCTACTTCCCCATGGCCTCCTCCAAACACTTTCTTTATCCTCAACAGAGGACCTTCCTGTACTCCTCCAGCCTCAGCCTCAGCCTCAGCCTCCTTGCACCTTTTGCTCCCAGCTCCTCATACACACACCTCACTGACTAACTGGGAAGCTTTTAACTAGTTCCAGCCAGTCCTTGATTGGCTTCAGGTGTCCCAATCAATGTAACTATTTCCACTGTCTTCTAGAAAGATCTTAATTGGCCCCAGGTATCTTGATTAACCTGGAGCAACTGTCATTTGGTTACCACGGTACCAGGGTTTTGTTTAGCTTGGGGCTAACATACCTGTTCCTCACTACTTTACTGTAGCCATCTGGCCTTGCCCCATCACAATAGCCAAGTGATGCATTGGACTTGGTGCAAATTTCCCACCTTAAACTGAACTGTCCAGGGATAAGAAAAAAGAATTCATGACTTTGACTTTCCCATTGGATTCTTTTCCCCACTAGTTTCAATTATCTTGATGAACACTAACTGGGAGTTTATCTTCACAGCTGAATTTAGCCCAATGGACCTCTTAAAGTATCTGTATACTCTCTTGGGTCAAGTTTATGAGCTAGCTGGTTTAAACTGAAGGTAGCTCCATTGAAGTCAAAGGAACAATGCTTTTTTTATGTCAGCTGAGGATCTGGCCTGTTCTTCAGAGACTGTAGGCTTTTTTTGGGCATGGACTTCCTTTCTTGACTTATTGGGAGAAACAGTGAAGTGAAGCCCAATTAGTAGGAAAGAAATACCAAGACTTTTATGCACCGAATTGTGTTAGTTGCTAATGTTTGAGATGTTGTTGCCTTCTTGGTTAAACTAACAGATGAAATAAATGGTTTAGGTAAATGAAAATGACTTACACAAAGTGAGTCAGAATACAAAAGAAGTGAAGCTTCTTTGAAAGTGGCATCAAGAGTGTACATTTGTGAGGCAGGTAAATACTACTGTGGTCAATAAACCTCCCAACACTCACTCACTGCACCCTTCTTCCTCCTCTCACCTTTCCCCCTACCAGCAATAGAAAGAGGCTACGTGACATAAAAAACTAGACAGAGTTCCACTACTTGGACAACTTGTCAGAGGCAGCCCAATGGATGACTCATGCTTCTCTGTCAGAAAATAAAGATTGTTCTGCTATTTTAAGCAGAGCAAACATTTCCCAAGAAGACATTAGCAAAATCTTTTTCTTCCTCCTCTAATCAGATTTCCCCAAACTGAAGATGGAAACATCTTTCTCACAAAGGAAACAATTTTTAAACATCAGAAATGTGGTGGATGGGGAGAAATGTAGGTTACCTAACTCCATTTCCTGAATCTTAGTGGACAGGACCTACCTCCCAAGCTTCAAGTACTTATTTTTGTCTTTATCATTTTCCATCTTATATATTGTATGCTCTTCCTAAAACCTAAGATCCAATCCAGCTGAGGTATACCATGTTATACCAGCTGACTACTTGTGTGTCCCACTCTATAAACTACAATTGTTTCTGGATTCTGAAGGTTCTCTATGCAAGGGAAACATATCTTCATCCTCCATTGCTGGCTTTGCCTTATTGTTTATCTTCAAATCCTGTTCAAAATTGCTTCCTTGGTTTTCCAAGCTCACACGAACTCATTCAACTCTTCCTCTCTCATCTACTCCCTGATGAGCACTCTGCTCCTCCAACCTTAGCCACATCACGCAACTCTCCAGAGTTGGAGGCAAAGGCAATACTTTTTCACTAGTTCTGATCCAACTCTCATACTTTCTTTTTCTCTTTCTCCAAGCTGCTAATCATTTCAGACCAGATGCTCAGCTGGTGCAAATCATTGTAGTGCCATTGAAATCTACAGAGCTATGCTGATATACACTAGCAGCATATCTGGCCCATATCTTGAAATTGAACCTTAAAACCATTACTTTAACTGATGACTGAACTAAAGTGTGAGTGAAAGTGAATTGAGCCTGAAGAAAATGTTTTCTTCAACTGAGACTGAAAACCACTGCATTGTATTATAAATTATGTTGTTTATATCCTTCTTAGGTGTTGGGTTTATTTTCCACACTTCAAAATTTCACCGTATCATAGTAGTTATAAACTCTTTTTTTGTGATGGTTTAATTAATGCTGGAGATGTTTCCTTCTAAGTATTGTATTTGCAGAAGGAAAAACCCATTGATTCTCTTAAGTGACCCTTACAAATGTATGATTTACAAAACCAGGAAGGGAATCGGATTTCCAATGTGACGCATATTACATGGTGAAATGCTACTCTGTGTCACATCACTTTGTTACATAATCTGATACTTCCCCCAGTGGGGAAATGCACATCTGGGCACAATACTCATGTAACCCATTTAGGGTTAGATTTTCCTTTTACACTTTTTCATGGAACTCTTGGTAGAATAGTGATGCCAGGAGCAAAAGAGGGGAAAATTGTTTCTCAAAGAGCACAATGCCCTTCCTGCTTCCACAAGGAGAGGGGAGGGATAGTAATTGGCTGCTGGTTCATATCTGCATTGTCTCAGATGTGCCAGCTAGTGCTTTGTAGGATAGTGCCCATATTCTGCTCACTCTCTGCCCACTGTTTAACGGAGGGAGTAGCACCCACTTACTGCCATGTGTCGAAGTCCCAGGTCCAGGCAGGCCATGCAGGAAAACATTACTGGGCAGCCACACAGACCAAGGGACAATGGAGCTGGTTTAAATCAATCAATATTTTTTATTAAAATGATGGCCAGGCCAACTCAGTTTTCAGGTAACAATGCACTGAAGTTTTTAAATACAGTAGTACAATACAAAGAGTATCAGGAAGATTCATTTGGGATTTTCCTCCAACCTCTTGGCAAGCCCAAATTCAGCAATTGGCAGTGAATATTTACATAGGTACATGGAGACGCTGAAGTCCTGTCCACATCCCATAAGTGCATAGGGCCAAAAAGGCAGGAACTCATGGTTCTGTCGTGTGGCGAAAGAGACAAATCGTATAAGGGAGGATGATGGAAGGTAATCCAAAGCCTTTGGGGAATGGAGCTGTGTTCTGCATACTTTCCATCCACGTTACCATAAAGGAGGAATTGAGAATGGTGTCATGGAGCTTCCTCCTATGACTACATGGATTCTCAATGGAAACCTGCACATGGAGAATTGTGTGTACAACAGCTGTAGAATATATCTGCTAGAACTCTATAATTTCCTCTATTCCAGTGCTGTCCATCTTTCCAGCGTGAGAACTATACTTGCCATTTCCAGAAAGTCAAGAGATCACAAATAAATCATGTTGTTTAACATGTTGAACTGTGATATTGTATGATTCATGACAAAACTCAAAGGTCAAATAGAGCCCTTTGATCTTTTAAATCCTTTCTGTAAAAAAAGATATAATAAACCAAATGTTTCTTGTTTGATGTTGGTGGAACTACATGGCTTTACACCAGGTGTGGATTTGACCCAATGTTTGGGCCTGATCCTTCCACCCTATCTGTTCAATCATCTTTATTTCAGGAGTCACCATGATATCTCGGCACCAAATTAAGAACATAAACTTCACATCATCCTAGTAGGACTACAGTACTGCCCCACCTTCAGAAGAGTTGTAGTCCATTAACTGCCTTTCTTTGGAGGAGAGATCAATGAGGACTGGGGGAAAGCAGTCAATGGGAGTTTTGTCCATGTAAAGACTGCTGGATAGGGCCAAGTGTTTGATATAGTCAATTTTATAGGTGTGTGCATAGCTCCAAATTCTAAATGGCAAGGGTTCTCTCACAAAGTTTTCCCATCCCTTAAAATAAAATACTTGATATAACATCTGGTTTAGATATTCTAATTGTGCAGGTGCCACAGTAACACACAGTTATTGGCAATGTCATCATTAAACCCATTTTGTTCTGCCTCTTTTCATTGTACTCCAAGACTCTTTTTAAGTCTGGAGTTCCCACTCATTTTATCCAAAGGACAAAATAAGAAACACCAAATGTGGCAAAAGCAAATTTGATGTGTTGTCAGATTAAACTAATGATGGAGGAAGTCACAGTGTGTGGGTAGTGGCTCACTTACAGTGTTTATATTGAAAATGAAAGTAGGTGTATTCTGTGAAATCAAAGCGCTGTAAAAGTTTGGCCTGTAATGACAGATTTATTTCTGCATCTAAATAGAGAAACAACCTCAAACATAGACTGAATTGTGAGAAAAACAGATATACTTTTTTTTAACTAATGTAACATGCTAGATAAGTGATGTCAGATGCCCCACTGCAATGTCTGGCTAAAAGCAGTGGACAGGAGCCTGTTAGTGCTGACAGTTAATTAAGTGACTCTTTTAGCCTTTGGTGCTGCAAGTCTCAAGTTCGGTCTCCTCTATCAATCTGTGCTGAGGAAGGTTTCAGTGCAATGGACCTCAGACACTTAGCAGAAGCTTTGCCTGACAAGAGGAGCGTGGCTATGTGTGTGGTCTCCTGTTCTTCCCTCCCTCCCCCCCACCCCCAGTGGCTAGTCAACAGAGGATCAGAGTCTGCTATTGTTCCTGGCTAATGTACCTTTACTTTCAGCTCAAGGCTGTGTTATAACTTTACTAAGATTAAAGGTCCTGAGTTCTAACCCTTTCTTTAAAGTACTTTAGAAATATTAACTTAATCTCATAACACCCTTGTGGGATAGGTAAGTGAGCATCATTAGGCCCATTTTACACACAAGGAGACTGAGCTACTTGAACTGTTTATCATAGCTCATTTCAGTGGAGATACACTAGTTTACATTGGCTGAAGATCGGTCCCAAAGGAAGTTGAAAGGACTTTCCCAAAGTCACACAGCAAATCAGTGGCAGAGCCAGGATTAGAACTCAGGAGTTACAAATTCCCAGTATCTTGTTCTAATGTGATCCATCTACCTATTTAGCTGATCTAGCTAGAGTTTAATATTGCACTTATCGCCATGGCATCTGAACATCACAACCACAGTCTCTCTTTTTCTCACAGTCTAGCTGGCACTATTGTCTCCTAGGCCTTCGTGCTGTCAGATAAGTCTCTTATTCAGTTGTTTCTTTTATGGACTGTTGTATCACATTCCATTTGTGAAAGCTGCAGATGAAGTAGTCTATAAAAGATTACTGACACACCTCCCTGCTATCACAGATTGCAATTCTAACAGCAAAGCCAAATCTAGAAGCAGGCATGGTAGATTTTGATAAGGCGTGTTTCACCCTACAAGGAGTTTTATTCCTAATTCTGTTTTGATTGCATGTTGCTAGGCAACACAGACCTGCACTGATGTAGAATAATGATTCTCAACTTGTGACCTCTTGGCTCCCCGAGAAAAACTTCCTGGAGGTGCTACTTCTGTCATTCTTCAAGGAGTGATACTTCCTGTTGTTCGTAATTCAATTCAAGCCATTTTTAGGGATTCTAGAGCCTTTGTTGACCAAACACAAAACAACAACACCTTAAGTACCTCTGCACCCTACAAGGCTGCTTCATATCTCCCTTTGCCGAGTTTTATCTTCATATAAATTCAACAGTGGTCAAATGTGTGGAGAAGACAGGACACCAACATCTGATGGGTAGCAAAACAACAGGAGGATGAAACAAATTGCAAAGTACATTACACAGTACTGCAGACACTAAACAGGAGAGGATTTTGTTCTAATAAATATAAAGTCCTTTTCCCAAGGAGCGGAATTATACTGCACTAATAGAAAATGGTGGGTGTCCTCACCTTTTGATCTAAAGTGAATTTATTTTGATATTGTCTTCTAAAAATCTGTAGTTAGTACAGAATGATCTTAGCTGCCATCTTCAGATCCAGACCCAGATTTCAAGTTTCCTAAAGTTTGTTGGGATGGTGGTTCTGCAATTGTAATTTGGTGCATCATAGAAACTGGACTCCGTCATGGAATTTAGATCCATATCAGGTCTTCCCCAAAATCTGGATTTGGGCATGAGTCAATCTCTAACCAAGAAACATAGCTGTTGCAGAGAAAATGTGGAGTGTACAGTGCAGAGTTGACCATGAGAAGATGGCTGTCAACAGATCTGGCCCACTATATGAAAAAGTGAGAGAACTAATGATTGAGTGATCTAATCAGTAATCACTAACCATTAATACTGCGCCTATGGTATGTGAGTTGTAGGCAAGCTATATTCATGATCCTGCTTGCAGTAGTTCTTACTATACTAAATATAAGTGAAAGAAAAAAGGCTGTGAGATATCATTAGTATTGTGCCTTATAAAGAGATGGTCCCATTGTTACATGGCATGAGAATGGGTATATAATGCCTCAGGTACAGAGTGAAGAGCTAGAGAAAGAGAAACTGAAAGACTTGGTTACAGAGTACTAGAATACAGAATAGTTGGTAGTGGACATTTCAGTGTAGCATAAACTTCTCTTCCTCCTACATGAAAGAGTTGTCTTTGATGAGGAACCAAAACAAAAATCACCTATTTTTTTAATGAAAGAGATCCTGAATTTCACAGGACAACGGTATAAGTTTGACTCCTTCTGATGTCAGCAGTATCTCACTAGACATTTTGACAATAAATGTCTGCCCTTAGAGAAGGGACCTTTTTCAATGAGATCTCATACAAGCCAAATTCCCCTCTATAACAGAGGCTTTGACATCAGAGGGATCACATTGGTTTTGCTCAGTTTGGGCCTCTTGGGGTTCTATAAAAAATACTGCATCTTGTAAAATTGCTAGATATGGAAGTGGTGGAAATTGCTATTTACAATTTTGAAAACTGAGTTGCCCCAATTTGGTATAAATTGCTGACTTTTACTGGTCAGAAAACAAGTGAATCAACATTTAAGCCAGTAATCTAGGAACTCACATTTTTATTCTGAGTAAGACCGCACTTGTCTTTCTCTGTCTTCTTCAGACTACAGAAAATACAAAATCACTAAATCATAACTGATGGGAAAACAAATATGCCAATATTAAGTGCTCAGAAAACTGATTCCCACAAGCAGGTGGGCCCCACGTTTCAGTGCAGTGAACAAGTAAAGGAGAATATATCTTCAGATGCAATAGGCATCTTTTGTAGGGAAAGTTTGCCAAAGGCTGGATAATTTCACACAGCTGCTCAGTAAGAAGCCAGAAGTGATTAGACACCAAACCTCAAACACCACCTTGAATACTCACCTCAGGTTATCAGACAGCCGGGCTTTTCTTAATTGGTTTAACCTTTTGAGACACAGATTGTTATCTTCTCTGTAAAGTCATAAAATACGAGTCACCCAGAGTCAACAGAAGACATAAAATAAATAGCAATGCTATGACTATATCCTGTATAGTATGTACTATTGGGTATGACAGTCTGGTGGGTTCTCTTTACTTAATAGCAACAGTTGAAGATTTTGGATATTTCTATACCACAGATAAAACCATATCAGCATGATTTTAAGTATTTATGGGGTTTAAAGTGTTTCCACACATCATAGTTTAGACACTGCTTGCTCAGTCAGTGTGGACTAGGCATGGCCGTTTTAAAACCCACCTGGTGTGAAATGTCATAACTCTATTGACTTCAGTTGAGTTACAACAATTTACACAAGTTGAGGATGTGAACTTTACACCTTGTCTTATCTCAATTATTAGCCAAACCGAAACCCTGGATCAGAACATCAGATCTGAACTTCGCAATTAGCCTGAACTTTAAATCTACATGAATTATTAGCATTATTTTTTTCATTAGCTTTGGCTCAAATGGTTTCCCTTCATGGGTTTCATCTGAAGTTTCTGATTCAAACCCAGTATGGGGAAAGCTATAATATACAAATACACTTGCTGGTGATGGGTACTCTAGAAAATCCTAAATTAGACTGGGAAGACAAGAGTGGAGTGCTGCCTGTGCAGCATGGGCTCCTTTTTTCTCTGGTCCAGAAGACTCTCCATAGAGGTTCCACAAAAGTGGAAATAGTGGAGAGGTGTGTGACACTGGCAGAGCACATGCCAGCTCATGCCAACGCCCCTAGGCCTCACTGAACACTGGCAAATGCATAGCTGGAAACCAGTCTAGGTTGCCTGCTTGTTAGTATTGTTAAAATAGATATTAGCGTTCTAAGAATGTAATTAGTGTTTAGACTTCATGAAATGCTTGTAGGATGCTGCATGCATTAGTCGTACTTATAATGAAGGCTGCGAGTTTGTAACAGATTCCATGACTTGCTGTGACCTCCTTGACTTCTGCAGCAGCTGGTGCAGTTGGCTCCCAGCCAATGGGGGCTGCGGAGCTGGCAGCTTGCTGAGCTAGGAGTTTAGGAGGGACATGTCGCCGCTGCCAAAAAGCCAGTTAGGGAATCTGCCAACCCCACCAATTCACCCCACAGCACCAGCAGGGATCCCAGGCTACTCCCACCCAAGCACCCACGCTGCTCCCCTGGTCTTCTGCCCCCACAAGCACCCACAGTCCCCCATGAGCACCTGCGGCATTCCTAGGATTTAGTCAGGGGTATAGTACAAGTCATGGACAGGTCACATGAATTTTTGTTTACTGCACATGACCTGTCCATTATTTTTACTAAAAATACCTGTGACTAAAACATTGGCTTACTTATAACATCTGTATACCTTTCTATAAGGTAATGTTTAAGTGTTTGTTCTTTAACTATAAAAGTGTTTGTTAAAACTGTAAAAAACCCCAGTTAGGAGAGAAACATTGCCAAGTATGAAATACTAGTTTACTGCAAGAGGTGTCATCTCTTCCCCAACAAAAGAAGGCCAATAGACACCAGACAAACCATTGTGGAACATCAGTGAACAAAAGACTTTGTTGATTACTTCACCTGCACCCATGAAAAGGATATGTGCACAAGCCCTGTCACATCACACCAGAACACTGGGGGAAGGGCTAAAAATCCCTGCCAAAGAGGAATTGTTATCATTATGCTGCTTAGAATTTGGACAAGGAAATATTTGTAAGCATAAGCAAGGGATCCCCAAGATGCTTAGCTTCGATTAGCTCTAAAGGACATATAGATCTTGCTTATTATATCAGCATCTATTACCTTTTAAAACCTAAGACTGTAACTCATTTGCGTGTGCATCTTTACATGCTTTAAACAAGTCATTTCTTTTTCCTAGTTAATAAATCTTTATTTAGTTTATTACAGGATTAGCTACAAGCATTGTCTCTGGTGAGAGACCTGGTAAGGTACAATTGATCTGGGTAACTGACCGGTCCATTGTAACTGGGAATAACCTGAATATTGTTGTGATTTTTGCTGTAAGAGACCACCTATCACAAAGGCAGTCTTGCCTCAGTAGCAAGATAGAGAAGTACTCCAGGGGACTGTCTGTGATTCCATGCTAAGGCTGTTATAGTGCTTTAGCAGTTCACACTTGTTACTTGGTTGGTGAAATTTAATTATAGACATGCACCCAGTTTGGGATTTGTGCCCTGTCACTTGACAGTCTGCCCTGTCACAACCTACTCCAGACAGCTTGAAAAGGTGACAGGCTGAGAAGAAGAAGGGGCTGAGCTCTGGATTAGCTCCTTCAAAACATACATAGGAAACCAGCAGAAGTGCATTAATATCAGTATTACCTTAAGCTGTCCTGCCTTTCTGCACTGTGGAATCCTCTATGGGGGCACTACACACCCTATCCATGGGCTGGTGGCCATGTGTGGGGCCAGGCATCAGAGCAGGGTCAAATGTCAATTGCAGGGATGCCTCTTGCCTTCCTGAGGTTACTCCGACTTCTGCAGCAGAAGAGGCAGAACTACTTCAGTGTTAGAATTCCTTGGAAAGACCACTAATTGAAATTAGCAACATTTCCTCCTTGTTACATAGTTACTGACTTGGTGGGAAGAATGATGCCTTAAACAAGGACTGGGAGACAAAGTCTGCAATTCAGTATGCTCAGACCTAATGGCTGGCTACCACAGGGGTCTGCTTTTGCTTCTCTGGCCATTGATAATTTAGCACACAGCCTCAATAAACATTAAATATTTATTTTTAGTAATAAACTACACATATTTTGGGTCTCTTTAAAATAAAAAATATGAACAAAACAAACCAATTTCCAGTTGCTTTGCAGGCAAGTGAAAAAAGAAAGGAAAACCCAGCCTCCCATGCCAGATGCGATAATAGAGGAGAAGCTGGTGTCTGGAAGCTGACTGAGCCATCTGGCTACTGTGTATCTATTAGGCTGGTATCTTTTATTTCATTTCTGAAGTTAAAGTCCATTCCCTCCACAGATGGTAACCATAAGTACTTAAGCCTCTTTTCATAAGGAAGTGCAGTTAAATATTTCTTTTATGAGTAATAGGAATTCAGAGCAGTGATAACCATTGTAAAAATCTGGAAGGTCTTGTTTAATTATTGCATCAAATATTTGCTCACATTTATTTTTAATAGAAAAGGGGATTTCCAGACATAGAGTCTTGTAGTAATAATAAAAAAGGTTAGGTTTAAAAGATCTGTTTATTAGAGCACTGGAGAATGAACTGAATAGATTCTAGCTGTGCATTTGACAAGACATAAATGACAGCTATGCCCCAATGCTAATACAGCTTAGACTGCAAAATCCAGCTCAGTCTGCCACAGAAGCCAATGGATAAAAATTATGTTAAGGTTAAGAGTATATATCACTAACTTAAGGATAAAAGCTAATTATCCCAGAACCAAGTATTGCAAACCCAGGAAACCTACAGGTTACACTTAAAAGAAATTCAAACATATTAAAGTATGAAAAGACAAGCTATGGCAGCCAAACAACCTTAACTCGACCCTGTAGTAACCCTACACAATAACTATATGGTTGTGATTACAGCATTTAGTGCCTGTGGTTATGTTTTACATATTTTCCTTTGCAGTGTTCTCTCTCTCTCTCTCTCTCTCTCTCTCTCTCTCTCACACACACACACACACACACACCCTTATAGCTGGTCAAAAATTGGAAAAACAATTTTATGGAAAAAATTGAAATTTTGAAGTTGTGTTTATTGTTCAGCAAAACTCAACATTTTTTCTTTTTTATTAAAAATGTTCACAAAATCTTTAAAACATTTCAAATGTTCAGAATTTTGAATATCCCTGTTGATTTTAATGGGGCTACACAGTAGTAAAGCTAACCATCCAGATAAGTGCTTGCAGGATTGAGGCCGAGGAGAGAGAGAGGCAGATCACATCAACACTTCCATTGAGCTAGGCTGAACTCTAAGCAATACCCAAGAGGTGAACTTAAGGTTTCTGTTATCTCCCCTCCCAACTTTGTCATCTCCGGGCATCCCCTTAAGCAAGCACATTTCTTCTACATCTTTCCTCTCTCTCTCTTTTTGCCTGCGTTCTAATAAGAATCAAACTGCACGCAACCATGCTATAATCAGAAAGACAAGCTTATAAATAATGTTTTTAGCTCAATCCCATGTACTGAGCCTGTAATTTTCCAGCAGCTAGGCTCTAAGCAAGAAATATACAGAGATAGAAGCTGTCAATTTCTGTCTTTTGTGCACTTTCTCCCCCACCCCAAGTATGTTTTGTTTTAGCTTATCTTTCTTTTAAAAAAAAAAAAATCAGGATTGGGCTTCAAAAGCAATAGAAGAGCATCTGAACAGACTGTTTTCCCCAATAAGAACTTTTAATACCAATTTAAACTGTTAAATATGAAATTGTCTGTTTAAAAGACTTTATACAACTGAAGGAAGAAGGAATAAAGGAAAAAGTCAAAGAGGAAGTCTTACTTTGTAAGTTTCAAAGGCTTTAACCATTTCCCATTCTGTCACTATGTGTTTAATAAAAGGGTCGGGGTGTCAAGGTGTCAAGTACAATTGACAAGAGACACAGACAACTTGACATTAACCCCCAAACCACTCTTAACTGTTTAGTGTTGTAAGAGTAAACCAGGCTGTTCCTAGAGCTGGCAGTAAAACTGGCTATATTTTCATGAACATTTCATGGGGTATTTTGGTAATGATGCATTTGCTGATAAATTGTGAATTTTGAAAAATTTCAAAGAAATTTTCATTATAATTTTGAATTGTGACCAAAAAAAGTGAAAACATTTTCATCAAAATGTTGACTTCTTTGTTAAAATTGTGAATGTTGAAGATTTGCTTCATGCCTAATCATAACCCTTTGGGTCTGAGGCAGCCATCCTTACCAACACAACATCTCTCCCTCAATGCTATTTCTCCAACAGGTCCTCTCTCCCCTCCTGACACACACATATGTCTTCTTCCCAGCAGTGGTATGTACCACTGTTGCTGCCACCACAGTTGCTGCTTGGGGCCAGAGGAGAGGTGAATGAGCAAATGCGAGGCAGCCAGTGTTGGACACCTTTCCAATTCACTACCTGCCCAGCTCTGAGACATACTAGAACTAAGGAAATCATTAGGTAGCTGCGCCAGCGATAGGAAATCTTGGCAGCCTGCTTAGCAGCCAATCTAGCCCTCAGTAGCCAGTGACATCACATAAGTCTATTCCTTGGCACAATCCCAGGAAGATAAATGTGCTGTGTTTGAGACCTCACTGAAACCCATTTTCTGACTTCAGCCCAGAAAGCCACTAGATGTGCTAATCCAGTAACTCCAGAAGGGATTGCATATTTCTATGGCAACTGCCTGGCATTTAAAAGCTGCTAAACCAGTGAACTCAGCAAGCTAGATTTGCTGAGCAAGTGAGTTGACAATGGCCCACGCTTTGACGTCAGCTTAATAAGGTAAAGGGCTGAACCAGTAAACTTCACAAAAGTCTCTTCTTTGAAATCACATCAGTAAGTCGGAGGCGCTCAGTAGGTAACCTCAGAGAATTGTCTACCTAGGCACCATCCCAGACTGCTAAATAGAGGTGCAGAGATAGTGAAATCACAGAGGCTTGAGTCTTCACATCAGCCCAACAAGCTAGAAATGCTGATCCAGTGCCTCACGAAAGTTTGTGACTTTGACCTCAGCCCAGCATACTAAAACTACTGAACAAGTATCCTCAAAGAGGTTGAAACCTTAACATCAGCCCAGCAAACTACAAATGTTGATCCAAAGACCTCACAGGAATTTGTGTATTTATTTATTTAGATTTAAAATAATAAATACGTCTATCCAAGGCTCTAGGTGCCGTGCTGGTTTATTGTATTTATATAGCAAAGATAATCAAATTTGATCTCAGCCTCATTAAAATCCATTTCAGAGGGACTTGACCATCATTTATGAATCATTTTGCTAACAGTAGTGGGAACAGCATTGGCACCTAATGGGAGAAGAGTTACTCCAACTAGGAGTCTCCTATTTACCTCCTTTCTTGTACAGGAAGAGCTGTCACCCTGCTGGTTCCCTCTGCCCCTTCCTGGAGGGCAGAGTGGCAAAGAGGTAAAATCTGCACCTCCATTTCTCTTTTCCTTCCTCTTCCCTCCAGAAGAAAAGAGACCTGCCACCCACTTCCCTGGGGAAAACAAAAGTTGTCCCTTGACAAAACTCAACACTGTGCATGTAAACACACAACTAACTTGTCTGGTTATATATAGAGTTTTTAGGGATTTAGGCTCCTTACAGATATATTTATTTTCTTGTAACTATTCTCTTTCCCATGCCATGGTCCACCACATACAGTGATGGCATGTCACTTCACTACATGAAGTTCACACTCAAAGAACACAGGCAGTAGATTTCATTCAGTGATTCCTGAATTTAGCCCAATACCTGTGCATATCTGTTGACATCTAATCTTGATTTAAAGACACCAGGTGGTGGAGAATTTATTGTTACCATTGGTAATCTGTTTCAAAGGTTAATTACCCCCATTTAAAATTTGCATTTTGTTTCCAGTTTAAATTTACTGGTGTCAGCTTCTGCTAGATTAAACAGCTCACTGCTTGATTTGGTTGCTCAGTTAAAAATATTTGTATCTCCTCCCTGTGTGAAAGGATATCAAGTCATCTTCTACCCTTCTCTTCAATAAACTAGGTAGATTGAGCTCCTTTAGTCACTTGCTGTAAGGCAAATTTTCAAGACCGCAAACTAATTTTTGTAGCTCCTTTCTGAACTTCCTTCAATATTTAAGCATCCTTTTTAAAGTGTGGACAGATTATTACAGTACCTATCATACCAGAGTTGTATACACAGGTAATATTACCTTCCTACTTAATAATTCCCTATTAATATATCCAAGTATACTGTTTGCTCTTCCTGCCACAGTATGACATTGAGAGTTCCTGTTCAGTTGTTTATCTAAAATGACCTCTAAAACATTTTCAGAGTCACCACTTTTCAGAATATAGTACCCCACTTTGTAATATGACTTGCATTCTCTGTTTCTAGATGGATGATCCTGATTTTGTATTTGTTGGTGTTAGCATTAGTGGCATTCCCCTTTCAAAATATGAGTAGTAGCTGCTCCCACTGGTAATACCTTACTCAATGGTAAAAAAGTTAAAAAGAAAATTTTTAAGGGCCCCCACTGTATAAGTGATAGTTTAGTGGACACATGAGTCAGAGTTTTAACAGCAGAAAATGTAAGGCTGTCATTAGACACCCAGAGAGTGTACTTTCTGCTCACAAATGTAGGTGGAACAATTTGGGCATAATTTATACATTTCTAAGCTTAATAAGAATGGTATTACCCACCTGTTAACAAACATCTATATGTACTGTGAGCAAGAAACAAGTAGGGTAGTGAAGCAATATGCTACTAAGCAGCTAAGCATGGTCATTCGAGAAGGGTAAGTATTCAAAAGTTTGGCATCTTACAGTGTCTGAACTTTAGCAAAGCTTCATGAGTTGGCAAAACTGGGCTGGAAAGCACCCAAAACATTCTTTCTTGAGAGATTTCTGGTGTATTGTGGCACTAATCAAGCTGGAAGAGCCTCTTATAACCCATTTACCTCTCATCCCAGATAGAATTAGGAATTACATACAGATATATGGAAAGAAGCAAAACTTTTAATAAAAAATTAATCTAACTCTTTTGAATCTCAATAATGGTTCATCTCCAGCAAAGGCTCAGCTCAAGCTGAACCATTTTGTCTGGACTCTGTATACAATACACACTTTATGAAACCATCTTAGAGGCACGAGTGAGCACAATGGCTTGTTGGCAGCTCTAAATGCTGAGTATAAAAGGCTTCAGTGTGATGAATTCCAGCCTCCCAGATCTGCAGACACCGAGGAAAGATTGGTACATCACGTAGTGTTTCTTCAAAATGAGTTCTGATCCATTACTGGGCCATGACCTCATACAGCTTCATTGTCCTGTACATAATGTGCAGTATAACTGCATCTAAAATTACAGTGCCCAGAAGTAGTTGTGAAACCTGATCCTACTGAGCAGAAAGCACATGAGGAAAACATACACAAGGTTTTTATTTTTACTTGTGCAGTTTTATTTTGAAAAGATAAAATTTATTACACCACCAGGAGAATGCAGTTAGGCCTGTGTAAATAGTTCCTTCATATGCTGGCTTCAGCTGGAAGTCTTTTCTATATCACGTCGATGGCTCACTATCCGCAGAAAAGGACTTTCCTCTGCTAATGTTTGCTCAGGTCTGTAGAAAAACAATTTAACTGCGTACATGTCTCTGTGTGGGCCTGCGCATGAATTTACTGTTATCAAATCACACAAGGTGTTCCTTAAAATAGCAGCAAGGGTGTTGCCCATATTTGGACTCACGTACTTCTATGGGCTGTGTTTCTCTTTCACCCTTGTGTTTATCATGGGCATTTTACAGTAGCATTACCCTGGTGACAAAGATGTGACAAACACACACACTAAATCGTACAGTAGGCAACATGAGGGATTTCTCTTTTCACTTTATAGTTTCACTAGAAACTAAGGTGGCAAAAAAAAAATCTTTCATCAAAACATTTTTTCAATGGAAAATGGCTTTTTTGATTAAATGGACATTTGGGGACTTGGGGAGGATCAAGAAAAATCGTTTTTGCCAAAAAAAAATGGTGAAAAATAAAATTTCTAACCAGCTCTGCTACAATCTCCTTACAAGACATTTATTGCCTAACCAGTGGAAGCATGATTTTTAATCAAGTTTTGCTAATGATACAAATGTCTTCTTACAGCACTTGTTCAGGGCACCACCTTGTTCTCTATTTTAAAATGTGCTGCTTCAGATGGAAAAGTCCTAAAGACATGAAGAGAAAATGAGAACTTTTCTACGGAGTTTGCAAAGTAATCTATAAACCTCACCTCCCTGCGATGACTTCAAGATAGAGATTTCTGTGAAGGCTCTGGTTTAGTGGTGCCAGCTACCGTTGTGAAGGCCAAAACTACAGTGGGTATGGGTATGTCTACCCAGCCAGTGGCAGCCCACGGCAATGAGCCTCCAAGCCTGGGTCAATAGAATTGTGCTTGTAGGGCTCATACTACCATGCTAAAAATAGCTGTGTGTGCAGTGCTTCTAAGTTGTTGTTCGGGCTAGAGCATGGGCTCTGAAGCCTAGGAAGCGAGGTGGGCTTCAGAGCCTGAGCTGCATCTTAAAAGTGCTCTCTACACAGCTATTTGTAGTGTGGTAGTGCAAGCCATACAAGTCAGTCTCTGTTGACTTGGGCTCAGAGACTCACTGTCACAGCCAATGTAAATGTACCCAGTTAGGTTACTGCACCATTAGCATTGGGACGGTTACTGGTTCTGCAACTCTGTTTAGCTGGGGCGTTATCAAGGGTTAGGCCTCTGTGGCATATCTGGCTCAGCTCTTGCTGGTCTGACATAAGGGCATAGGCCTTTGTGAAGACACTGGTCAGCACTTTTGGACTGCTTAATGCGTTCTTATTTTTATTTCATTTTCATTTTCTTTCCTAAAAACACTACAGTTTTCCATGTCTCATTTATTTTCCAAGACAGACTGAATTTTTCAGCTGAGTTTTTCTCATCTAATTGCTGTTCATTTCTATCTCGCCTTATTTATACTCTCTGCTTCACTTTTAGGGCCTGACCGACACTCTTTGGTATGTCTGTGTTTATTTTAGATGTTTTATTATAAGTTTCACCTTTGTACACTCTGTTTTCTGTATATCCTTACTAGGGCAATTGATTAATCACAGTTAACTCACACGATTGACTACAAAAAATTAACTGCGATTAATCACACTGTTAATACAATACCAATTGAAATCTATTAAATACTTTTGAATGTTTTTCTACATTTTCAAATATATTGATTTTTATTACAACACAGAATACAAAATGTACAGTGCTCACTTTATATTATTATTTTGATTACAAATATTTGCACAGTAAAATGATAAACAAAAGAAATAGTATTTTTCAATTCACTTCATACAAGTAGTTTAGCACAATCTCTTTGCTGTGAAAGAGATTGTACCTTACAAATGTAGATTTTTTTTGTTACATAACTGCACTCAAAAACAAAACAATGTAAAACTTTAGAGCCTACAAGTCCACTCAGTCCTACTTCTTGTTCAGCCAATTGCTAAGACAAACAAGTTTGTTTACATCTAAAGGAGATACTGGTGACTGCTTCTTAATTACAACATCACCTGAAAGTGAGTACAGGCATTCGCATGGCACTTTTGTAGCCAGAGTCGCAAGCTTTTTACATGCCATATATGCTAAACATTCATATGCCCCCTTCATGCTTCAACCACCATTCCAGAGGACATGCTTCCATGCTGATGATAGTTGTTAAAAAAATAATGCCTTAATTAAATTTGTGACTGTATTCTTTGGGGGAGAATTGTATGTCTCCAGCTCTGTTATACTTGTATTCTGCCATATATTTCATGTTATAGCAGTCTTGGATGATGACCCAGCACATGTTCGTTTTAAAAACACTTTCATAGCAGATTTAACAAAACGCAAAGAAGGTACCAATGTGAGATTTCTAAGGATAGTTACAGCACTCACCCCAAGGTTGAAGAATCTGAAATGCCTTCCAAAATCTGAGAGGGACAAGGTGTGGAAAATGCTTTCAGAAATCTTAAAAGAGCAACACTCCAATGTGGAAATTACAGAACCTGAACCACCAAAAAAGAAAATCAACCTTCTGCTGGTGGCATCTGACTCAGATGATGAAAATAAACATGCGTTGGTCCACACTGTTTTGGATTTGCCTAAGCAATAAGGTGGTATGGGGAGCTCTGCATAGGTTGGAAGTGGGCAGAATTGTAGGTAGGCTGTGGAGCTGCAGCAATACTCCCTAGCTAGCTGCTGTTCCAGCCAATGGGTCAAAATAATGGCCATAGCTCCTCTGCACTGCCAATATGGCTCTCTGCATCTGTGAAAAGATATCGTTATGCTTCTCTTCTACTTTCTTTTGGAGCCTAGTTCTTGGGGACAGTAAATTCAATTCCATGGAAAGTCTAGCAGTGAAGTTATAATTTTTCTTGTGAATTCTTTTGTTAAGAATGCCATTTTGGATGCTCTAAACGTGATTCTGGATACTTTATTGTAGAATAACAGTCAATTTAATCATTGGTTTTTCAGCATAAATATTTTCAGCTACAAGAATTATTAAAGAGTCTAATTCTTTGTTGGGCTACAGAAAAGAGCATATTATGTAAAAAGCTCTGAAACGTGACTTTGCCAGGGTGAGGCATAGTTATAGTCTCACTTTAGAAAGTCACATTAGTGATAGCAAGAATTTGGTAAAAGTTGGGCTGCCCTGTTCAAGCATTAGAGATCTATCAAAATTCCATCAAAATCCAGCAAAGCATGAAAAACTCCCAGACACTCGAATTCTGACTTTTGTATAAAATGAGAAGGTTGTCTGGATAGGGGTAATGAAAAGCAGAGCTGGGAGACAGCACAAAGTAGTGGTTAAGTCACTGGCCTGGGATTCAGGACAGCTTGGCTCTTGCTGACCTGCTCTGTGACCTTGAGCAAGTCATATACCTTCTATCTCCCTGGTGTCTTGTTGTATTTAGGTTGTAAGCTTTTCAGGGCAGGGACTGTCTTTCACTATGTGTATGTACAGTACTCAGCACAATGGGGGTCCATCACAAGGGGACTTCTAGGTGCTACCATAAAAATTCCACTTTTTCAAATTTCTTATCAGATCTGAATTCTGTTCTATTCTGGTTCTTATTTCAAACCCACCACCCTGGTATACGAGAGCCTTCCAGCGGTTCACTAAATGATGTGACTAGCATCTCAAAAAGATCAGATCTAGTTGGAACAGGTCATAAAGCTGAAAATCAGTCTGGTAACAAGATTTTCACCTGTTTGAATAATTTCAAATGTGCACTAAGCAGTTTAACTCTCAAGATATCTATTGAACTGCTCACTTTTCTGATAGTTCAGGCAGCTGGACAACTAGCTATTAATGGATGCCCTGTCCAGTGTAATAAAAAATGAACATTCATCTGTATTAGCTGATGGTTAAACCACAAAATCTGTCTCAGCTCTAGCCAACACAGTCCAATTCGGTTATATTTTTACGAATATTTTTATAATGAAAAGGGCAAAAAACCTGCAGTTTTTTAATGAAAGTTGAGATGAACCTGGTCATTTCTGGGTCCCCAAATTCATGGTGGGGGAGTGGTCCCCCAAAGACCATCTCTATTCATGTCTATATTGGTAAAGTAAGTGGCATTTTTATTACTATTAATGACTATTTTTATTAGCTACCACCATTGTCACCAGAAAATGAAATCTCAGTGGATAGGGGCTGTCAGAAGTTGAAGGTCCTGCTCTGCTGCTATCCTAGGGAAAATGGTGCTGAACATAGGTTTGTGAGGAATATCTGATTTTATGAAGAGATAGATCCATCAGGGTTATGCACCTTGTCAGCCTCATCTGTGTCATTATACAATAGTATTTCCCATAAAAAGCAGGAAGACATTAGCCAGGGATGAGTGATTGAGCTCAAATAACTGGAGGGTAAAGTGTTGTAAAATGCAGCTCCTTTCCCTCCTTGACATAATCCTGACCTTAACAACAACCTCTCAAGTGTCAATTTTCTGTGTGAGGCGAAATGTCTTCTTTGAACATTTTCCCATTTTGTACCCAGTTTTAGAACTAATTTTCTCCTTTTTTATGCTCTTTCATAATGCTGATAACCTCACAGAACAGGCTGTGGAGGGTTGTAGTGGTGTGGTACTTGTCCCTCCCCCTCTGGGTCAGAGGAAGGCCACATTGCCTCCCTATGTCATCAGGGCCACTACCTACTATCAAGGGAATTAGCATTAGGTGTTAGTGTCCTGACCAGTCTAACGGGCTAAGTAGCCAAATGTCTATAGCCCTCGGGCCTTGCACACAGAGTCTGTGCACAACTTAGTCTGTGGTCTCTGGGCCCTTTTGGCATGGCTCTAAGGTGACCAGATAGCAAGTATGAAAAATCAGGATGGGAGTGGGGAGAGGTAATTGGTGCCTATATAAAACAAAGCTCCAAATATCAGGACTGTCTCTATAAACTCGGGACATCTGGTCACCCGACATGGCTCAGAGCCTGCACAGGCAACAAGTAGCTCCAGGCCCTTTAGCCAGGGGCAGAGCAAACACAGTAGTCAATTAGCTCTAGCCTTTGTAGGCAGAGACAGAGCAAGCCCACAGTCAATTAGCTCTGGGCTCTAGCTGTAGGACCAGAGCAAATCCAGGAGTCAATCAGCCCCGGTCTCTTGGTGTGGAAACAGGGCAAGCCAAGATTCAATTAGTCCTAGTCTCTTGCTGCAGAGCTGGGGCAAAGCCAGAAGGCAATTAGCTCTGGGTTTGGGTTGCAGAGCCAGAGCAAACCCAGTAGCCAACGAGTTCTGGTCTCTAGCTGCAGAGAGAGAGCACACTCGGCAGTCAGTTGGTCCTGGCCTCTTGCTGCAGAGACGAAGCAAACCCTAGTGATCAGGCAGCCTAGCTCTGGGGGACAATCGACGAGCGCAGACCACTGGACCTGGCGAGGGGTGGATGCCACCCCAGGAGTGGGATAGTAAGTGGCGTCTGGGTCCACCATGCTCCACTGGACCTCAACCCAGGCCCTAACAGTGGCAGAGTGGTCCACCACTGGGTCAGTGGAGATCCAGCCACAAAACGCCAACCGTGCCTCAGGCAGAACTAGAGCCTGACTGCGGTCAGCTATCCCTGGGCCTCCTTCCCCTCCCCTCGGGGGGTACATGCACCAGTGCAGCATCCTCCACCTCTTTGGGGTAGGTGGCCAGCGGCAGTCCCAGCAGCTCTGTGGCAGAAGCAGGTTTCCTGGTGGGCTGGGTGCTGCTGGGCTCAGCAGCAGGGTCAGCAGCTGGGTCAAGCAGGGTCCTTCTGCCTCGTTTGGTGTCTGTGCTCCAACTGAGCAGGAGGCCCCCACCCTTTATACTTGCTGCCTTGGTGACATACTTCCAGTGGGAGGAGCGAGGCAGGCCTGGCTCTGCTCACTTGGGCACAGAGAGTGGTTCGGACCCCTGTGGCTCAGAGAGAGGCCATACTGCCTCACTACATAGGTGCATTGACATTTGTGTCTTATGCTTGTTCTTGCCATTAGATGGAAGGTACCTACAAGGACAGATGAGTAAGATATGAATAGTATCAGAACAGATCTGTTCATTTAATAAATGGGTCCATTTTCAGTGGAGTTGGACAAATTCCTCAAAAGATTCTCTGCAAAAGTTTACTGAATTTGCCTCACCTTTTTTTCCCACAGTTCATTATTGTTCCCAATTGTGTACATTCTAGTGAACAGGTACCACTACACCCTGTTTCCATGCCCTTTGATTCCCTGTACCTCCTTTTGTGCTGAGACCACAGCCTATCATGCTGACTGATATTGTCTCATTATTTCTATATCTCTTGTCTTATACTTAGGCTGTAAGTTCTTTGGGGGCAGGGACTCTCTTTTTGTTTTGTGTTTCTACAGTGCCTCACACAATGGGGTCCTGGTCCATGACTGGAGTTTCTAGGTGCCACCACAAGACAAATAATAAATAATAGCAATAATAATAATAATCATCAATCCCTTCTCCACTCCCTGCCAATCTCCTGGCCTCCCACTCCTAAGAACTCTTTCCTTTGGCCTCCTCCACATTCCAAGGTCTGGTAGCACAACTCTATGTCATGTATTCTAAGTCCAGAAGGGGCCATTGTGATCATCTAGTCTGACCTCCTTGATGGCTCCACCCATAGAAGTTCCCCAAAATAATTCCTAAATCAGATCTTTTAGAAAAATATCCAATCTTGATTTAAAAATCGTCAGTGAGGGAGAATCCACAAGGACAGTTGGTAAATTATACCAATGGTTAATTACTGTCACCGATAAAAATGTACACTTTATTGCCAGTCAGAATTTGCCTAGCTTCAACTTCCAGCCATTGGATCATGTTATACCTTTCTCTGCTAGACTAAAGAGCCCATTACTAAACATTTGTTCCCCACGTAGGTACTTATAGACTGTAACCAAATCATCCCTTAACCTTCTTTTTGTTAACTAGATTGATCTCCTTGAATCTATCACTGTAAAGCATGTTTTCTAATCCAGTAATCTTTCTCATGGATCTTCTGTTAACCCTCTCCAATTTATCAACATTCTCCTTGAATTGTGGGCCCCAGAAGTGGACACGGGTAATCCAGCAGCAGTTGTACGAGTGCCAAATACAAAAGTAAAATAACCTCTCTATTCCTACTCAAGATTCTCCTGTTAATGCATCCCAGGATCACATTAGCTCTTTGGCGACAGCATCACACTGGGAGCTCACTTTCAGCTGATGACCCACCATGACCTCCAAACATTTTTCAGAGTCACTGCTTCCCAGGAGTCCCGCATTCTGTAAGTATGACCCACATTCTTTGTCCCAGATGTATACATTTAGCTATACTAAAATGTGTGTTGTTTGCTTGTGCCCAGGTTACCAAGCAATTCAAATCACTCTTAATCAATGATCTTGTCCTTTTCATTATTTATCACTCCCTCAGTTTTTGTGTCATCTGCAAACTTAATCAGTGATGATTTTATGTTTCCTTCCAGGTCAATGATAAAGATATTGCATAGCATAGGCCAACAACCAAACCCGTGGGACCCCACTGAAAACAGACCCATACTGTAACAATTCTCCATTGACATTTACCTTTTGAAAGCTATCAGTTATCCAGTTTTAATCCATTTAACATGTGCCATGTTAATTTTATATTGTTCTAGTTTTTTGATCAAAATTTTATTCCGTACCAATTCAAATGCCTTATAGGAGTCTAAATATATTACCTTTATCAGCAACACCTGTAATCTCATCAAGAAAAGGTATCAAATTAGTTTGACAGGAGCTATTTTTCATAAACCCATATTAATTTGCATTAATTACATTAACCTCCTTTATTAATCGAGTCCTGTATCAGCAGCTCCATTATATTGTCTGGGATCAATGTCAGGCTGACAGGCCTATAATTACTCAGGTCTATAATTATGTTTGCCCTTTTTCATATATTGGCACAAAATGTCATCTACTCTCCTATCATTGTCCCTTCACCATGCTCCCTCTCCTGGACTTCTGCCATTTTGCAATGCTCCATTCCTCCTAAGTGCATGCTCTGATCCTGCTTGGAGCCAGCAGCAGCTAAATTTATATTTGCAAACTTTAAAAAATAACTGAAGCCTTGCTTTGCATACCTGTGAAACAGAGCTGTACAAGTATAGGCCAGACTATAGCCACAGGTAACAGAAAAGAATGTGACCCACATCCAGACACTCCAGAATCCAGATCTGAATTTTCCAGCTAAGGTTCACCTCTGACTAGCCCCCAGAAGTGAATACAAGGGACCTTAGTTTAATATTTCTTATAAAGAGTGGCTCCATTTGGCACTTCACTGGCACTATAGTATGGACCAAATCCTCAGCATGTGTTTCTCAGTGCATCTCTACTGAAATCAATAGAGTTAAGCTGATTTATAAGAGCTGAGGACCTGGCTCTAGGAGTCTAATGTGTGAAAAAGATAGCAACCTTCTGGCACAAATGTTTCTGAGTTATACCATCCTGCTTTGATAAATATGTTTACTATGCAGGAAAAAAATACATAGGGTAAATTCTCTCCTACTATAAACAAGTGCAGCACCACTGAAAGTTGACCCCAGCAGAGAACTTGGCCCCTAACATTTTCCCTTGAGCATAAGAGGTTTGTGGTGGTATCACAAGTGTTAGAATAACATGTTTTATTCTCACTGGGTGAAATTTGCCCTTGCACTCGAGTCAGCGTAAGGCCTATTGCGATTAGTGGATCTAAAAATTTTCCCCAATAGTAAGCTCAAATGTAAAAAATATTTGCATGTTCATAAAATGTCACAATAATCTATATCTTTTTGCCTGCTTGGGAATTAACTATGGAAATAGTTCAACTTGTTTTCAGTTATTAAATGTTATATACAGTTTCAAGAAGACCAAACAGAGAAACTGGATCAGCCCAAACCAAAAGGGCCTGATGACATGATTCAAGGACTGTTGAAATCATGTTTGGTAAAAACAGAAAATATGGAGCCAGAAGTTAATAGACCAAAATTCATGTGTTGGATATTAGGCCTAGCTGGTGAACAAAATATTAAGGGAATGAACTGTGCCACCCAGTTTTCCCTTTGGGGAGGTTCTTAAAAAGAAACTTTGAAAAAAATTCATCTTGCATCTCATCTTCCATCCAGCCCATCTTCTCACATCTCATCTTCCCTGACTCCAGGATAGATGGGGCAGACCAGACTGAAAGAGTTTCTTCCTCAGAGGAGGCCCAACAGACCTTGCCCTTGTTCAAGGAGCTTTGTTTTTTGCTTGTGAGTTCTGAAAATCATCATATCACCATGACATCCAGTCCTCAGCCCATCACTGGGGATACATAATTGCCAGCATCTCAAAGGCATGTAAGGGCCTGTTCTGTTTCTTTCCTGTTGTACTGCTTCCTCCCACACTTCTTTCCTCCTACTATTTCCCTTATTCTCTTGGCTTTTCATCAGATCCTGAAATCAACTGCACTGAATTAGCACTGCAAGATGAGATTACTATAGTCCTGTTCTGTATAAGAAGAAAAGATCAAATCAAATGACATCCCTGGCCAGAATGTAAGGCAGTGCTCAGGCAACAGGTGCGTAGTTCAACCTGTCAGCCAAAGTATCCATTCGTGATTGACCGGCCATCCAGGGTTCTAAAGATATCAACAAAAGCTGTCTTTCCCCCACCTCGGCCTTTATATCCTATCTTTCCTCCATCTTGCGTCTGTCTGTGTGTTAGAAACAGGAGAAGTGAATACTCTTTACACCTCTGAATTGAAAGTAAAATTAACCCTTTCCTTTTCATCAAAGAACAATTATTCTGAAAATATGAGCCTCTAATATTTTGCCTCAAAAAGGAGAGAGACTTCAACGGTTCTAATTACATTTGTTTTGCACAATCACTCAGTTTCAGTTCCAGTATAAATGCTTCTTTTAATTTCTTGTTCCTTCTTGTGGTTAATCAATAAACTTTCAACTTTACAATACACGCTGCGGGGTATTTGCAAAAATATCAAGTAAACAAGGCCTCTGTCAGCCCCCCAAATCTAAGGAATCAAAGTATCACTGTTTTAATGTTGAACAGTAAAAGACTTTATAAGTAACATCAAGTCTTTTGAACCTTAAAATCAATACAACAGGCCTATGCCTCACTTCAGTCCCGCATTTTGGGACCATAGGTGGGATTTAAGTGTACCATAGATAGGGCCCTACCAAATTCACGGTCCATTTTGGTCAATTTCATGGTCATTGGATTTTAAAAATTGTAAAATTCATGATGTCCACTATTTAAATCGGAAATTTCATGGTGTGATAATTGTAGGGATCCTGACTCAAAAAGGTGTTGTGTGGGCTCACAAGGTTATTGTAAGGGGGATTGCAGGTACTGCTACACTTATTTCTGCACTGCTGCTGGTGGTGGCGCTGCCTTCAGAGCTGGGCAACTAGAGAGCGGTGGCTGCTGGCTGGGAGTGCAGCTGTGAAGGCAGAGTCGCCGCCAGCAGCAGTGCAGAAGTAAGGGAGGCATGGTATGGTATTGCCACACTTACTTCTGTGCTGCTGCCTGCAGAACTGGGCCCTCCATCAGCAGCCACCACTCTTGGCCACCCAGTTCTGAAGGCAGCACAGAAGTAAGGGTGGTAATACCACGACCCCCCTGTAACCAGGCGTAACTCACCCCCGCGGCACCTCCTGCTGGTTGCTTTAGGGAATTAGCTCAAATACACAGCTGGAGCGCCCTCTGCAGGCCGGTGATCCGCCTTCTGGCCCCACGTCCCTCCCTGGACCCCGGAGCCCCTTTTACATAGGGTGCTGCCCCCCTGGCAGTAACCCCTTTTCCTTCAGGGTTTCCCCTCCCTGGGAACTCCCCCACTCTATCCCCACTTTGCCTCAGGGTCTTGGCAACTGCCCAGTCATTAGCTAGCCCCACGCCCTGGGGCAGACTGCAGTGTTAGCCTCTCATCATCGGCAAAAGGGTTTGGGCCTGCTGCCTTGGCCTACCCCTGGGTTGCACCTTGCAACCCCAATACCCCTTGGCCCTAGTTCTAGGCCACAGCCTGGGGCTCTCCAGGCAGGAGCTCCCCAGCTCCTCTGCCTTTCCCCAGCACTGCTTTACCCGAGGTACCTGTCTGGTCCCTTGCAGCAGCCAGGCCCTTCTCCCTCTGAACGCAGAGAGAGACTCTTGGGCTCCTGGCTTCTCTGCCCTTTTATAAGGGCCTGTGGCTCAGTTTGGGGCATGGCCCCAGCTGCTGCCACTTCCCCCAATCAGCCCAGCCAAACAGGCTGCTTGCCCCAGCCCCAGCTCCTTCCCTGGGCTGTTTTAACCCCTTCAGGGCCGGAGCAGAGATCCACTCTGCTACACCCCCTAAAATAACCTTGTGACACCCCTGCAACTCCCTTTTGGGTAAGAGCCCCCAATATGAGAAATGCTGGTCTCCCCTCTGAAATCTGTATAGTATAGAGAACTGGATAAATTCATGGAGGTTAAGTCAATTAATGGCTATTAGCCAGGATGGGTAAGGCATGATGTCCCTAGCCCCTGTTTGTCAGAGGGTGGAGATGGATGGCAGGAGAGAGATCACTTGATCATTACCTATTAGGTTCACTCCCTCTGGGGCACCTGGCATTGGCCACTGTCGGTAGACAGGAAACTGGGCTAGATGGACCTTTGATGTGACCCAGTATGGCCATTCTTATGTTCTTATTCTATGGTAAAAGCACTCAAAAGACCAGATTTCACAGTGGGAGACCAGATTTCACAATCTGTGACATGTTTTCCTTGCCATGAATTTGGTAGGACCCTAAGCATAGGCCTTGCCCTGGCAGTCTGCAGTGAGGGCAAATTTCATACATAATTCCCAGATGTTACACTTTAGGGCTGGGGGTTTTCAAAAGAGCCTTAGGGAGTTAGGTAATCAGTTCCTAGGAAATTATAGTTGGGTGCTGTACCCCTTTCAGCCCCTTGAAAGTCCCAGCCTAAAATGTTTCAGTTTCGAGTGGTTTATAAATTGAACATATGGTGGATGTACTAATTGCTCTCCTATAAACAGTGGGCTAAGTTCAGATCTGGTGTAGCAGCTGCAATTCCACTAATGTCAATGGAATTTTTCTACTCATAACATATCTGAACTTGGCCCACAATTGTTTGCTATGAAACATTTAGTATGAAAGCCTGCGTTAATTGTCTAAAATTCGGCTCTAATTCAGGATTATTGTTTTTTTACTTATTTTTCCCCTTCAGGTCATTTTTTCAAATGTTTGAAAAGACTCTGTCCTAAGTCTCAGTTGCTGAGGTTCAGGTTTGAAGAATGATTAAGAGCCAAATAAAATTTCCTCAACAGGATTTCCTTGAAGTCACCCACAATAAAGATTATTGGATGGTTCTGAACTCAAAGATGGCATCTCTCCAAAAGTTTGACTTTCATGCAGCTAATTTCTTTGCGTCATTGCTGCTTCAGTTAAAGATAAGTCTGAGGAGCTGGTCAGATACCAGTGAGTCAGCCAGTCACTAAAGAGGATATTACACTACATTAGCAAAACAATTTGTTGGAGAAGCCAATGGGCTTGAAGTGGTAGATAAATCCAATCTCAGCTAGGCCTGGGCACAGCCTGCCATGTTTCAGCTGCTTGCGAATCAACCATTGAAGGTCTATGGCTGATGGAAAAAAGAAGCATTGAGTCCTTTGAAGAAAGGGGATTTACACACACACAGCTCAGGCAGAAGTGTTTCTTCTAAGGGCTTGTGCTTTCATCCCTCCTGCTCGTCCTTTAAACCAATGTGAGAGAGGTTCTGCCACTCATACAAAAGACCCCACCACAAGCATAACCAAGCTGCCTTTACCCAGCTTCTACTTACTGCTCCATGCTCTCCTTTCTGCCCCCAGTCTCTCTATTGCTGTCTCCCTCTCCCCTAGCTACCACAGCCCCACCATCCCCTTGTACTATAGGTGGCTAGCATCTAGGTTGGAAAGATAGCTGCCACATCTTCTTCCCACACTTACCCCAATGTGTTCGGATGGGGAGGAGGTACAGGAAAGAGACAAAATACTACACCAGCAGGGAATTCTTTGCTGGATTTGTGGCTAAACTACAGTCCCTTTGCACCTTCTGAGTGGTGAAAAGAAGTTGGATCTCAATAAAGAGCCTGGCTCTTCCTCGCAGACAATGACTAACTAAGATTCTGCTATGTAACTAAGATTCTGCTATGATCGCTAATTCATTCCCACAGCAGCAGACTGATCTAACCAAGGATTTTGACTTCTCTACAGTACCAAGTAGAAGGGATCTTTAAGACCACCTTCTGTGTATGTTCAGTGCCTAATATAATTGGGCCAAAGCCCTGGTGGAGCTTTCAGGCTCTCCCAAAATACAAATAATAAATAAATGGAAGAAGAAAGGAGAAGAGTACTGAAGGAGAAATGTTTTACTATTGCAAAAATATGATAAATAGAAATAAGAATTACAGAAGCTGTTTACCAATTAAATAACCACTTTAGTCCAATTTGCACAAGTGCAGAATTCTCACTATAAATGTTATTTAGAAATAAATATACTCTAAGGAAAAAGGGCCTAATATTAACTTGGTCATCAGAATCCTGCTTTGCTTTATCACCGAAGTGCTATATGGTCTGCACCCTACCCTCCTGGACCCAGTCTCCCCCCTCACCAGGGACCTCATTGCCATTTCTCAGTGCCCAGATGGGACAGTGGGCCAGATCCTCAAAGGTAAATAGACACCTTATTTTGTCCCCTAACACTCAATGATTTAAATGGGATTCAGGCATCTAAGTAGCTTTGAGAATCTGGCTCAGAGTCTGTGACGTCCACCCCTGCACAAGAGAGCTTTGGGTCAGCCACAGAAGCATTATGTGACTTTCCTACTCAGGGCATATGTTGGCCCTGTGTGGGCTTGAGTCCAGTTTAGCAATCTAGGTTCCACAGCACAAACATACCAGTGATAAGATGTAATCCTGTGTAATTACATTGTACCAGTGAGTAACACCTCAGGGCCCAATTCTGCAGTCACTGATAATTCTTTACTCAGGAAAACACTTAGTGAAACCAGTGGATCTGATCTTGCAGTCCTTGAAATATGTACAAGAGAAGTTTTGCCTGAATAAAGACTGCACATGTGGGCCCTATATGGTTAAAACAGACAAACAGCATGATATTTGTGTATGGAGAAAATAAAGTGTCACCTCTGTACTTTGTTTCTATACCTTTAGTATGAGGGAAAAGAGCACTTAGCATGACATAAACACACAGCAACACTACTGATCCATATAAGCTTTTAACTGAAAACCATACAAAAGACATTCCTTCCTCCAGCACAAGTTCAAAGTCAATGATATCAAACAAAACACAGGACAGAGAGCCAGATTTCTTTTTTGTGCGATTGACATGCTGTGAATCCTAATAAAAACTGGCATTGTTTGGACAGATGAACTAAGTCTTTACCACAGACCTGATGTCAACCTACCAACTTGGCAGATACTCTCATTCCATTGTTGCTCTTGTTCTGTGACATACATCTCTGAATAGGCCAGACTTTGCATCCACTGATATTTGGCTTAAAAGTGTTGGTTTGGTGCTTCAGTTGTATACAGAAAAGAATATATTTCTGGCAATGCTCTACATCTGCTGGGGAAGTCTTATGTATTTGCACATTAAGTATGTGGTAACATAATCATTTGTTCAAAAACAATGTCACTGCAAGAATTCCCTCATCATTCCAGTAGAAAACAACAACACATCCACAGTGCAGATGTACAGTGCCAAGATGGGAAGGTTTTGGTCTGGTGACAGGCACTCTATATACTAATTTAAAAAAACAAACACCTTTAATGCTGTCTAACTGCAAGTACAGCCAGAAAATCTGCACCTAGAATGCAGTATAGCTTGTGCTGTCTTGACAGATCATTCACTTGAATAGAATTTCATCTAACTGTATTAGCACCTATCCAGATACATATATTGACGGACATCAACGACAATGTCAGCTCTTTCTGGTGCCATGCAATTTGCTGCATGTCTCAGCTAACATGATTGTGACCATGTCCAGGTCTACCACAGAGGCTGAAGTAACATCGACAGAAACAAATTTTAAGGACAAGAAAATAATTAGTGATTATTTGTGTGGATGATTGTGGGCTGGTAGAAATCCATCTATACATTTTAAATGCAAAGATAAGTGGCTATAATTTGAGTGATATCTATAGGCTGGATCTTCAGCTGGGATCAGCTGGCATAGCTCCATTGACTTCACTGTAGTTATGCTGAATTACACCAGCTGAGGATCTGTCCCATAACACCTGCTACCTTTTAAACTGCCACTTTGAGCAACTAGAAAATTAAATTGTCCATTCATAACTATGCTTTGAACAAGCGTCAGACTGAGCTTTGGGGCTAAAATCAGAGGTTGCTTTGAGCACTTTGATTTGCAGGGCTTAATTTGTAATGAAAGAGGTGCCGGGACTCAAGCCAGGGCCATCTCCAGGCACCAGCTCAGCAAGCAGGTGCTTGTGGCGGCCAAGGGGAAGGGGCGGCATGTTGGGCTCTTTGGCGGCAATTCGGCGGCAGGTCCCTTGGTCCCTCTTGAAGGGAAGGACGTGCCACCAAATTGCTGCTGAAGAAGAAAGTAACGTGGTGGAGCTGCCGCCGATTGCGATCCTGGAGGTTTCTTTTGTTTTTGTTTTTCAGCCACTTGGGGCAGCAAAAACCCTGGAGCTGGCCCTGACTCAAGCTATTTTTTTACATTCATAATTGATGCAGGAAGCTCAGAGGTGCCAGAGCTATGAATTGCCAAGCCCAGAGGTGTTGGGAGTCAGCCCTAGCAAGCCCTGGCACAAATTCAGCTCCGCCTATTGATTGAAGAGAAAGAACATTCACATCATGTACAATATTTTGCAGCTGTTTCTTTTGCCTTATTTGGGTGGGGTCTCGCAATAATGACAGGTTCTACTCCTCACAGTAATATGTGGTTATGATCAGAAAGGTGTCTGTAAAAGTGACCTCTTGGCATTTCCTGTTTGCTTTATTCTTCCTGGTTTGTAACTCAAAGCAAGATTTTCCTGCTAGGACCGCATATTCAAGAAGCTCCCTGAAAATCAAGCAAGTTTTCTGCTTCATCAGTTACCACCAATAACACAGATAACTAAATTAGAATCTAGCTAGCAATGGGTGGTGAATAATGCAGGTTCAGAACACCTGGCTTTCTTGTACATAGTGTATTGGATCTGTATTGCTCACAAGAATTAATAACTTCTTCATGTCAGTTAGCTAAGCAGAAATGATTCAGAACATGCTGAGGGCTGAAATTCACCCTTATGTGGAAGGCCAGCATAACCTATGAACCTCTTTAGTTCCATTCAAAATAGTGACTTAAGCAGTACATTGCCCTTGTGTTGGCCCACTGCACAGGGCTAAATTTCATCCTTAAGGAAGAACCAGTGATGTAAAAAAATCCTTTCTGATTGTAACTGGACTTTAAGGTCCAAAGCTACCACCTCACGATATGCCCTCAATATCCCCAAATTCTCTGCTCTACCAGTGAGGTCAAGTGTATATTCCCGTAGCAGGCACACTTTAGAAAATTCCCTCTGCATTCCTGCCTGGGTTCATTTTTGAAATAGCACTTGCATGAAGTGTAGTTTTATTCTTTGTGGTTATTGGAATGAAGAGAAACAAGCACAGCAAAAGAGATCTTTATCTTGAGATATTTCTATGACATTGTGTGTCACACAGTTTCTTCCACAGCTTGAATAGGTGCAAAAGACAGAGTGTTGCCAACACAAGCATTGTCTGAAACTTCCAGTATTTCATCAAACACGGTTTTCACACCATGAAACATGGGTAGGCCCCTGAAGTGAGTTGTTCTGAGGGTATGATAAATAGGAAAAGAGATTGAAGTCCTGCAGCTAGAGTTTGGGGAGTTATAATCATCATCTTTGCCATAGCTGTGGTCCCCACCCTCTGTTCACGTTTAACCTACAGTCTTGATTATTAACTGCACAAATCTCTTCTGTGCTGCCCCATACATTGGCCATAACTAGTTGTGTATTTAAGATTTTCATTGAGTTTGCCCCAGCTAATCTCTTCTGTTTCTACTGTACAGTGTGAATCAGTCCTTGCTGTTTACATAAAGGTAGTGCCTTTGGCCCCATTTATTTGTCAATTCGTTTGCAATTGTGGCTTCGACCAAGTTGCTCAGGTAATCATGCTCTATCACTATATTTACCAAGGTGGGAACCAGCATAAATCACTCCTCTGTCAATACCTCTGATTACTAAAGCCCTGAGCAAAGTGCCAATTTTGCATGTCTGCATTTCTTCTTTCCTACAAAACCTTTTTAAGTTAAACAATAAAAAGAGAGGGGTTTAGTGGCAACACTAGTCCCATTATGGAACCGTGAGAATCTTTCCCAGCTTGTCTGCTGGAAGATGAGCAATAAATAGTTTGTCAGGGCAGACTGTCTCTCCAGGTCCACTGGGATTAACTGGTTTGCCTGTTGCATGGGAAAGATTATTACTACATTCAGGTTTTAGCATGGGTGATTAAAGGCTCTGTCCCTCTTGTGGGAGTTTGAAAGAAGGTTTTCTGAACAGTTTAGATATCAGCAAAGAAATCATTGAGTAGATAACGTTTAATTTAATATCAGAAAACTTTATGAGCCAGATCCATTGCTGCTAGATATCCATAGTTGTACTGAGGTCAATGGAGCACCCTGTGTTTTGCATCATCTAAGGATCTGGCCCATTATTATGTCACATGAAGAAAAACCTGCAGAATTTACTTCATCAACATCTGGGAACATTTGCAAATCTAGCTCAGAGCCCCTGGAAATAAATAGCAATTGACCTCATAACACATGAGCCATTTCTTCAGTTGGGTTAATCAACATAAATACATGTACATATGCCAGTTGAGTTATACCAATTTACACCAGCTGAGGCTCTGGCCAGATGGATGGTCAGAGTATAATGTGTATGAAGAATTTTGCTGTTTTTCCCATTGGACAGAGCAGTAATTAGATCACAAGAACAATAAAGTAATTTAAAGCTTTTGAAAATGCAATAATTATAACAGGGCTGGCTGATACAACCCATTAACAAGCATCCAACCTAAATGCAAACTGTTGTTTCCAAAGGGCTAAGTCAGCTGCAGCTCTTACTTTAAACTGTGGTCCAGATCCTCAGCTGTCTTAAAACAGCATAGCTCCATTGTGGTCAGTAAGGGTTACAGGATTGGGTGCTAATATTATTGCTAAGATCAGGGAAACACACCTCGCCAATTTTTAGAATTTTTTGAGGGGGTCAACAAAGGGTAATCTGTTGGATATAGTGTACATGGACTTTCAGAAAGCCTTTGACAAGGTCCCTCAAAGCAAAGTAAACAGTCATGGGATAAAAGAGAAGGTCCTTTCATGGAGCAGTAACTGGTTAAAAGATAGGAAACAAAGGGTGAGAATAAATAGTCAGTTTTCAGAATGGACAAAGGTAAATAGCAGGGTCCCCCAGGGCTCTGTACTGGGACTAATGGTGTACAACATATTTATAAATCATCTGGAAAAAAGGGGTAAACAGTGAGGTGGCAAAAATTGTAGCTGATACAAAATTACTCAAGATAGTTAAATCCAAAGCAGATTGAGAAAAGTTATAAAGGGATCTGACAAAATTAGGTGACTGGGCAACAAGATAGCAGATTAAATTCTATGTTGATAAATGCAAAGTAATGAACATAGGAAAACGTAATCTTAAGTATACATTCAAAATGATGGGGTCTAAATTAGCTGTTACCACTCAAGGAAAACCTTGGAGTCATTGTGGATAGTTCTCTGAACACATCTACTCAATGTGCAGTGGCAGTCAAAAAAGTGAACAATGTTAGAAACCATTAGGAAAGAGATAGATAATAAGACACAAAAGATCATAATGCAATTATATAAATCTATGGTATGCCCACACTTTGAATACTGTGTGAAGTTCTGGTCACTTCAGCTCTAAAAAGATTTATTAGACTTGGAAAAGGTACAGAGAAGGGCAACACAAATGTTTAAGGGTGTGGAAAATCTTCCGAATGAGGAAAGATTAAAAAGACTGGGACTTATCAGCTTGCAAAAAAGATGACTAAGAGGGGATATGATAGAGGTCTATAAAGTCGTGACTGGTGTGGACAAAGTGAATAAGGAAGAGCTATTTACTTCTTCACATAACACAAGAACTAGGGGTCACTCAATAATTGACAGTAGGTTTAAAACAAACAAAAGGAAGTCCTTCTTCGCACAGTCAATCTGTGTAATTTATTGCCAGGGGAGAAGGCCAAAAAAGAACTAAAACAGTTCCTGGAGGATAGGCCCATCAATGGCTATTAGCCAAGATGGTCAGGGATGGAACCCCATGCTCTGGGTGTCCCTAACCTCTGTTTGCCAGAAGCCGGGAGTGAACGACAGGGGATGGATCACTCCATGAGTCCCTATTCTGTTCATTCCCTCTGAAGCACCTGGCATTGGCCACTGATGCAAGACAGAATACTGGGCTAGACAGACCATTGGTCTGACCAGTATGGCCATTCTAATGTTCATATGTAGGTTTACCCCCATCTTACCTAGGCTGACAAATACATCCACTGTGAGATAGTGTATGTAAATGCACTGAAATGCAATTCTCTGTGAGAAGGATGATTCATTTATAGCCCCCACCACCACCAAAAGAAGATCAAGTCTTCCATAATGTTGCAGTTCCCACTGCATTTATTTGAGGTCTGCTCCTGATCCTGTTGGCTTCAATGGAAGTAGGATCAGGCCCTCAAGAAGTACAGTTACTAGTATACTGCTTCTGAAAATGGTATCTGACTGCAGCATTAGCTGATAAAATTTCTTCATTCACATCTTTAAGTATGAGATTTTTCTAAATGTGCTAGAAACATACTAAACTAAACTAAACATACTAAACTAAACTAAATCATGGAAACGTGCACTGGAAGGAAGCTTGAGAGGCCAGCTAGTCCAGCCTCCTGAACTGAGGCAAGACCAAGTATACCTAGACCATCCTTAACAGGTGTTTGTCCAACCCATTCCTAAAAAGAGCCAGTGATGGGGATTCCACAACCTCCTTTAGAAGCCTATTCCAGTGCTTAACTACCCTGATAGTTAGAAAGTTTTAACCTAAATCTTCCTTGCTGCAGATTAAGCCCATTGCTTCTAGTCCTACCTTCAGTGGAGATGGAGAACAGTTCATCACCATCCTCTTTATAACAGCCCTTAACATATTGAAAGGCTATTCTCAGGTTCCCCCCTCAGTTTTCTTTTCTCAAGAGTAAACATGCCCAGTTTTTTTAACCTTTCCTCATAGGTCAGGTTTTCTAAACCTTTTATCATGTTTCTTGCTCTGCTCTGAAATACCTCCAATTTACCCACATCTTTCTGAAAGTGTGGTGCCCAGAGCTTGACACAGTACTCCAGTTAAGACTTCACCAGGGCTGAATAGAGTGTGACAATTATCTCCTATGTATTACATACAACACTCCTGTTGATGCACTGCAGAATGATATGAACCTTTTTTGTCAGTTCATCACACTGTTGGCTCATTCAGTTTGTGATCCATTATAATCCCAATATTCTTTTTAGCAGTATTACCTTTGAGCTAGTTATCCCCCATTTTGTAGTCGTGCACTTGACTTTTCCTTCCTAAGTATAGTACTTGACACTTGTCTTTATTGCATTTCATCATGTTGATTTCAGACCAATTCTCCAATTGGTGCAATTGTTTTGAATTCTAATCCTGTCCTCTCGAATGCTTACAGCCCCTTCCAGGTTGGTGTCATCCACAGATTTTATAAGCATACTTTCCACCTTACTATCCAAGTCATTAATGAAAATATTGAATAGTACCAGATACAGGAAAGACCGCTGGATGACCTCATCAGATAAGTCCCCCCAGTTTGAGAGCAAAAGGATAACTGCTCTTTGACTAGAATCCTTCAGTCAGTTTGCACCCTCCTTGTAATAATTTCATCTAGACCACATTTCCTGGTCATGTGGGACTGTATTAACAGCCTTATTAGCTTTTCTTCACTGACTTCAAAGGATTTGCTCCAAATTTACACCAGTGTAGAACCAAGCTTCCAGATGCATTGGATTCAATCCAAAACTTGAAAGAAAGCGTTTCCCATCTATTTGTCTGAATGATTCAGAGAATGAATGAGCATACAAAGGTGATCCAAATTACGAGGACCCACACCGTAAAAGAAAATTTACATTTCCTGGTTCTCTCCCTACCATTCAGGAACAGAACAAAGAGGTAATTAATTTTCTGAGCTGCACTGGTCTCAGAAAGTCTGGGATCTAAGCATCTACTATGAAATGTACTGTAAACTTTTCTACTTCCTGGAGTCATAGCACAAATCAATGCCTCTGCTAGTCTTTACACATGAGGCAAAGGCAATGGAGCACTTTAAGGCACCTTTGTCTCTATCAAGGAAATTATTGAATTGACAAGGACAACAATCAAAGACAACCCTTTTTGTCAATATTAAAATGAGATAACCTTCTCGTGCATGGCCTGCTGGTGCGCAATAGAAATGCTGTACTTCACTTCCAATTTCCAAGAAAGTCATCTTCTCACAGAAACCAATTCTGTAGTTCTCAGCTATATTCCTTTTCCCAGGAAAAATCTCAGCCATAAGGGTGAAAACATGAAAACCAGACCAAACACAAATGAAGTGTGATTTAGGATTTCCGTAGAGTCTGGAGAGGTGATGAAGGGGATGTCACTTTTCTGTTTTCTTCTCAGTCTAAAACAAGAGCAGGAATAGCACAAATGCTAGGTACAAGTTCATGATTCATTTTACCCATAGCTGTAAATTGCCTTTGAGTGAATCTCTAGAGTCAATTTCTACTACCCACATTATTTTGACCAAAAATATCAATTACCAGTGAAGCAGTGTTTTCTTTTAAATGTCATTATTAGGTTTCATAGTTACCATTTCATTGAGATGAATGAGATCTATTTATATTTTTCTCTGAGCTATTTTTTCAGGTTTTTTGCAAATCAAGTAGATATCACTGAATTGTTTTACATATATTTGGAAGGTTACTTTTTTTTAATTGTCGTGCTCCGCCTTACCAAAGTCTAAGTTCATATTTGCCACTGCCTCAGTTTCCTCTCCTGGACTTCTCTATAACCCCACAAAAGCTCTGTCCCATAATTAAACAGGAATAAAACTCCCGTTAGAGACTTGACCCTTGGTCTGAGTCTCTCAGAGGCCTGAATAACATTCATCACCAAAGAGAAAGTTCATGTATTCAACTCTGGGGTCTTCTGCCAATCCTAAAGTACCTCTTCAATCCCAGTCTTCTCAATCCCTGCTCTTTATCTCAGCAGCAACTCCTAGGGCTTCCTGGAATATTCCTTCTCCCTTTGGAGAGGGCTCACAGCCTTATCTTCCCTCTGCCTTCCAGCTCTCCATAGGCCTCTCATTTATCCTCAGAGGCCTGATTTAGACAAGTGATCCACCTGTCACGTGATATTACTGTACTTAATCTCTCCACCTGGGGAGTGCACTGGGGAGTGATGTAAGCAAGACACAAGAGGTAACTCTTCCACTCTACTCCATTCTGATTAGATATTTTAAATTTGAAATGAAGAACAAAGTACTAAATAAAATGGAATGGCATGAACAAGTTAAAATAAACAAATTCCTTAAAAAGCTGATCATAGTATAATAAAAACATATAAACTAATGAACTCAGTGGGAGATAAGGGTTTTTTGTAATATGGCATGAATGGTATCATGACTCTTCTGATCTGCAGCATTATAAGTGGCCCCAGCTCAAAATCACATGCTACAGCTAACTATACACCAAATAGGCCTTGAGACAACATAGCATAGGGCCCATATGTCAGGATGCTAAAATATGACTAGCATTGCTTCAATTTAACAGTGTCTATAATAGCCATACCGAAGTATTGGATTAAAGCAAACCAGATATCGACAATCAAGAGGCAAAAATGTAAATAATAAATCTATCTAAATAGAAAATAAATAAATAAAATGCGGTTCTACTATGAAAAGTAACTATAAAAAATCACATTGACCATAGTTCCAATAGTTTGATTTCTAGATAGGTTCTGAGCAGTTTACAAGTACAATATATTTTTTCTAACTGATAGCACCCCAAAGCTTAGTCAGTAATCTGAATGTCAAATTGGGTTCTTTCTTGCCCATTTATTGCCAGCTATGAAGATTTTGCAATCAGAACTTAGTCAACAATTTTCTTAATGTACAAGATAGAAAAAAGTCATTGCCGTATACCTACTGCAGATCTTGAAGATCTGTTCAGCAAGTTCGTATAATGTCAGTAACAATCACACGTGTTCCAGGCCTCCTTCCTCCTCCTACTAAACATTCAACTTTAAGTCTAGGTGTTGAGGAGAATAGAATAGAATAGAATAAACTTCTACTGCATCCAAAACTTCTGCAGTCATTTCAACTCAATGGAGGGATTTTCGATGAAAATTCTACTATATAATATACAAAGACTGAACAAGTCACTATTAAGAACATAGGTCAATAAAACAGGAAAATGGCCATAAAAGTAATCAATAGAAATTTGGTTCACTGACGTATTAGATGATTCATAAAGTACAAATCTAGTTGCTCAAGTCTGACAACATTTTTGTTTTATATCTACTTTAGCATTCCAAGATGGAATGCTCCTAGCATACCTTAATAAAACAAGCAAACCAATTAGAGATCTTTATTATGTATATTAGAGGATTATATTCAAAACTAAAGTTTGAGATAGCTAACAATCTAGGGTCCAGAATCCTTGCTCTCATGAGAAATCCTTTTTTACCTAATTAGGTTCATTGATGTCAGTGGTATTATTTGCATGAAGAAGGTTTGCATACATGAGTAATGACTGCAGAATCAGCTCTGGGATAAATGGGCATTAACTTTGCATTAAGAACACATAAATCTTTCCCACGTGTGTAAGTCTCAACAAGCACGAGATCCCCGTCTTTAAGAACATCTTTCTTCTAATTTACCATGTAATCTGTTGGTCATTAATGAAAACCCCAACTCCATCATGAGCAGATTTTCCTTGTTTAGCTGCTGAAAAGATCCAGATTCCTTTTTTCTTTAATTACCTTGAGGAAGATCGAAATAAATATTACTTGCTTTTCTATATTGAACTGTTGGGTCTAAATCTAATGAAATCCTGGCTCCGTGAAATTAATGGCAAAACTCCCATTAAATGGGACCTGGATTTCACCCATAAACACCATTTTAACTCTCATGTCTATCTCCTTCCACAGCTGTTTAGCTGTTGGACTTTCCCATAACATGTGTCTCAAGGTCCGTTTTTCTTTATTACAGCTCCAACAAACATCAGAGGATATGCCTATATCTTTTGCAACCTTTGTGGCATTCAGTTGATTCTGAATCAAATTTTCTGACAAGTGGAGCCTGAGATCCACAAAGATATTTATGTAATATGCTCTGCCATTGGGATTCTTTTAAGGACTGATAAATCTCTTTCCCCCAGACTAATGGAGTTCCTCTTCAGTAACAAAGTGTACTTAGTGGACATGAGTCTGGGGAATTTATGAAGCATTTTTAAAGTTACTAGCAAGCAATTCTGGGGCGTCTGACAGTCCTAGCATGTCTGGACCAAACTATTATGTTTGCCAGTGTTTTAACTGTAAGTACTGCCGCTCTGCTGATGGTGGCAGTGCTGCTTTATCGTGAGAAATGGGACAAAGCCCTCATCGTGGACTAATTGGAAAATCCTGCTTGGTCAGTCCTGCTCAGTCAGTTCTTCCAAATTATAGATTTGTTCCCTATTTGCAAGGCTGGGTTGCTCCATATAGGTGTTTTAACATGATGGAGAGGATGAAATTGGTATCTCTTAACCATGATAACCCAGACCTTTCATGCAGCCACCACTGTAGGTATCTTATTTTTCTCCACTGGACTAAAAGAGGAATCAATGAGACCTGGAGGGGAATTGGGTGCATTAAAAGACATTCATTTCTGAACCCATGTAATCATAAAGGCGTTAGCATGCTGAAAACAGTTTAACAGCTGTGTCATGATAAAATCAAAAAAAGAAGCTATTTCTAATGAGTGGTATTAGATTGGCATCACTAAAAACTGAAGACCCATGTTTATCCACAGAACAACCACATCACAGTCAGTTGTGCTAATGAGCCTCAACTCTGATCTAGAATGAGGTAGTAATTAGTTCTTTCTCCAGGCCCATTTATTCTTGGTTTTCTTTGCTGATACTTTCAACAACTCAAATTCACATAGACTATCAAACAACTAATCGATTGTAACAACTTTCAAGCTGAGTTGGAACTCAATTCTATAAATTTACACTCATGAGTAACTTAACCCACATGAACAGCTATTGACCTTCACTGTTACTCATATGTGCTTGCAGGATTGGCCCTTAGTTTAGGCCAGTGACCAACAGAGGTCACTATCACTTTCCACAGCCATTCAACCCCCCTTGAAATAGATCAAAATATAAAGAAAACTGACCAGAAGATTTTCAAGATTAAACTGATATTGTCTCAATGTGGAATCTTTGCTTCTACATTTCTTCTTTTATTTTAGTTTCTTTTACATCTTTTGCAGTCTAACTGTTGTCTCATTCAACGCAATTCTGAGATTTTCCTGTCACTTCTATCAGAGGATTCTTCGGTTAGTTCTCTTTCACTAAAATACTCTTTCTGGGCACTGGAGATAAGACGTAAAAATGAGAGGCCACTGTGCTGCTCTGCTCTTCAGAACCTTCATCCAGTTGTCGAAAAAAATGGAAGAACAACATTACAGACTTCCAGGTCTATATTTGACTTGAACTTTGTCTTCCAGTTCTAAGACTACTGGAACATTTATAATTACTGCCTCCTAAATCAGCTTTGTTGAGAGGATTTCAAAAGTGTGTATGAAACAGGTATCACTGCTGTTCCCTGAGGTTCAAGTGTGAAGGTAGGATTCTGGTTATAAATTGGTAATGCAAAAGCACAATAACAGCATCAGGACTCTAGAAAAGAAGTTACTAGAATAGAGACTTGCCTTTGTACAATTGTTATTTTCTCCTTCTGTTCCTACAATTAAAAGAAGGAGAAGAATATAAAGCTAAATCTGAATGCAAAGGATATTTCTTATCAATACTGTATCATCTTATTGTACCATTCTGTAAACTGAATAGCTAAGTGCAGTAAAACAAATCAAAAACTTTATGAAAAACTGCCATTTCACCCACCCAGTGCAGTAGGTCCGATTGTCCTTAAAGAGCATGCCAGAGCAGTACAATGCCTTTACTTATTATAATAAATGCTAATATTTGAATAGAATTGATAAAGGGGGACCCCGTTAACACTCACAACCACACCTAAAAATTCAATACATTTCTCAAACTGTTTAATTATATACAGCATTTTTCTGTGACACTCTTCAGTTTCTGGCTTCCTTTATCTATGTTTGTCAGATTACATTTACACTTGGAGAGCACTTTTAGGATAAGGCCAGGGGGCTAGTGCTTTACACTAATGGGTATATTTGCAAGGCATTGTGGGAAGAAAAACTAATAGACACCCTTCGCAAATAATTGGAGTTCTGTCCAACCAGCATGCTCTGTTTCTGTGCACAAGTACCATGCACCACCATGTATCCTTACCATACATTAGCGATGGAGAAAGAGGTTTTATTGTAATGAGCCCTGAATCGACCTTTCATGGTGTTGTTGCCTCCTACTATCTCCACGACCCTACATTATAGCCCTGATGACCACCTGCAATCCTGAAGCTTCCTCTATGAAACCCCCAAGCCTTTACCATTCCTAAATTGTGCATTGGTGCCCAGTGCCACAGCAGTCCCTCTGTGTGGCCCCAAGTATTGCTTAATCAATCTTCTGTACTCAAAGACTCCCCACTGTATTGACCCAGGGAATCTGTATTATCTCCACAAGCGGAGACTGAAAGAGAGGCATTTGAAATTACTCTGCCATAGTGATAGGAGGTGGGAAGCACAGTGGCTACCCAGAATGAATGAAAAGATGATCCTGGTCTTTTCCCTTCATACAACAAACAGGCGCTACTCAGAATGAGAAAGGAAGGCTTCCTCCTTCAGAAGAAACTGTCAGGAGAGGAAAGTACTGTAGTTTCCTCACAGGTAGGAAATTTCCTCAAAGCAGGGAAGGAGGTGTTCAATCTTGACCTCTTTGGAAATAGATTAGTATATACAGGATTTTAAAAACTATGGATTAGAATAAATGTTTAGCAAAGTATCCAGCTTTTAGATACTTCTTTACTCTCCACAGAACCTCCAAAACTGTTGAGGATTGCCCATCACCAACAAGCCCCTCTGGGTATCTGTGCATACACAACCTACTGCCCTTTCATATTCCTATAACAATTTAGCCATGTACCTACAAATACAATGCACTTCTGTGTGCTTATGAATATTTACCAATTACCTCTAAGGACCCGCTCTTGCTCTTTGATGTGCACGTGTGTATCCTGCCATTGCAGCAACTGTGTTTACAAAATAGACAAGAGTACATGCGTTTACTCGCCTGCCTTGTTCCGCTATCATGGAGGCATCCAGATAGCATGATGGTAAAGGTGGGATAGACAGATACTAGAAGTGGCAAAAAACTGTTAGCTGACACATTTTTTAATGAAAAAATGTTTTTTTAACAACAATGAAAATTTTCTCAAAAAATGTTTGTCTGGGTCAAAAATTGCCATTTTCTGGTGAAAAAAATAAAAGATTTTCATTTTTCATTCCCCTCACCTCCTTTTTCCTCTGTCTTCCACTGGAGAGACATGGGGGGAAATAAAAACTGAAAATATTTCATTTTTTGTTTGGTCTGTAAATAAATTTGAACAAAATTAAAATGTTTAGTTTCCTTTCAATTTTTTTTTTTACGGAAAATATATATGGACCATCTTAGACAGGCAGACAGACAGCTACTGTGGGAGACACCCAGAAGGCTGCCTTCTGAGGACCTCCTTGCAAGCCATAGAATAGGGGACATGTTGAGGGTAGGCCTGCAGCATGCAGTGTGGCAGATATTCTGGGCAGTACTATAGACTTGTGGAACAAGTCAATAAATAGGATTTAAAGTGAAGTAGGCACTTACAGAATGATGCTTCTTTGTCTCCCTATTTCTTTCCTCTTCATTTTAAAATACACCTCTACCCCAATAAAACGCTGTCTTCGGGAGCCAAAAAATCTCACTGCATTATAGGTGAAACCACATTATATCGAACTTGTTTTGATCTGCCAGAGTGCACAGCTCCACCCTCCCCGGAGCACTGCTTTACCATGTTATATCCAAATTCATGTTATATGGGGTCACATTATATAGGGGGAGAGGTGTAGCTGCTACCCACTACCTTTGGGCTTTCTATGTTTTTCTACCAACACAGCAAGAAGGAGGAACTTCTATTAACATTTTCTCTTTGAATAAGATGCTTTCATTTTGCTTGTCAAAATCCTCTGGAAAAAATCTCTTGGCTTTGATCTTTTATTAGGTTCCACAGTGTGCTCTCACACAGGGCACCAGCTCTAAAGCTAGGCTCTGAGAAGAAGATAAATACTTGTGGTGACAGATGGCAGCAATATGGTATATCTATTTGGAGGAATACATAATTAATAGGGCCGTCAAGCGATTAAAATAATTAATCACAATTAATCATGCAATTAATTGCACTGTTAAACAATAATCGAATATCATTTATTTCAATATTTTGGCTGTTTTCTACATTTTCAAATATATTGATTTCAGTTACAACACAGAATATAAAGTGTACAATGTTCACTTTATTTTTGATTACAAGTATTTGCACTGTAAAAAAAAGAAATAGTATTTTTCAATTCACCTAATACAAGTACTGAAGTAGGACTGAGTGGACTTGTAGGCTCTAAAGTTTTACATTATTTTGTTTCTGAGAGCAGTTATGTAACAAAAAAAAGTACATCTGTAAGTTGCACTTTCACAACACAGAGATTGCACTATAGTACTTGTATGAGGTGAACTGAAAAATACTATTTCTTTTATCATTATTATAGTGCAAATATTTGTAATAAAAATATATATATACACTTTGATTTCAATTACAGCAACATATATGAAAATGTAGAACATCCAAAATATTTAATACATTTTGATTAGTATTCTATTGTTTAAAGTGAGATTAAAACTGTGATTAATCATGATTAATTTTTTTAATCGTGATTAATTTCTTTGAGTGAATCGTGTGAGTTAACTGAGATTAATCAACAGCCCTAATAATTAGATAGATAGATAGATAGATAGATAGATAGATAGATAGATAATTTTGGATGAGATTTTGTTTATTTTATCTGTATTTGTCAGACTTATTTAACATACTATAGGAGAGGGGTGGAGGAGGAGGGAAGACAGGAATGGATTAAACAAAAGAAAAAACCAAGGCAGGGAGAGCATTACAGGGCAAAATGTAAAAGGCATTGGGGAGGAAAGATGGGAAAGACAAGTGTGATGAGTGGCAGTCAGGTGCCTCACACCCGTGGGTATCCCCAGCGAAGCATCACAGGGAGAATACAGAGAAGCATGGAAGGCAGGTGGAGTGAGGCTGAAGTGAAGAGATGTGAGGGAGGGGGTTGAAGCAAGCAACCAATCAGCAGAGAGGAAAGTCATGTTTTTTGCATGAAAGATTTCTGGGAATGACAGAGGTTATTTTTACACTTCAATCTGAGGTGTGTGCAGCTTGGGTAGACATACCCATATTAGCTCTACCTGCACTAGCATGCACAAAAAGGCAGTGTTAGTAATGCAAATAGGTTCTGAGGGTCCCCGGCATGCTTGTACAGCCTGAGCTGAAGCCCATGCCGTTGCACATATACTGCCATTTTAGCCAAGCCAGTGAGAGGAGAGCTAGCATGGGTATGTCTACCTGAGCTGCAATCTCACCCTCAGACTGTAGTGTAGATATACCCTAAGAGAAATCTGGAACTGGACCTGCAGGAAAGGAAAGGTGCAAGTAATGTATGGGCTAAAACAATGCGGATTCAACTAGGAATGTTTTAACAAGGCAGAAAAAAACTCATTCCAGTTTGTAGTGCACTTAGACACAAGTGCAGGGTTACATTGGGAATTTATAGTAATCTCACATTATTGTGCTAATTCCAAGATCCACTTGACCAGGTTAGTGCCAGTAATAAAATTTCAAACCTTTCCCAGTGGTCTAAAAAAAGTAATAGTGTTATTACAAGAGTGTGGGTGTATTTAAAATGCAAAGCTTTAAAAAATGTGGGCTGTTTACTAAGCCTGAATAAATGGTATTTCTTGGTTTAGGGACATTAGGACTGGTCTATGGCCAAATTCCTTCCTAAAGAAAAATTGCAATGTGATGTAAAAGATTTTAGAGTCACTACATCTAGTTACAATATTTGTAAAGCTTAAAATATAATAAAAAATAATAATTAGTGATCAAAGAGGAAGCTACTATCTTGACATTCTGATGATAATATTTTATATTCTGGTAGCACTCCCTGTCTAAGGATCTCAAAGACCTTTATGAACATTAAAGCTTGCAGTCTAATGGGGAAAAATATTTATGTGTGGGATGGGACTTACAATTTTAGGTATTATAGTGGTTTGGATTTGAATCCCATCAGTTTTATACAGCCATTGACAGATAACAGAATGGATCAATGGCACCATACTTGACAAATATATGGCATAATACAAACAAGATCCATATCCCATTTTTGTTTATTTTAGCTTTATGTAGGAAATTCAGGTGACAATGGTTATACAATATTACTGGTCGTTGACCTGGATAATCTGGCGCAGGCCTTATTTGGGACTGGTAGAACAAATCACTTTGTCATTAGGATATAAAACTAAGTGAGCAATATCTGTAATGCTAATGAATGAAAAATTAGTAGCAACTGACCACTCACCTTTTTTTATCTTCAAATCTTCAATGGATAAAATAACTTGGGGTTGAATAGTCATATGACCGAAGTGCAGTGACAAACTCAATCCTGCTTCCATTAAAGTCAATGGCAAACCGCCCATTGAATATAATAGGAACAGGACTGGGCAGGACAGTATAGTGTAAATCAGGGGTCGGCAGCCTTTCAGAAGTGGTGTGCCAAGTCTTCATTTATTTACTCTAATTTAAGGTTATCCATGCCAGTAATACATTTTAACGTTTTTAGAAGGTCTCTTTCTATAAGTCTATAATATATAACTAAACTATTGTTGTATGTAAAGTAAATAAGGTTTTTAAAATGTTTAAGAACCTTCATTTAAAATTAAATTAAAATGAAGAGCCCCCTGGACTGGTGGCCAGGACCCAGGCAGTGTGAGTGCCACTGAAAATCAGTTCGCGTGCCACCTTCGGCATATGTGCCATAGGTTGCCTACCCCTGGTGTAAATGGTAAAAAAGATTCAGTAGATTATTCTACGCTAAATGTTCTTCTAGGTTACAGCTGGAGGAAGTATAAGGTTTTTGTTTTGTTTTTGTTTTGTTTTTTGGTTACCTACTTAAATCTTTATCTACAATTATCCAGATAATTGCTGTTCTTATCATTCTAATAAATGAACACTTTTGCTCATGAAGTTATGTTATGCAATGAGTTATAATATCCAACAATTAGACAAGTCTGGATATCTATGTAAAATTCCACCAAATGTGTGTGAATTTAAATTTCCACATTTCTTCCTTCAACACTCTCCAAAAAGATCCCAAGTTAACAGATGATTGGAAGGTAGAGCGTTAGAGAGATGAGCTGATCATACTGGTGATTTAATTGATCATGAACAAATTGTCTCACTAGTCTCAACTGCAGCATATATTTAATATGGTATAGTACAAAGGTATGGAAAGTTACAGAGCCAGAACATGAAATCCTGACTCACCCTGGAGCTAAGCAAAGCAATTGAGTAACTGTTCAACAGTGTATGTAATATATATATATGACACTTACTGAGATTTTTGACTCTACAATTGTTGTTTGAAAATATCTTTAGTCATTTTTGTCACCCATTGATTTGGGGCCAAATGTTATACTGATTTATAACTCCCACTGAGTAGAATTTCACAGAGTGTAATTCATGGCAGAATTTGACCTGTTGTTTTCTTCACTGGACTTTGTTTATTTACCTGTTGTCCATTTATTATAACACCAATAAACCATTTGAACTTTAAAAGTGTGTGGGAAAAGCAGTGTCTCACTTCCCTTCTATCACCTTGGAAAAGGATAAAATATGGACCTTTTACCTTTGTCTCCAAACTGCTGAAACTAATTCACCAAACATAAGCAGAGCCCACTAGAAAGGATACCTATGACAATACTAGACCTGTTGAAAGGTAAACTACAATAAAAAGACAACTTGGAAAAATAATAGACCTTTAAATAAATGCACTGACCTATTTACAAAAACTCATTGTTCACATTCAAATTGTTCCCAATATAATGGAACCTTCTTAAATTAATTGCTGCTAAAACATTTATTTTGTGCAACAAGGAAATGTACATCAAATTGTATAGAATATACTGTCTTTTATCTGGGGCAAGAGAAATACATATGTTCAGTATGGATAGACATATATCTAAATATATCTGTTCAATTAATTATGTTTACTTAGGTCTTATCTACACATTAAAATTAGTCCAGAATAAGATAGGTGCTAATTTAAAAGTTAATCCATTTCCAACATTAAACTATTAAACTAAACAGTTATTCTGGAACAAGAGCATCAACACAGAGTTAATAAAGAATAGCTATTCCAGAATGATTTCCTGTGTAGACAAGCCTTTAGAAGGGATACAGATTTGATCTAACACTGTGACTGAAGCACCTCTGAGGATAAGAATTCCTTCTATGGAGGGTATCAGTTTTTGACTATCCAGTACTGAAGAGCTTCACTGCATATTCCTGTACTGTGCCTGGCATGTGGATAACTGTTGGCCTTCAGTGATCTTGGTCTATTCATCTTCAGAAGCAGAATATTTATATACCAAGGCACAAAATCTCTTCTTAAAAGACGAGGGTCCCAAACATGAAAAGTTTTATCACTCAGCTTGGATCAGAAGGAGTTAGTGTTTTGCTCACTGGAAAAATTAGACTGAAATCACCTGCTATAATCAGGATCATAAAAAAAACGGCCTCTCTCTGATTCTAAATCCCATCCTCGACCCCACAAAAGTCATTCCTGAATTATATTTATTGCAAAATCGGTAATAACTGGAGACAGTAAGATTGAGCATAACTGTTACTCATTGCTGCTCACTTGGAATTCCTTCAGTAGAAAAGTCTTTTAGAAAATAGCACTCCTCCCAGAATGCAAATACACTTGGCCAGCTTGTAAGGAAGTTAGAGCATCCTTTGTTTACCTATGCACCTGCAGAGGAAAGGTAAAATCCCTGAAGCTCCACCTTTTTAGAACCTTGTGAAACTATCTGGGAACTGTGCCAAACCTATTCTGTTGCTATATAAGACTTGTACAAAGACAAGTGCCTCTTCACAAGCCTATAGTTCGGTACTTTCTACCGAACTCCAATCAAGATGGGCATAGGCTGGGGGGTACGAATACCACTATGGATACCAATATTAGTGATCACCTTTATGCAGAACAAAGGTAGGAGGCTGTAGTTGCTTTTTATTTTTATTACTTTAGAAAACTTATAATTTGCTTTGCAGTTGGAAAGACTTTTCAGTGGTTTCTCTTTGCTTTGTGCAACTAATAAGATTTTGTTTGTAAATGAGATTTCCATGTTTTTTCTTATTCCTCTCCTTTCTCATGTTGCTTCACTGATTTCATATTTCCCTCAAGCCCAGCAAAAGAAGTTGGATGAATTGAAAAAAACATGGTCAGCAGAGTTGTGTTGGCATAACTGAGAGTAGAATTTAGTCATATAATTATTCTCACTGGTCATTTTTACCAGTTTCAATAGTTGTTGTTGTTTTTTTCAAATGTGAACATGGCAGGCTGTTAAAAACATGGCAACTTAATAACACAGACTGCAAGCTTTACATAATATCTAGTATTGGCTCCCTGTGATAGCAATCCTTCTGGTATTAAACCTTAAATTCACAGCTTTTTCTTTTTGGCTGCTGTTTCACTCCATTAATTCAAGACGCTTCACACTTCCATCTCTTGGTCAAAGAATTTGTATAAATGTTATGTTTGTTAATATATCACAAAATAGAGCTAAAATAGACAAAATGTGCTTTCCACTCCTTAAAGTTAAACCTTTCCTAGAGAAATATATCCCTGAGTTTTTATGGCTGGATAAATACCAATCTCACCAGTTCTCTTTTGCTTTCAGTTTTCAAATGCTCTGAATCAGGCAAGTTCATAATAATACTATGATTATGAATAATAATATAGAAACCTAATTTCCAACTACAAATGAAGCCCATTTTTATAGACATGACAACAAATGTGATCAATTTATGTAGCTATAACAGAGCAGGCTTAGGCTATAGAGAACATACAATGATGAAGGAGCACATTACTCATTTGAAATATAAACTTGACTTAAATACTTTAGATCCTCTTAGCTGAAAAGCCTCTTGTGATGGAGGGAAAGGGTATGATGAGAAAGATGACACAAAAAGAGCCAGTACAGAGTGAAGCATGAGAGACCATGAGTGCCAAGATTCTAGCTGTAACCAAAGGCTCTTATGGAGCAAAGAAATATATGAATCAGTGGCACTATGCCCGCCAAATGTCGTCCTGTTAGATCCACTTTTAAAATCTACCCAATGCCATAAGAATTTTGGTTGAATGGCAGTTTGCCTGCATAAGGTTAATGTAAAATCTAAGGGCCCAATCCAACTCCTGTTGAAGTCAAATAGTGTCTTTGCATTGATCTTAAGGGGAACAGAACTGGGCCCTAAGTAAAGGTATTTAGGATTTTATCATTAACTTTTAACTGTCACCCTATCAGCAAAATAAGCTGCTCTTGATATTCATGTCAGCCATGATTATCACTGAGTCTTTGGGTAAGGGTGACATAAGGGATTAGTCCAAAGTTTGTCTTTCAAAGGATAATTTTTAATGAATTTATGAAACCAGGATCCAGATTGCACAGGCCCAGCCTTCTATCATCTAAGAAGATGTTTTATATGCACATTCTGTATAATCTTTTATTCACCTTTGTTAATTCATTCCATGGCTGAACTCATAAAATGTTAGTACCTAGTGTTTTCTGATCTGATGCACAAATCCTAATGAATAATTTTACTTCTTCCTAATTCCTATGCAGTTCCACACTAACCTTTATTATACCTTGTTATACCTTATTAAACCAAGGGATTAATTGTGCCATTGCCAGCCACTGACAATGGGCATAGGTATGTGGCATGAAATAGACATTGTGTTGAATGTGTACTGAGAGGGAAGCAGAATGATTCCCTGGGCTAGAAAGCTAGGGAAGGGCACATAGTAGGATCAAAGGATACATCCTTTCAAAGGGTGCAGAGTGTGTTGCTCCAGGGCCAGTCTCAGTCATCCAGCTAGTGCAGATGGGGCCATGACAACCCCTCAGCCCATGTCAGCCTCACCCATTTGGGATGACTAGCCTCAGTGGTAGTGCTAGCAGTCGTTCTGCACTCAGGGAATACAGGATGCTGCCTGCCTTTAGCTCAGGTGCTACCCTCTGCTCAAGAGCTACCCTCAGTATTGTGCCCTCAGTATTCTGCATTTTCATTAAGCAGTGCTTTTTGTTAAACAGGGATTGAGTGCAGCTTTATATTTTGAGATGATGGTGGAAAGGAATGAAAGGAATATCTTTGGGATTGTTTTTATTATTTTGAACAAGAATCAAGTTGGGGGCCTAATCAATAATCTGAAATAAATCTATCAGCTCCCCAATTCTAGCCACATTGCTTCTGGGTATGTTAGTTATTATTACTGGTGTTTGAAGTTGTAAACCAGCTATTATGGGTCAAATTCTGCTCCCAGTAACACAGTGTATATGTTGAACCTCTCACTCTAAACAGGGTTCTTCCACTATAAAACCGTCTTCTCTATACCCTTCTCTGGTTATTTGTTATTATTTCTAGAGTGCCCAAGATGTAAATAGGACTTTGCAGATGGTTCAAGTGTACAAATTCAGAAAAACAAAGAATCAAATGGAGCCTTTGCTCTAAATAGTTTAGAAGGGTGGAGAGGGTACAGTGTGGCTAGCAAAGAGAGAAATTCTCCACTCGGTTCTCATTGGTATAATCCCAGTGATTTTGCTAGAATTTTCCTTGTTACAACCAAAAGAAAAAAATGGCTCAAGGAGTGATATATGAGTCAGGTTCTCAGATAGGGCCAGTCAGGCCAGCTCCTTTAAGTCTATGGAGCTATACCAGCTTACACTGCTGAGGAGTCACCCTGATAGTCAGCAGACAGGACCACATTTTTAGAATGGATTTGGAGGAGGAGAGGGTGAGAGTTTGGTGGAGATTAAGTGACCACTAGCAGGTTGCTCAGGGGAAGCATAGGGAAAAAGCTCTCTGACTTTTAGCCCTCCTATTACCCTTTCCCAATGAACATGCATTCCGGGTTAGTCTCAGGGCAGAAGATTAAGAACTCCTACTCAGTTCTGATACCTAGGAGAAAATGTATAGGTTGCAAACCCAGTCTCAGATGTGTGTGCTTTTTAGATTTTAGATTAATAACAGAGGGAGGAGGGTCTGTGATATGTATGGGGTAGAGAATGTGGGAGTGAATGGGGGTGGCAATGATTATGCACCTCAAGCAAAGTCAATTAGAGTCACTTCCCAGTTCAGGCCCTCTATACCACTGTCACTGGCTTATCTATAACAACTTCTGTGGGGTAAAAAAAAAAAAAAAGCATACCAGCCGTCATGCCACAAGAGACCTAGAGGTCTTTTTTGATCTGAACTGTAACTAAGGAGAAAAATTCTCCATTTTCATCTTTTAAAATATTTTCACCCTCACAGCCTTTGCCTCTGTGTGAGTGTGTGTTTGTATTTGCCACAGCATAACAAACCACACTTATCATGCAGTTTCCCTCCCTAAAAGAATGCTACTTTTGCAGATTGTATTGTTTAAGCAGGTGTTACTGAAGAATTTATGAGCACAATCCCCCAAAGTAACCTTTTTTTTCTCCAGTCAAAGCGCAATATGAGGACCAACAAGCAAATTATGATGACTATAATTATGTCCAGCAGGGACAAGACTGTAAGTGGTTTTTGTTTTATATTATTTATTTATTTGACAGTCTAAATTCAGGCAATGTTGTCTTAGAAACTCATTGCAATGGACATAGAATGATTAAAGTATACTATGCCTTTAAATGAAGGGAGAGGAACAATTCTCTATACACAATGTTCAGCTCCCTGGAATTGGTACTGTAGGGCCTGATCGTTAGCTGGTGTAAATTGTGAAATGCCATTGAAGTCAGTGGGGCTATGCTGATTTGCACCAGCTGAGGATCTAGCCCACTGAAGCTACACTGTTATCTAATCTATAATTACGTAATAGGTACATACTGCACATTTACAAGGTGTATTTTATGAGGTGTGTGTGTGTACATGTGTATCACAAAGATATTTGATAATCGGTAAGAAAAAATACTTTTTTCATTCCATTGAGATAACTGCATCAGTCACGAAAGGCAGAAAATGAAATGTATTGCAATACATGCACCAGAGATAGTGCAGATTTGTGTATAAAATATATGATGCTGCTTGTTGGAACATATTAGTCACATGTAATAAAATAAGGGATGTGTATTGGCTGTTGGTATAACACTGCTGTCAGAACAAAAATGATGTTGTATAAAAATTCTAATAAAATGTACCTTGTTCCTTTTTCCAGTAAATTTATTATACTATAATTTAACTAATCAGCCTGAAAATCTGAACCATAACCTAATCTGAAATTAGCAACCTTGACAAACCCAACAGCTGGAAGCTGAAGGTAGAGAAATTCAAACTGAAAATATGGCAAACACTATTACGCTTGAGTGTAACTAACCATTGTAACAACTGATCAAGGGAGATGGTTGGCTCTCTATCCCTTGAATTCTTTAAATCAAGACCAGTTGTCTTTCTAAAAGAGATGCTCTATTTCAACCACAAATCATTGGTCTAGATAGAGCAACCACTGGTAATACCGTGTGAGCCATGTTATTCACGAGATCAGGCTACAGGAGCATAAAGGTCCCCGTTGGCTTTCAAATGTATGAATTTATTAATAAAGATATCATCCTTCATTTACTCTAGGAGCTTAAAAAAAATCTCAGAAGGAGCTTTAAGGGACATTAAAACCATTCTTGACATTTGCCTCCCCGTATACATGCAAGTAGAAAACTGGTAAGGATTCAGCAGTTGGTGTTGAGAAACTACATTGCAGCATCTCTGAACCTCAAATCCATTCAGTACTAGAATCAAAGAAGAAATACTGGGGATGAACACAGCAAACTTAGGGCCAGATCCTGCAAAGGGGAGTCCTTGTGTGAAAAAGCACTAGGTTCATGATTAAGAATTTGCAGAATTCTGCAAGAATTTGTTGTTTGCCTGAAGTTGGCTGTATGTGAGTGTGTATGTATACATGTACTTCTGGCTAAGAAAAGAATATGAGATCTAAACAAGTTCTGCTGTGGTTTCTCAGCCCCAACCATTGAAACTCTCCTTCAGTTTTCCACTTTTACATATGTTGGGAGCCAAAGGTTGTGAATAACTTTAATCTCCATTGTGTTGCCTGAGGTTTTTTGTATAGTTCCTATCGTAAATGAAGGATTAAATTGGTATCAGCTTGCAGATACCCACTTTGGGCAGGTGGGGTCAGATTCAGTTGGGCTCCTTGTGTGAGAAAGGACTACTGACTTGAGGAAGGGTTGGCAGGATCAGGCTATTAATGACAGTTTACATTGGAAGCCAAAATTTGATGCAGTGGCATTAAGCCATTAATAGACTCCACTGGAAACTTTCCAGTGAGCGTTACTTGCAGTAAAAACCTTTAACCACTAATGAGGCTAGGAGATCCTTATCTGTGTTTGCCAATTTGTTTACTGAACCTTTTGAATTAGTGATAATTGTATTTCTTTTTCTTAGATTTTTCTGTACCAGTAACAAAACCACAAGAAGTGACAATCATCCAACCATTGAGAACGACGCTGCCTGTAAAGCGTAAGTTAAACAAATGCCATGTCTTTATGAGAGATTGATCAGAACTGTAGGGTAAGTGAAGAAATGGATAGACCAAAGGGAAAAGTTAACAGAATGAATGATATATACACAAATAAATAAATAGCTAGATGGGAAGATAAAACAGAGAATGGGTTTATTGTTTAGATAGATGGATAAATATGTAAATGAATTAGACAGTGAGTGAATAGAGGGACTTACACTGGAATTTTCAGTACAGCCCTACAACTTGTTTTGAATCCACAGCTGGCAACCCTGCTCACAATGGACGTGTGTGCAGCACCTGGGGAAACTTCCACTTCAAGACCTTTGATGGGGACATCTTTCACTTCCCTGGGCTCTGCAACTATGTCTTTGCATCCCACTGCAAATCTTCCTACGAGGACTTCAACATCCAGATCAGGCGCACTGTGCTGGAAAGCTCTCCTGTGATCAGCCATATCACCCTGAAGCTTGACGGAATGGTGATTGAACTGACCTCAGACTCCATTGTGGTCAATGGCAATCTGTAAGTTCAGATGTCTTATTATCTGATGAAATTGGCACCATTGATATTGCCCCAATGGTCTGTTTGAAAGGATGCCTATTTCAGTCTCATTCCCGCACGCTGCTCTAAAACAGCAGCAGCAGCTGAAACAGGGGAGTACAGAGCTGAGCTTTATTCCACCTTTACAGATTACATCCTGACCTATGTGCCATGCAGTTCAGGGGCACTCCAGATCCCACTCTACTGTTGTAATTTAGAGGCCTCTAGATGCCATAAAATAAACGTAGAATAAAAACAAACACAGCAAAATACCTGAATAAATCCAAGATCAAGAATACAAAAAGCCAGACACTGCAGCAGAAAAGAAAGAAAGAAAGAAAGATGCAGTACATATTAGCAAAAGAACAAGACTCCTGAGCATTCCCTCCTGAAGGATGCCACAAGTGTAAATTCCAGTTCTACACTAGAAAGGCTTTCATCTTGTTCCTTCAAGACTGCATGTGGGGAAGTCCAGCAATCCCAGCTCTGCCATTTCAACTGAGCTAGTCTTAGTTATGAAGAAAGAACCAAAAAAGAACAAATTCCCTCCAGAGAAGCTAGTCCTATATTATTTAAGGCTTTAAAATAATAACAGCAGAGCACTTGACGTGCACTTGTTAAACAACAGACAGGCATAGCACTTTCTGAATTATATCATATAACAGACAGACCAGCATTTTGTCCACTAAAACATCATGTATAGATGTACTGAAAAGGAATGGCACCAGAAAACAACACTGGCCCCACAGCACTTTGGAGAGCAACTGCATAGGAGATTATCCAATCCATCACTGAAGGTTTCCAGGTTGTTATAAACTTGTGCAGTTCATATTTAGCAATGTGTATTACTAGCCAGTTCCTTATTCAGTTGAATTAAAAATCTCTCAAAGACTGGATGTCAAATTCTGTACTCCCACTTTAATTGCACTTTGATCTCTCTCCAGAATTCAGCTGCCTTTCAGCCAGTCAGGAATCCTGATAGAGAGAAGTAGCGAATATTTGAAAATCACTGCCAAGATGGGCCTGGTCTTCATGTGGAACCAACTGGATGGCCTTCTGGTAAGTGTACATTCCATATGTTGCAAAGAATACTTATTTTTAAATTATTCTGGCTTTCATGAGCCAGAGATTAGGTGATTTGGGATTTTTATCCATTTTCATTGCATTGTGTTACCCTATTATGCTTTCAATTTCCTTTCTTTTCTCACAGCTCAGTTTATAATCACCATTCTCCCAAAGCCACTAATAGATCCTTGTAGTGAAATATAATCTTCCTCAGTTACTAAATACACCACTGCTTTGATGTTCACAGCCCCTGTGGAATTCAGTAGCATAAACAATGGTGCAGAACTCCAGCAGTGGGAAGTCCACTAGGGGAGGAGACTGCAGTGAAGCAAAGTAGTCACAACTCCCATCCTGAAGTCCTAGGGTTATCAATAAGAAATCAATTATTATAAAATAGACCAGACTTAGTTTAATCCATCATATTGTTCATCCAAACACCCAAATCTAATGCAAAAAAATCTGTCTGACCAAACTACTGCATGGATTTAGGTTTAATTTCACCCTGTGTCGAGGGCCAGCACCATGTCTATGCACCACTGATTTTGAAAACTTAAGTGGGATGTTTGTAGTACACAGACTTTGTGGTGAACCTCTGGATAGTGGTGAATTCCATCCTCAACACCTAATACACTGTAAATTTTAACTCTGTGTGTAACTCATTTGCCCCATTTTTTTAGGTGGAACTGGATAAGAAATATGCCAATCAGACCTGTGGGCTTTGTGGGGACTTCAATGGCATTCCAATTTACAATGAGTTCACATCAAACAGTAAGTAACAATAACATTATTAAGCACTGTGGTTTGATTTTCTTTTCTTTAATAGTATTTGTTTCACATAGAATGAGGCACTGATCCACAGATAAGATGTGAAACTATACTGACATTTAATATTAAACTACACTGATGTTTAATATTGACGCACTATTTTATGTCCTTTGATTTAACACTTTTATAGTAAGCATAGGGTATAAAGCTGTAACAAGTCACTTCCTGGTTTTTTTAATATTTCAACACCAAACGCTTGCCAGCTATTTAAACTTTCTTCATCACTCTTTCCTTTTGCTATCGTGGTGATTACCGTGGGCAAGTTCATAAGGGTCAGTGTTATGGAAACACCAATCTCTGCACAAAATTAGCACTGCATTTTCAAAGCCAGTAAAAGTGCAATAATATTTTTTTAAACTGCTTATTACAGGCATCGAGCTGACTGACGTGCAGTTTGGGAATATGCAGAAGATGGATGGACCCACAGAGCAATGCGAGGATCCTACATCTTCTTCTCTTTCAAACTGCTCTAATGAATTTGTAAGGATCTTTTCTGTAGTATTTTGTTTTTCATTGAAAGATCTTTGCTCCCTCCTCTTACATCAATGAATTAATTTGGGGGAAATTTGGAAGAGTAGCAAAACACAACATGAAACAAAATGAAGACAATGGGATGTCTTTGGAACAAAATACTTTAAAATATCTAAATAAAAATGAGTTCCTTGGCGTTTTGTAAATTCTGCTGCTCTAACATCACTATTTTCCCTTCTAGAGTGCTATCTGCCAGACAGTATTGACTGGGGAAGCGTTTGTTAGCTGCAATGCACTGGTGGGCGTTCAAGACTATATTGACTCTTGTGTACAAGACTTGTGCCGCTGTAATGAGTCTATGCGTGATTTCTGCATCTGTAACACCTTTGCTGAATACTCCCGGCAGTGCGCCCATGCTGGTGGACAACCTCTGAACTGGAGAACTAATGAACTGTGCAGTAAGTATCTCAAGAAGATGCTTTCTCCTATGCTTGCAACTAGTCACCAACAAATTTCAATAGTGTGAAATCTACTCCTGTGTGGACAGCCTTCAAAGGGCCTATGTAACATAATTTTCACAAAGCCAGTTTCAACCTGAGTGCATCAGGGCCTTACAGGAATTAAAAGTTTTAAACATTTTGCAGTGACTGAGGATGCCAGTATTCCCCAGAGGACTCAATAACAAATTGCAGATATCACCACATCTCCTAAGGAATTCATCATCAGATATAGATGTCACCTCTCCAAGGTTTAAATAAATTAAAAAAAAAGCCAATAGATGGGGATTAAATTAAGAACTCTTTATCATTTTTTCTACTTTCAGACAAGACATGCCCTTATAACATGCAGCACGAGGAATGTGGCTCCCCCTGTGCTAACACCTGCACCAATCCTGAAAGGTCAGCCCTCTGTGAAGATCACTGTACCGATGGCTGCGTCTGCCCCTCAGGTAAGTTTATATTAATCTTTTTCTCATATTCAAAAGCTCCAGCGCATTTACATGTACAGGTTTAGCAGCTTTCCTAGGATACATTATAGCTTTTAATGCTCTTTCCACAGCTACAGGAAGTTCCATGTTCTTTCCTTGAGACAGGTACATAGTTTCGATCTATGTTAATGGAAACACCATCCTTGCTCCAGGCCGGGAGAGTTGGCACATCCTGGTAGCCCCCTGCTTTCATGCAGTCCCAGTCCCAGTAGTGCTGGCCTCTGGGGACATGAGTCTGTGTGGTCCTCGTTTTGGGCAGGGAGAGCATCAGCACAATTCCAGGGGCTCAGGTAGCGTAAGGCTCAGGAAATGGGAGAAGAAAGGTGTGGACGCAGATGCTGCGTTTAATCTGATTCTGTTGGCTGGTGCCTGCTGAGAGAGTCTCGATCAGAGATAGGTATTGGAGAGCAGAGAACACCCCACTGCAGGGCTGTTTCCTCACAAAGTGCAGGCAGGACTTTGTTGCCACAGGCATGGGGAGCAAAGTCCTCACCCCTCCTTGGTCCACACAGAATCCCTGTCTCCTGCTCCTCTGTCTGGTTTCGCTGTATTGCTTCATACTGCCGCAGAGCTCTGAGGGGTGCCATTTGGGGATTGATCCTGCTTTGAGCAGGGGGTTGGACTAGATGATCTCAAGGTCCCTTCCAACCCTAAAATTCTATGATTCTATGGCAGGGGTTTATTCAGGACATGCATCTGATGTGCCACAAAGTGACTGAAAGTAGTATGACAGCATTCTACCGATGGAATTCTCTAAGCTTGGCAGCTTCCGTACTCACTGTGCACAATAAATAGATTACATTTACTCACCTTCTGCCCACAAAAATGTTTCCTGACATTAGCAACTTTGAGTCTGATCCTGCAAGGTGATGAACATTTCCTGTGGAGTGCTGTCTGTCCTTCTCTCCCTCTGTAAACACTGGGAGTTGGGAGCACTCAGCAGTTTGTAAGATCAGACCATTTACAGGAATTATACATGATAAATGGGCATTAATTTGGTACAGGTACAGGTAGGTACAGTAACTGCCTGCCATCTTCATGCAAACTAAGTTCTTGTGCTGAGAATATTTGCTGACTGGAGTGAATTTATCATCTTCATCATATTTCCCATCCCTGCTCTTCAGCCCATGCTACATGTGTAGCCACATGTGGTGCTCCCTCATGTCCTCATCTCTTATCACAATAAATTAACTAGTCTCCCTGAGACTACTATATGCTTGCTCTAGGGTGTATAGTGTTTACACTACAAATGGGTCCCCACGTGAATTTACAGATGTTTGCTCTATTGCATCCTATCACTCTGTCATCTTACAATTCAAATCAGTGAGGCACATCTCACCAAGTCACTTACTGGAGTATCAGAGAATGAAGGAGCTCTAGGATTTCTGCCACTCTTTGATTGGTTACACCGTTACAGCAGTCAGTAGATAGCAGAGATTCCATTATTACAATGCTTTTTATTTTTGCATTTCATCTGTAATAAAAAATAAACACAACATATTTTATGATGTCTTCTACAGGAGTGCTCTGAAGCAAAACGGAAAGCATGACAAAGTGAATAACTTACTATTTCTTCCTCTAGGAACCGTGTTTGATGACATTAACAACTCTGGCTGTATCCCTCTCAGTGAGTGCCCCTGTACCTACAAAGGTGAAACGTATAGTCCAGGTGCTTCTTTTGCATCCCAGTGCACTTCATGGTAATCTACTATTTTTGTCAAATCTTTTCCTTTTTTTTGTGCATTACCTAATCATTGTTGGCAGTGGGCAAGAAATCACTGATTACACAGATCTTGGGAATGAATATATTAGTCTGAAGCCTCTGACTTAAAATACTTATTAAAGTTATTTAGCTTCTTGGTTTCTTTCTGTACACGAGAACAAAAACTTGAATTTAGACAAGAGTAATCTCATTTTCAAACATAGGCATGTTAACAATATGATCAAATCCAGTCACTGAATGCTCAAATCAGCGTTCAGTAACATATATCCAGTGACAGGTTTCAGAGTGGTAGCTGTGTTAGTCTGTATCAGCAAAAACAAGGAGGAGTCCTTGTGACACTTTAGAGACTAACAAATTTATTTGGGCATAAGCTTTCATGGGCTAGAACCCACTGCATCAGATGCATGAAGTGAAAAATACAGGAGCAGGTATAAATACATGAAAGGATGGGGTGCTTGTGAGGTCAGTCTAACGAGATAAATCAATTAACAGCAGGATACCAAGGGAGGAAAAATAACTTTTGAAGTGGTAAGAGAGTGGCCTAATCTGATGGTAAATCCAGTGGTGGACTCCAGCATGAAATATGCATGTTCTATATAAGCACCATTTGAAATTTGAAGACACACTGTACTACATAGTGAAATTATGTGTACACAAATAACAGCTTCTGGATGTGAATTGATGGCTTCCCCCTAGCTCCTTAAGTATTACTTCAGTGTATCTATATGTGTATATGTATATCAAAAACACAAAATCTATTATTTGCAAAGAATTATTTAACATGCTCTGAATGTTGACTCATGCTAATGAAGGTAAGAGCCAAATTCAGTGTGAGAAAAATTCCTTAGTATTCAATAATATTGCTTCCACTTTCACAAGGGCTGAATTTGGTTCAAAGATTTACAATGAATAGCTTTAGGTTAAAAAATCATTACCATGAGGACAGAAATGCCTTTCCCTATTCATTTTGAGTTTTTAATGCAATATCAAAAAGACAACGAGGAGTCCGGTGGCACCTTAACCCAGTTCTTCAGATGCATGGAGTGAAAATTAGAGATGCAGACATTATTATACTGCCACATGCAGAGAAGGGAGTAACTTTACCTTTTGCCTATGAAAGCTTATGCCCAAACAAATTTGTTAGTCTTTAAGGTGCCACCAGACTCCCCGTTATTTTTGTGGATATGGACTAACATGGCTACCCCTCTCATACTTGACGCAATGCAATATCAGTTAGTCTACTTGCGAACAGTGATAAAAACAGCAGGAGGGGGAAATGAAGGTGTCATCTGTCCCCAATTTCTCCCATTTTTCTTAAGCTTGTGTCACTCAAGCTTAACAAACATCTCTTTTTCTTTTATTTCAGTACCTGTACTGGAGGCCAGTGGAATTGTGTCAGCCGTTCCTGCCCTGGGACTTGCTCCATTGAAGGAGGTTCTCACATCTCCACATTTGATGAGAAACGTTATTCCTTCTTTGGAGATTGTAGCTATATACTGACGAAGGTAACTATAATTGGGCATTTACTGCCAATGCAACTTAGCATAGGAAGATTCTTTAACTAGAGACGATGCAACTTAATTAGTGCTACCGGAAGTCTCAACATGGGGCTTGATCCAAAGACCAATGAAATTAATAGGATTCTTTCCATTGACTTCAATGGGCTTTGGAACAGGCCCAGAATAAACGAATGCAAAGATTTAATCAGGTAGCTGGATATATTAGGAATGTCTATATTTTAGGGGCAGGGAGGTTTGCTTATGAATTACATTGCATTTTCCAGATCCCTTCTATATAACCTGCAGATGGTTACTATACATTTTCAAATAAATCTCCTCTGTCCTGTGTTTTGTAATTTTTTCTTTCTGAGTAAAGTTAACCCTCCTTTCTGCCTCCATTGTCACCCTTAATCCAGTTTGCACCCACTTTGCCTTCCTTGGTAATGATTATGTACCTGAATAAGAGTCCATCAGAGTCATTGTAAAAGTCAGGCCTTATATACCGCTATCATTGACTTATATATAATGACTTCTGTAAAAAAAGTAGTAAAGACTTAATATTAAAAATAACACACAAAGAATTATCTTTCATCACCTAAAAGTTGTGTGCTAGAAATCCTTTTCACGTAAGGTCAAGTTAAATTTTAACTGAAAAGAGAATGCCACAAAAATATCTGTTGCTAATCTAGGAATGTCTGAACATTAAGACTCCTGAAATCTCCTCATGGGTACCTCAAGTATTTAATGCCATGGTCAGCTGATACTTTTAATTGTTTTGCATGTGTTTATGCCAGCTTACTTTGGTGAGTGTAAATGGGTGTGCATATGAGAGAGAGACAAAGAGAAGGAATGAGCAAAATTTACAATGACCCAGTTTACCCAGAATTTTATTTGATATTGATCCCTTTTCATTTAATGGGTTTGGTTTTTCTTTTTTTCAGCTCTGTGACAGCGATGCCTTCACTGTTCTAGGAGAAGTTCGCAAATGTGGCCTAACCGACACTGAGACATGCCTGAAAGGTGTAGCCATCAGCATAAGTGGAGGACAAACTGTATGTAGTAAAAACAGATACCCAACCTTTTGCCTGAATGTTTTTAAAACTGACAGTTACTGGGTAGTTAGCTGTGGATAGGAAGGAAGACCAGAGAAAAAAATTAGTGATCGGTAGCTTGCAAGAAGTGTTTAACCATCACCAACTAGACTCACCATAACTTCTGTTCCTGATGCAGTAGGAACTGTGTTCAGCCTTATGTTGTGCCCAGATGGAAAAATATTTGAACATGGATGGTCCTTGATCCCAAATCCTGTACCAATGAACACACATATGTAATGTTTGTGGTAGATACACACACAAAAAAGAACAGCGCAGCTAGGAAGTCAGCACTGATTTCTGTTCAAATAAGATACAACCTTGATCAAGCAAAAAGAAATCGCAGTGCAGACAATGGAAGTAAAGACGCTGGCAGTTCTCTGGCATTTACATTTTATACAGATTTTCTAAATAATTGCTAGTTATAACAACTATAGAAAATAGTATAATAACAAAAAAAGTTGTGTTGAAAAGTTGATTTTCACTATACCAAGTGTCCAGCCTTTTTCTTCATTTTGAACGATACTAGATATGAAATATTTGGAAAGTGCTGAACAGTTCCTAAACCTACTTGCCAATCACTGTTTTTTGCTTCTTGCCAGATTGTTGTGATCAAATCTTCTGGCAGCGTGTTTGTGAATACGATCTACACCCAGTTGCCATTCTCTGCAGGTATGTTCTTTTAGGAGACATCTGTGGCATTTGTGGACGTTGACTTGGCTAGCCTAGTGCTTTGCTTCTACTCTCCGTTACATTCTTAAGTCAGTTACCCTGCAGGAACCTCTTATTTTTAAAATAATTGTTTTTGCTCGTTCAGTATTTTTGAGTTTGGAGATAATCGGCTATTGTTATGTAACCATTAGAGAACATCTTCTATACACACATACACTATCACGCTGATATTTTCAGACCGAAGTAGTACTGTACGAGTAAAAAGCAAAATCTGAAATACATTGGGACCCAAAAATCAGATCAACAACTTACTGAGCCATGAAGTTGCCCTATGCCTCTTCTGTCTGTTTTCATGGACATTGTTCATCGTTAAAGACTTTCACTCTATCCGGACCTTCTTAGTTTCTTCCCCACATATACAGGAAGTACATGTACTGTATGTGTATCACGTATTTCAAGATTGGAACCTAGGACAAAATCATGTTAGGTAATTCTCATAGAGCCAAAGTCTGTTTGGACACAGAAATTCATGTTCTTCAACTTGTTCCAAAAAAATTACCAGCCTGGAGGCGTGTTCTGCCTGCTTGCTGCCTAGAATAGTAATAGACTAACTTTGTAGCAGATTTTAGATCCAGTTCAAATTAAGTCTCCTTTTTTTCTCCAAGTGATAGCTTCACAATACATGTAGCAGACGCTTAGTATAAAGAGAATCTTTGTAAATAATGGACAGTTGTTTCAATTTTTGATCACATACAAAAATGGGTTTATTGTGTTCTTTGTCCATAGCCAATGTCACTATCTTCAGGCCGTCATCATTCTTCATCATTGTACAAACAAACTTTGGGCTTCAGGTTCAGATGCAGCTTGTACCCATCATGCAACTCTTTGTAAACGTGGACCCGTCCCACAAAGGGCAGACATGTGGTAAGTAGACTTATCTAATAAGTGTCTTTCCTACTGTGGAGAAGCACCATCCAGACTGCTTGTTTAGGTGGGAGACAGGCAGCAGGATCAGAGACAATCAGAGAGTTAGACTGTGATCAGGAATGGAAGCACTGCTGAGCTTTGGTAAGATTAAGATTTGGTAAGATTAGATTTCTCTCTAGGGACTAAGAAGTAGAAGGCTCACTGAATGCTATTTTTATTTTTATGTTATGTTTACTCTGATCAAATATAAGTGTAGTGGTGTTTCAGATGCAGAAGCCAAAAGCATAGCCAATTAGTGGGTTTTGAAGAGTTCTGCAGGGCCCCTGAAATAGCGATAGGAAAAGTAGTCAGGTTAGTCTGATATTCACAGGAAAATGTCCTGAAAGAAAGCTTTCAGAGATACAAAGGTTGTACCAGCAACCCAGAGACATGGGTCTTGAACAAGGTGCATAATCAGGAAGGAGCAGGTTGTGACCTCACTCACTGAAATTACTTTTGACCTTGCATGGGAGATTCAAAATCCTTCTGCTTCCCACTAAGGTCTTTGTGGAAACTTCAACAATATCCAAACAGATGACTTCAAAGCCACAAGTGGCATAGTGGAAGGAACAGCAGCCGCTTTTGCCAATACCTGGAAAACCCAGGGTGACTGTCCTGATGTCAAAAACATCTTTGAGAATCCCTGTACCCTCAGCATAGAAAATGGTATGTTTGTTATAATAATATATATCTTCTACAATTAGAAGACTAAACAAATCTGACAAAAATAGGTGGCAGAAATGAATCCAGATTCTAAATTCCATGTTACATATAGATGGATTTAAAAATTAAATCATAAAAGAAGATTAGCTTGAAAAACAAAGCAATTATTTAACTGTAAGAAATATTAACAGGATGTTGCGACTCATTTTAACTCATCCAGTCTTGCCCACCCATTTTCTGTCAGACAAGACTGAGGTTTTCTCTTAATAAATAATAATAACACTTAAGACTAATAGAGTATTTTAGAGCCTCACAGTAGCCCTGTGAGTTAAGAAGTGAAGTGTTAAGATTCCCATTTTGCATATGGGGAAACTGAGTCATTGAAGAGGTTACCATTCCATCCTGTAAGATGCTGAGTGCCATCTAGAAGGTGTGGTGTGCTCAGAACTTTGCATGTTTGGACTGTATATAACTTGCCCAGTGCCACACAGTGAGTCATGAATCATACTTAGAATTCATTGGTTCAAGGCTCTCAATCTTCTCTTCTAACCAATAAAGAACTTAAGTTTTTAAGGTCCACAAGCCACTCTTTCTGCTGCTAATATGAATTGAGCCATTGGTAATCTACATTGAAAATCTCCTTTTACAAAACACCAGCTCAAGTTTTACTAGCTTAATCAAAGTCAGCCATTGTGATTTAGCGTCAATCAGTTTATGACACGTTCATATTTCTGTACAAAGAGAGTGGGCAGTTTTTTGTGTTTGAAGATATACAGAGCCAAATTCTACTCTTTTTTATGCTTCTGCAAATCCACTGAACACAACGAGCTTACAGTGATGTAACTGGGAAGAGAATTTAACCCATAAAGTGAAACATGAATTCATAGCATTTTCTGTTTTCACAGAAAAATATGCTCAGCACTGGTGTGGACTGCTGACTGATACTCAAGGACCTTTTGCTGAATGCCACTCAACAGTGAATCCAGATGTTTACCACACGGTACTTTGCAAGTTATTTCTTTCACCTTTATAATAGCACCAATAAGAGTCTGATCCCTGATACCAAGCACCAGGAGAAACACGTAGTCACCCAATGCGCTTCTGACAAGTTAATCAGGCTACAATAACGTTCAACTGTAATTTGATTTCATGAAATCTACTCCTTCTCTAAGTAGGCATTTTTCTTTGCACTATCAGGAAGATAAGTTTACTCATTTCACTTTGAATACAACACTGTATTGATTGTAAATATCTGATGTAAATAGTAAAACTATTTTTTCCTCAAATAAAAGGAGGAACATAAAAATACAGCTGCAGCCATCTATTTTACTTCCTTGTAAAGGATTGCATCTTTCTAGCAGGTACTCAGTGTAATTTTCCTTGCAGGGAAGTAATCTAACTTTGTGTGTCTGAAACACTCTTAGACAGCTGACTGCAAAGAAAGAAATGCTTAGATTTTTATACTGATATAAACATACAGACATTAATGGGCCAAATTCTGCTGTCAGTTACATTGATGAAAATCCAGAATAAACCAATTGACATACTTCAGATCTAACTGGGGTAAATTAGAGCACCATTTGGTCCAATAGGTTGCAAAGTGAGTACATCAAGATAGAATTCAGCCCTATAATTCATTATAAGACTAAATAGAGCCAGTGATTTTGACAGGTGAATGCAAAAACTTAAAGGGAAATTTCTTTGGATGGGCAGTTCAGTGATTACTAATGAGTCTTATATGTATTCCTAGAACTGTCTGTTTGACACCTGTAACTGTGAAAAGAGTGAGGATTGTATGTGTGCTGCCCTCTCTACCTATGTCAAAGCCTGTGCTGCCAAAGGAGTCCTGTTGAATGGATGGAGGACCAATGTCTGCAGTAAGTTTTAAAACCATTCACTGGTTAAAAATGATCAGCCAGTGGGCCCTTTATACCAGATTCCAAGAAATCCAGGGCTCTCTCAGTCAAATCTTAAAAGTTTGATGGTGTCCTATCAACAATTCTCTTATGGAATCTAAAGGGTATGAGTAACGGGGGACATAATGAAAGATAAGAAGAAAGTTACTTAAAGAAGATGCTTCATGAGAATGATACCTGCACTGAATGAAAGTCCCAAGGAAATATCAGGGAGTATAAGGCTTTGACTGTCGATTTAATATAATTAGGATGCGTCCTGTTTTATTACTTTAATATACTGATGGTGGAAAGAAGAAAATAAACAAACAAAAAAAATAAACTGTACAAATTAATATGGGTTAAATTCTCCTCTTGTTTAAACTGAAGAAACCTCATTGACAGGAATGGGGTTCTCTAGTGTACCCATCTGAGATAATAATGTGGGGGTAAATTTTGTAGTAGAATCCATGTAAATTACATTATTATTGACCTTACTGCAGAATTTCATCCATTCCATTTTAATCTGTAGACATAGAGGATCTGTTTTATCATACATAATATATCCAAAATGTGGCATTTATAGCCATCATTAAATAAGCTATGAATGTAACATACTTTATTTTACTCTCTCAAGCCATAACCTCGTGCCCCAAATCCCTGGCGTACAGCTATGTTGTCAATTCCTGCCAACCCACTTGCCGATCTTTGAGTGAGCCCGATGTCACATGCAACATCAAGTTCACTCCAGTTGATGGCTGTACCTGTGCAAATGGAACTTACATGGATGAAAATGGCAAATGTGTGCCTGCTACTAGCTGTCCTTGTTATTACAAAGGATCTGTGCTACCTTCTGGAGAGGTTGTTCACGACAATGGTGTCATATGGTAAGAGGTTCTTTAACAAAACCCTGGGGCTGGACACTGGCAATCATGGAATCATATATATTTTATGGAGTCTAGTCAAGTCAAATGAGTTTCTCTCCCGGTTTAAGAATTTTCAGTGTGAAAATCAAAATTATTCATGAATCTTTAGGATTGTCTTTGTTTAGAAATCTTTCTTTAATCCAGTCAACTAACTCAATTAGCCATATTTTCTCTCTGAATTTAAACGGTTTCTTTTAGATTAAAAAAGTCTACCAGTTTGATATTCCCTGTACTTAAAATGAGGAACGCTGGTGAAACGAATAACATTACAGAAGAAACTTTTTAAGTGTAATAATCTATGTCGACAAACTGACTGGGTGGCATTGTCTTAGCATAAGGCACAAGCTTGTTTGTTTTCTGGACAGCTATGGAAGAAATTATATGCAAACAATATACACAATTCTGTTGAAAGGACACTTTCTATCTCTGGCCACAAGGTGGCATTTCAGTATTCCAGATTTCATAAGAAAGACTGGCTGTATGGCAAGATAGAAGCAGCTCTCCATGTAACTAACTATGATTTGAAGCAAACATAATTCCCTTCTCTTTGTCACAGCTCTTGCATACATGGAAAGCTGGACTGCGTTAGAGTGAAACCAGAACCAGGTATAACCTCTCTAAGCTTTATTTTAATTCCCTTTCACGCTTCTGAGTGAACTCAGTTTTATTACAATGATGAAGACAGCAAACATTCAAAACCCAGTAGGGAAATTAACACATCAGAAACTATTTGCATAGCAGTTTTGTAGTAGCGAGGATGTATTTTTTTAAATGCAAAATACCGTTCTTTATATTGTGGAATAGTGGAAACAAAATATGACAAGAACTCAAGGATCTAATCCAGAGCAAGATAAGATCTGGTCATAGTGTTACAGATAAAAAAGAAAAGTGCCTTAGGGAATACATAATAACCACTGAATTTCCTAAAAAGCAAAAATTACTGGATGCCAGTAACTTGATAAATAAAGGGTGAGGGGTGTCCTTTATGAATTGTTTTCCAAAAGGCAAATGTCTATGAGACTTCTTAAAAATGAAAGTCAGCAAAAGGAAGCAAACAATAAAGAAAAATAATATAGCTGTTAATATAGTAACAAGAATCAACAAAGAAATGACGGTAAGATGTATTTCTTAAGAACTGAAAGGTGGTTCAAAGCACTTATCACATATTTCAGTAGGTATTAGGTAAAACCCAAAAGTATAACATACCACAGACTCTATTCTCCATACAGCAGAAGAAAAAACATTAAGATCCAAATATTCCTCATGTGCCAATGACAATTTTTTTAATGACATTCATGGCCAGGGCTCTGGCCATACTTCTGGTTCATATGTTTAATACTACAGCTATTATCAGGTGCTTATCCAAGATGTAGTCCCCAATCCTGCAGTCGCTCCTCAAATAAAAAACTCCCACTGGTGTCAGTGGGAGTTTTAACTGAATAAAGACTGCAGGATTTGGCTACAGTTACCATATCTGTGCTTTGCAGAGGGGGCAATTAAACATGCAGATAACCAGTTCTGTAACTAACTGGTCATTTGTGCATGCAGTTACATTGCATGTGAAAATTATGCATATGCTGTTCTAAAATCTGTCCCATTAATTACGGCACAATTATTACAGGATTAACTGAATTGAAATATATTATATAAAGATTCAAATAGATTTTGTTTCCAAAGTAATGTGTAAATTAGTTGCAAATTTTCTGTACTAACAATAATGAAGACTTGTATTCCAAGTTTACAACTGAAGGCAATGAGCTCCTATATCTGAGGTCATTAATTCTAAACAAAACCTTATGCCCAACTCCATGGCTAAAATGATTTCAGCAGACAGCTAAAATGTGTGACGGAGCAAATGAAGGTTATTGCACCAGTAACTGGAGCATTGTAACTAGACTGTGTTCCTTGGCTTAACTCTAAAATCAGGGCTCTTTGGAGGCATATTCATTACAAATAATTACTGTAGCAATAACTGATAACTTTGTGTTTGATCCCAAATGTCTTATGGCTTTTGTCTCCTGCAGTCTGTGCAGCTCCCATGGTCTACTTTGACTGCAGCAATGTCACCGCAGGCACAGTTGGATCCGAGTGCCAGAAGAGCTGTCAGACTCTTGACATGGGATGCGTAAGTGCCAATTCCTTATGCCCACTTGAAAACATTTTCATATCCTGACCAAAATTAAATCTCTCACACTCTGTGCTGTTGTAGTTGAATCTTTCTTTTCCACTGCCATAATTTATCAAGTGATGTTTTCTCTATGGTTCTTACAGTACAGCACACAGTGCGTCTCTGGCTGCATGTGCCCTAATGATCTAGTGTCAGATGGCAAAGGTGGCTGTATACCTGTTGGGGAATGTCCATGTGTTCACAATGAGGCCTCCTACAATCCAGGAGAAACAATCAAAGTCAACTGTAACACCTGGTAGGTATATGTTGAATAGTTATGGTTTTCACAATCCTAAAGGTACATGTCTGTGTCACTTAAACTTGAGAAGAATCTCATTTTGCTGTAGCAGATTGAAGATTTACAGCACACACTCAAGTGGGGCTCATATTCCATGCAACAGAGGGTGATGATAGATATACACATAACCTGTGCACTAGAATTTGGTTGGCAATGGATCCTTCACTGCAAGAGGGTTAGTAATTAGTTCTGCATTGGTATCTACTGTTGAAATCTAATATTCAGCATTAAAAAAACAAACAAAAAAACAGGCTCTCTTCATTATTTCAAACCCAAACAAGAATAGTTAGTAAATAAGCAGGACAACGGTGGGCTTTATATGCCCTCATCTCCATTAGAGCTTCATGGTAAAACTTTATACCTGCTCAGTCTATTTGCAGTCCCTCAATGGTGCATACATCTCAAAAAATTCTAAAAGCTTTTGAAATCCAAAAGGTTTTTAAATGGCTCTTAATCATAAAACAAATTAATCTTTGGGAATTAATGGGGTCTATGTGCTGTTGGTCCAGGGCTACAATGCATTACTGTTTAGCATGAGTAAACCCTATTTCCCAGTATCATAGGTTTACTGCAGGGGTAGGCAACCTATGGCATGTGTGCCAAAGGCGGCACACAAGCTGATTTTCAGTGGCACTCACACTGCCCACGTCCTGGCCACTGGTCCAAGGGGCTCTGCATTTTAATTTAATTTTAAATGAAGCTTCTTAAACATTTTTAAAACCTTATTTACTTTACGTACAACAATAGTTTAGTTATATATTATAGACTGATAGAAAGAGACCTTCTAAAAACGTTAAAATATATTACTGCATGCAAAACCTTAAAATAGAGTGAATAAATGAAGACTCAGCACACCACTTCTGCAAGGTTGCCAACCCCTGGGTTACTGTATTCTGGGGATAAACAAATTCTGAATCAAATTTACATCTGGATATATAAGGAGAAATGAATATGTTAAAGTATTTTTGTTACATTTGGAGTTTTTTCTCCCTCCTAGCACTTGTAAAAACAGAATGTGGCAATGCACCAATGAATCTTGCCTGGCAACCTGCTCTGTTTATGGAGATGGTCATTACATTACTTTTGATGGCAAACGCTTCAGCTTTAGTGGAGATTGTGAATACACTCTGGTCCAGGTACTGAGCTTCTTTCCTAGGATTATTATACCACTAAAAGTATCTTGTGTTCCTACATGTGGTGACCTTGCCTCACTAACACTAACTATCACTCCTGTTCTCAGGATTACTGTGGTAAGAACAGTACCAGTCTTGGAACCTTCCGAGTTATCACAGAGAACATGCCCTGTGGAACCACTGGGACCACTTGCTCAAAGGCCATTAAAGTCTTCCTAGGGGTGCGTAGCTTCTTTGATAAACTGTGGGGAAGAACATGTGTATCTGGTCTCTGACATGAGCGGGATGCACAATAGATTGTCCAAGGTAGATCTCACTATAAAAATATCCAATCAGACAGTATAACTTTTCCTAGACTTCCAAACTTGCTGCCAGCAATTGTGCTATATCTTAGGAAGAAATTCTATAGAATAATTCAGATAGTTATGGATATATTAAATCTGTTGGTTTTTTAACTGGCATTTCTTCCTATTTCAGAACTATGAACTGGTATTCAGTGATGGAAAGTTTGAAGTGATAGAGAAGGCCCGTGGAGGGGAAGTGCCATACAAGGTCCGTTACATGGGCATCTACATGGTGATTGACACCGACACTGGACTGATTCTCATGTGGGATAAGAAAACCAGCATATTCATCAAGCTCAGCCCAGATTTTAAGGTGAGATTTAGAAGCTGTCTGACTGGGATCAACTCTTATGGATACACTTTGGCGTTATCTCTTGAAGGAGAAAATGGAAGTGCAGTGAAACATAAGAAAGATTGCAACTGCAAGACTGAATGAATTCCTATTGCATATTTTCAGCCTTTCAGTGGTGTCTCAAAATAGATCCTTTACAGAGACTGAATATAGTGGGGTGATAGGCTGCTTCTAAATACATCATTCATGTCCACAAATTACATAATGATTTCATAACTAACTAGCAGCAGAACATTCATTAAAGGTCATTACTAATAAGGTATATTCAAAATTAAATAAAAATAGTTAATTCGTTGTTTTTTTTAAAAAAATTCTAAGAACAAAAGTATGTATCTACTTTACTCCTTTCTTCAGACAGGATTCAGTACAATAAAAAAAAGTGTACATTTTTGGGTAAAGGCATCTTCAGGGAAAAGTGTAAGATGCCTTTGTCACTGAAGACCCAAAGTCTACATTAAATCTGAAAAGTCAGAGTTTCAGTTAATCACAGATGCTGGCAAACATGTTTTATTAGCATTCATCAGTTAGTTTGTTTCTCTATGCAGGGTCAGGTCTGTGGCCTGTGTGGGAACTATGATGGCAATGGCATTAATGACTTTACCACCAGAAGTCAGTCTGTGGTAGAAGACGTGCTGGAGTTTGGAAACAGCTGGAAGGTGTCTCCTACTTGCCCAGATGCCAAAGGCAACAAGGATCCTTGCCGTGCAAACCCTTACAGGAACTCTTGGGCCCAGAAGCAGTGCAGCATAATCAACAGCAAAGTATTCTCTGCCTGTCACTCTCAGGTATAGCAAATCCTCAGGTGGAATCCTTCTAAGCAGGGATTATATTATATACAGAATACCTTAGTTATGCACATTGCGTTGCCACTCCCTGCACTAAACATAAGGATGCTCTACTTGTTTTTTAATGTATATGTACATTTGATTGTGGAAGAAACATCATGGGCTTGATCTGGTTCCACACTGAAGTCAATGGAAAGATTTGACTTCAATGGGAGCTGGATCAGGTCGTTTAAGACCAAACTGGACGCACAGCTAATTCCAGAAGGACTACAGAGAAATTTCACTGAGATTCATTTTCTCTTTTTGCCAAGTAAGCTGGTACATCAAAGAAATACATGACACTTGTACAGATGTCATCAGATAACCCTTTTTATATGGGACAATCACAGGATGTGTTATTCTGTCCAGCAGGATTAGCTTCTGATAATACATTTAATTGATAACAGGACGATTGTTGTGATAGGATGTACTAATCTAATTATATTATTTTTTCCAATTAACTTGTAATGTTCCACAGCTGTTAGGGTAGTCACTTCTCTTATGATTACTAATGCTAGGCATGTCATACACTTGATGTCTGCACTTGAGTTTATAAAGAAAAAGTCTTGTAATTTCCCCCCCAACTTAGACTCTTTTTTTCCAAAATCATAGTTTATTCTTCATGTAGTTCCATTGCTGTGGGGAATGATGTTACATGAGAAAAAGAAAAGAAGGGCATCGATTTCAAACATTTGACTGAAATTTTAGGAGCAGAGAGAATTGCTATTGCAAACAAGATGACAAGTGCATGGAACAAAAATTAAATGTCATGTATTCTTTTTTTAACAGGTTGAACCAAATGAATATTATGAAGCATGTGTGACTGATGCATGTGCCTGTGACACTGGGGGAGATTGTGAATGTTTCTGTACAGCAGTAGCTTCATATGCTCAAGCATGTAATGAGGCTGGGATTTGTGTTGCATGGAGAACCCCATCTATCTGTCGTGAGTATTACCCCATAACTTCATGGAGGGAAAGGGAGAAAAAGAAATAAAGAACGAGAAGGGAAAAAAAAACATAGAGAGAAACAAAGAGGAGTATAGTAGTGTTCCTGAGATGCACTACAATCTGGAAAATAGCAAAATGGCCCAAAGCAAACAGTAAATTATCAATAGAACTATCTACAAAACTTCCTTTTCCAATCTCTCCACACATCTCCAATTGTAGATGTGATTAAAATAAAACTGTGCCCCCGTGATTGTATTAGTTGTTAAATTACTGTATTATCTAGTTACAGCTTGTGATATACCACTGCCATCCTAGATAGATAGATAGATAGATAGATGTTATCTGTCACACTGTAAGTAAATAGCAATGTATAGTAGCAGCTGAAAATTGTACGTTCCAGTTAATTGACTTTTATGCTTTCTGTCAGTGTCTTGTAGAGGCTTTGTAACATCACTGAACTCAATACAACTGTAGAAGTAAGATAATCATATTGAATTAGAAACAGGATAACTACTGTTCAATACTTGCAGAATTATGCTGGTGTTATGGGATTTGTACACAACATATGGATAGCTATGAAGCAGTTTAGAAACATTTTGTTACATGTAATATTTTCACTCATTTTCCCCTCTTCCAGCTCTGTTCTGTGATTACTACAACCCGCAAGGAGAATGTGAGTGGCACTACAAGCCTTGTGGGTCCCCTTGTATGAAGACCTGCAGGAACCCAAGTGGAAAATGCCTTCATGAGTTACAAGGCTTGGAAGGTGAAATGCATTATATATATCTCACTCTACTTATAAAAGCTAATTAAAAATTCCTAACTAAAATTCCTTCTTCTCAATATATTTCATATTTTTATTAGAACGTACAAGCCAGATAAGTGATTATGGAGTTTTCTGAATTGTATGTAATTCTCTAAAGAGGTCATGATCCTCTTTGGGATTAAAATCCAAATTATTGCATTTAAACACCGAGAGAAATTTATGCTATGGCAGCAATATGCATCATGTCACTCAGGGTGAAATTCCACCCCTCAAAAAGAAATCAATGCAGGGTTTAGATAGTTGTCTAGAGACACCCACAGTGTAAGAGATCCAGTGTCAACATAACTCTCTTTGTTACTGCAGGCTGCTATCCAAAGTGTCCAGAGAACAAGCCCTATTTTGATGAAGATGATATGGAGTGTGTCAAACAATGTGGCTGTTATGATACCAAGGGAAAATATTACAAGCCAGGAACACCCATTCCTTCAGAAGAGAACTGTCAATCATGGTAAGCTTAGCTGTATGAGGATTTCAGGAGGATCCTAATATAATGTACTAGCCATTAAACTCCATTGTTTGCTAACAGGAATTGGTCTTGTGCCTACTGTGCATAAATTACTAATGAGTACATAAACCACTTTTATTTCTGGGATTGGGAAGGGAAAGGATCATGATCTGAAATTCTTTCCTTTGGAGTGATTTGCTTGAAGCATATTTCTCTGTTTTATTGCACATTCTGTATTATCTTTAAAAAAAAGACATTCTTTGTACTGCATTTAGGAAACAAATTGACAAGGTATTATTGAAATCATTATCTAAAATTGCTCTATAGCTTAATTCTGTTCATTTGTTTTTGCTATTGTCCTGGCATGTATCTATCTAGAAAAGTCCTTCCATATTTTTATGTTTTATTTTTTGTAACTGATTTCGTTACACAGATATTTACTTAGGGACATATTCTGATATGCTTCTCGTGCTAAATAGCAAGTTACTTCACAAAGTCAATAGGACTACTTGCAGAGCACAGTGTTAGTCTGTGTGAACAAAGGTAACTGAATTTAGCCCTTAATTAGTAAGTGAGAAATCCCTATCTTTGTGCACAACCTGAGTAAACTGACTGTGTTCTCACAGGGGTGTACCATTGAGGTCTGAGGAGAAGGGTAATCCTCATCACTAGGCTGCAGAGCAGGTAAAGAAACTCTCTGGCAGCTATTTCAACCTAAGAGCAACAATCATTCCTCCACCACCATCCTTGCTGCACTTCCCCTCCACTGGGGGGAAGTGGTCAGTGGATCCCTTCCTGCAGCCTCCAAAACCTTCTTCTGTGGCATCATGGAAGGGATGCAGTGCAGGGTATTGTTAGTAGGCACAGATGGTGTTACAAATCCTGTCTGCAGATTGAAAGGAGCCTGCCCATCCTGCCTTTCTGCAGCTGAAGTGCACCGGTCTGAGAGCTCAGGGCCCTCCTTGAACAGAATGGATGAGAACATGACTTGGAGAAAGATTAGGTCTTTTTGAGCTTACCCACACAACTTTTCTCCATGAACTTCATTTTGTTGCTTGGGATATAAATGCAAGAGAAACAGCTAAACAGTAAAATGTATGTGGTTATCCTTTATGCATCTTCAGTCCCATATTTCTTTTCTCTTTTCCCCCCCAGTGAATGCACAATGAATGGCATTAAGTGTGAATATGATGAAGATGGTATGTTGACAAAGCAGCTTTTATCTGAACATAAAATTTTTGGAACAATCCATTCCATATTACAGGAAATCTAATGATGACATTCTCCTTTGGTTTACAGAATGCCACTGTACATATGATGGAAAGCAATATCAGTATGACGATGTCATCTACAACACTACAGATGGTATTGGCGGGTGTATCATTGCAACTTGTGGTCACAATGGAACAATTGATAGAAAAGTCTATGCATGTTCTACACCCTTAACCACAACACCATTTTCATTTTCCTCTTCAACACCTATATCCACCACTACAGGTATATTTTTAATGAATACATGAGCTCACTGTACTCTTACTTGCTGCTGAGTGAAGTTTACCTACCAAACCATGCTTATAACTCTAACGAATGGATCGGAAACTCAAAAACTAACAAGACCTATTTTTATTTGCATTTTGTATATTTTATATAGTTTTGGTCATAGCTAGAAAACAAATTGAAACATGAAAATATAGAAAATAAAACCACTGGGCATGATTTTGATATTATCTTTGCTCAAATTCAGACAGATTCATTAGAAAACTATCCCATGGGTATTTTATAAACTGTTGTGGTAACTGATTCTATACCATTCTTTTTAAACTGCTATATAGAAAATTTCCACAGCTAGTAATCTTCACAGTCATAGAATCATTCCCTATTATTCATTTATTAAATTGCAGAATGACTAATTTCTCCTAAAATCCCAGTCAGTATCATAGTATTTTGAAAATGCAGTTAGTAAATGGATAGCTCAGACTGCAATACTGAGATACTATGTGTTTCACCTCTAGATCTCTGGTTTAATCTGTCCCAGATTGGTAATGCCTGAAAGTCATGACCATCTGATGGCTGTTTGGTAGCACACATGAGATTAGTTAGTCATTTTAGTATAGTTCTTAGTGCTACATCACAGAAACTGCCAGCATAGTTGACATTAACTGGCAACTTTTCAGAAGTTTCAGAGAGGCCTGCATTGAATCAGCAAGGAGCATGAACTACTCTCTCCACCCAAGAGATGGTCTCTTACAAAGAGACCTGAAGCACATTAGGGCAGCACAAGGAAACTTATACCCCTGATTCAACCCTGCAGTAATTGTTCTATGAACAAATAGAGAGGAGTGCAAGCAATGTGACATGTTGATGAGCAGTAAATTTATATAACAAATAAATTAAGCGCATATGCGGCCTACTCCAGAGTTCATTGAATTCAACTATGTCTTTCCATAGCTTTCCATAGCTTCAGTGGGATTTGGATCAGGGCCTTAATGTTCATGAGAAGGTGCAAACATGCTGCACAACATAGAAAATTTTATGCAAAGATGTTTTTCCCCAAGTGTGCAAATTATGCATGTGTAACTTAGGCAACTGTTTTTGAAATTTTGGTAATTACTTTTTATCCTAGCACATCACAAGAAATAAGGGACATGCCCCTGGAACTGATAAATCCAGGCATACCAGCAAATTCATATGTTGCAATTATTTTCATTATTTGAATGGATATTCATTATAATTTAACTAGCCTAATAAATGGATATATTTTTGAGCTCAGTATACTAGCTCATGCCCTTTGTCAAGTGCCTAGACAAGCCCCTCTTCCTACAGCTGATAGCTCACATCACACCCAGTCTATTTGGTATAATAGAAAAGAGAATATTTGCTTGAATTTCTTAGTATTCTTCATTTAAAATTGAAGGTTTCATACTAAATTTTCATTCTTTTTGGTTTTTAACCACAGTGACACCAACTACATCAGTCTGTGTTCGTGAAGTATGCCAGTGGTCACAATGGTATGATGTGAGCTATCCAGGGTCTGGGATCAACGATGGAGATTTCGACACATTTGATAATTTAAGAGCCAAAGGTTACAAAGTTTGCAAAGCTCCAAAGGCTGTTGAATGCAGATCTGAGAAGTTCCCTAACACACCATTAAGTGAACTAGAGCAAAAAGTAGAATGTAGTACAACAATGGGACTAATATGTTATAATAAGGATCAGCATCAAATGATCTGCGACAACTTCCAGATAAAAATATTATGCTGTAGCTTTGTACCATGTGAATATACAACTCCTGCTACCACAACACCTGCGGAGACTACAACACCCATCACAAAAACGACCACTTCAGAAACTACTGTAACCAGTATATCTTCAACAACTACAGCACTACCTACTACCACAGAACCTAAAACAACTACTCTTTCAACAAGTACCATGACCTCCAAAACTCCTTCAACAACTCCAGTCACAGAAACAATGAGTGTGTCAACTTCAACTCTTAGAACCACAGCTCCATCAACAACAATCCCTGAAACAACTGCTAGCCCTTCAACAGAAACTGTATATACTACAGGAGAAATCACATCCGTAACACCTTGTAAACCAAAATGCAACTGGTCTGAATGGTATGATGTCCATTTGCCCAGCCTGGACAATAAAGGAGATTCTGAAACATATGATGATATTAGAGCAGCAGGAAAAATGATCTGCAGCAAACCTGAAAATATACAATGTCGAGCCGAGAAGTTCCCAGAAAAATCAATTGATAACATTGACCAAATTGTCCAGTGCAATGTATCCTTTGGACTTGTCTGCAGGAATGAAGATCAGGAAGGAGTGCTCCAAATGTGTTATAACTATCAAATAAAAGTATTGTGCTGTGATGATTTTAGTCATTGCCCATCCAGATCCACTACTACAGAAACAACAACAACTGCAGGCACAACTATTGTTTCAACAGAACCTTCCACCCAGACTCCTACAACTACAGAAACTACAACTTCAACCATAAGAACTACACCTTCAACCACCACCACAACAGAAACCACAACCAAAGAAGTTAAAACAACTACTCCTTTAACAACCACCCCTATCGAAACTACAACAACCACAACTACACCTTTCACTACCACAACCACAGAAACTATAACTACTCCAGGCACATCCATTGTTTCAACAGTAACTTCCACCCAGACTCCTACAACTACAGAAACTACAACTTCAACCATAAGAACTACACCTTCAACCACCACCAGCATAGAAACTACAGCAGTCACAACTACACCTTTCACTGCCACAACCACACAAACTACAACCACCACAGGTACTATGACCATGACAACTCGTCAAACTACTACTACAATACCAACCACTACTCCCATAACCGCAACACCAATTCTGGACACTTTTACTACTACAACTACTTCACCAACCAATACTCAAACCACCACCACTGAGTTTACCACAATAGTAAATAAAACCACTACACTAACAACCACTGAAACCACCACTGCTGCAACTGCTACACCTATTTCAACAACAAAACCTACATCATCAATAACAGTAACAACTACTCCAGCAATAACCACAATCTCAGAAACTACAACAGCTGTGACAACTGTTCCTCTAACAACTGCTGGTTGTATTAAAGAACTATGTGAATGGTCACAATGGTATGACATAAGTTACCCAGGGTCTGCTATCAATGATGGAGATTTTGATACATTTAAGAATATAAGAGCCAAAGGATACAAAGTATGCAAAGCTCCAAAGGCTGTGGAATGCAGAGCAGAAAGATTCCCTAACACACCATTGAATGAGTTGGAGCAAAAAGTAATATGCAGTAAAACAGAAGGGCTGATATGTTACAACAAAGATCAACTTCCACCAATCTGCTATAATTACCAGATCAAAATTGAATGTTGCCAAAATGTAATTGTATCATGCCCACCAACCACCCCAGCCACTACAACAACAGTAACAACCACCCCAGCCACTACCCCAATTGTAACAACTACCCCAGCCACTACAACAACAGTAACAACCACCCCAGCAACTACCCCAATTGTAACAACTACCCCAGCCATTACCCCAATAGGAACAACCACCCCAACTACTACTCCAATAGAAAGAACCACCTCAGCTACTACACCAATAGTAAAAACCACCCCAGCCACAACAACGACAGTAACAACCACCCCAGCCACTAAAACGGCAGTAACAACCACCCCAGCCACAACAACGACAGTAACAACCAGGACAACAGCAACCACAAAAAAAATTATTACCCATATAAAGACAACTAATACACCTCGAACCGAACCTATACAAAAAGAAACGACTAAAGGAACATCAAGTACAACTAAAGAAACCACATTGGTGAGTAAAACAACACCAGAAAGAACTCCAGTCACAACAACATCAACAATCTCCACAACACTGCCAAATACCACAATTGTAGAAACCACAACTAGTGAAGCAACCCAAAGCACAGTCACTACAGGTAGCACCACTCTACCTACCACAGAAATCCCCACAACATCGCCCATACCCACAACTCCAAGAACAACCACTTCCTCAACTACAAAGTGTCAACCAACATGCACATGGTCCAAATGGTTTGATGTTGATTTTCCCTCTTCTGGACCTAAAGAAGGAGACATGGAAACCTATAACAACATAAGGGCAGCAGGAGAGATAATCTGCGCAAAGCCTGCAAATATTGAGTGTAGGGCAGAAAACCACCCAGACATAAGCATCGATGAGGTTGGTCAAATTGTGCAGTGCGATGTCAATTTGGGGCTAGTGTGCAAAAATGAGGATCAAATCGGTAAATTTAAAATGTGTTTCAACTATCAGATACGTGTTTTGTGCTGTCAAGAAAACCTTAACTGCCCAACCCCAACCAGTAGTATTGCAACCACAACTATACGTACGCCACCAACTACAGTCACAAAAACCACCACTGAAGTCACAACTTCTACTAAACCACCAGGAACTACCACTGCTGAAACAACTCCAATCACTACACCTAAAACAACAACCAGAAGCACAACGGGCACCACCTCTCTGCCTACCAAAGAAATCACCACAACGTCAACGATCTCCACAACACTGCCAACTACCACATCCGTAGAAGCCACGACTAGTGAAGCAACCCAAAGCACAACCACTACAGGTAGCACCACTCTACCTACCACAGAAATCCCCACAACATCGCCCATACCCACAACTCCAAGAACAACCACTTCCTCAACTACAAAGTGTCAACCAACATGCACATGGTCCAAATGGTTTGATGTTGATTTTCCCTCTTCTGGACCTAAAGAAGGAGACATGGAAACCTATAACAACATAAGGGCAGCAGGAGAGATAATCTGCGCAAAGCCTGCAAATATTGAGTGTAGGGCAGAAAACCACCCAGACATAAGCATCGATGAGGTTGGTCAAATTGTGCAGTGCGATGTCAATTTGGGGCTAGTGTGCAAAAATGAGGATCAAATCGGTAAATTTAAAATGTGTTTCAACTATCAGATACGTGTTTTGTGCTGTCAAGAAAACCTTAACTGCCCAACCCCAACCAGTAGTATTGCAACCACAACTATACGTACGCCACCAACTACAGTCACAAAAACCACCACTGAAGTCACAACTTCTACTAAACCACCAGGAACTACCACTGCTGAAACAACTCCAATCACTACACCTAAAACAACAACCAGAAGCACAACGGGCACCACCTCTCTGCCTACCAAAGAAATCACCACAACGTCAACGATCTCCACAACACTGCCAACTACCACATCCGTAGAAGCCACGACTAGTGAAGCAACCCAAAGCACAACCACTACAGGTAGCACCACTCTACCTACCACAGAAATCCCCACAACATCGCCCATACCCACAACTCCAAGAACAACCACTTCCTCAACTACAAAGTGTCAACCAACATGCACATGGTCCAAATGGTTTGATGTTGATTTTCCCTCTTCTGGACCTAAAGAAGGAGACATGGAAACCTATAACAACATAAGGGCAGCAGGAGAGATAATCTGCGCAAAGCCTGCAAATATTGAGTGTAGGGCAGAAAACCACCCAGACATAAGCATCGATGAGGTTGGTCAAATTGTGCAGTGCGATGTCAATTTGGGGCTAGTGTGCAAAAATGAGGATCAAATCGGTAAATTTAAAATGTGTTTCAACTATCAGATACGTGTTTTGTGCTGTCAAGAAAACATAAATTGTCCTGAAACAACTTCACTTTTGCCAACAACGCCCACACGAGTAACCACTCCAATTACTGCACGTACACAAACAGGAACAACAGAAGTAACCATGACAACTACTCACTGCTTTTGCCACATTCAGGACAATGTTTTTGCACCTGGTAAGTCTTTAACAATCCATTAGAATATATTTAAAACAGATTTTATGTCATTTTTAGCAGATATTTTAACTACAGTACAGATTGGAATTATATTAAAATTTGACATAGTCAAATTGAACTAGTGCAGATTTTTCAATGATTATTTTATGTTTTCTCTTTTTATTTTGTATTTTGTGTATTCTAATGGTTGTTTTTTATAGGTGAAATGATTTACAATGAAACAGACAAGGATGGATGTAATTTTTATGCCATTTGTAGTAAAAATTGTTCAGTGGAGCGATTTAAGGGACAATGTAAATCAACAACTCCAGCAACAACAACTACACCTACACCTACAACGTCAACATCTATACCAACTATGACTCCCACTGCAACAGTTAGTTCAACCACTAAAATTGAGTGTCCTGATGCTAAACCTCCCAGAAAGGTATCGATCTCTTATCTTGTACAGCCTTGAAAATACCTTTAATATTAATGGGACTTGCAGGAAAGGACATTATAAATTATTCAAAACTGAAAGACGGCATATTTTTTTAAACGATTCTTGTGGTACAGAATGTGCAAAATTGGTATAAAACTCTTGTATGCTAGTCTGAATATTACCAGTTAACTTGTGCAACCTGATATCTGCAAATTTCGAAGAGAATTAATCTTCCAAAATATTTTTATTGCAAATGAAGTGGATAGCTATTTATTCTCTCCATTCTGTAATGGCCAATCTTGCCCCTTCTGTACACTGGAGTAAGAGATGGGGATGCCTCTTACTCCTGGGTATGATAGCTCTACACTGGACTGAGAAATCTTGAGTATGCTAAAGATAGTGTGGAAAACTCTGTGTCTTTGGGCCTACTCTACATTGTAACCCACAGAGATGCTTATGGTGTGGTAATCTCCCTTGTGCCTTGACCAACATCCCTTTGCATAACCCAAGCTCTCACTCTCATGATGGCCTTTGGGCAGTGGTATCATATACATTCCAAGGGCAAAGGGGCAATATGATTCCTCTGGGTTAAAAGACACCTTCAAAAATTACCTCTATAGCCTTGGTATAGGTGGGAGTTTCAGGGAGGATGTCACTTCCTCCCTACTCTGATCATCGCTGGGGAGAGATCTCTTATGCTAACATGAGTTGCTTATCTCCTGACTGACAACTCCATTTCTGATGTATAATGCAGTGGAGATCTCCAGGCTTTGTTGCTCATTTAAGTTTACTCTGGCTGAGTCTCAACAGAGACTCACATATGAAAAATAATGGAAGTTCTGTGCATGCAGTGGTGCACTGATGTCATCTACAAGAATTCTGTGAGGAAATGTGTAGGGTCACGAACTCCTCTCCCTTTGCCACAGTCCAGATTTAGGGCACTCAGCGAAGCTACAGAGCTTCCCCTGCTGTCCTCAGTATTCCCGTGGTACTGTGTGTCCAAGAAACCTGACTATGCTTTGGAACACCAAATGGTACATTGGCACAGAGCACCATACTGCCAGGGTTTAATCTTAAGGTTTTCTTTTGCCATAGACACAAAAGTAGTAGGAATATTATCATAAGGCAGAGCAAAACAAATGCCTGTAGACAAGGCTGCATAACCCTTTCCATTATAACTGTCTGTTTTCAGTTTTTTTATAAGTTTCAACATTTTCTTTGATTAGCTGCTTTGGGTTGAATTGTTTTAGAAGGTTTCAGCAAAAACGGTGCCACTACTGCTTATCTATTTATAGTGTAAAATGTACTGCACAATAACTGTCACCAACATTTCCAAAACATGGATTCAAACATGAGAGAAGAAATATATCATAAGAAACATACCCCCCAAACACTGTAAGCATCATAACATTTTGGAACTAAAAATCTGTATAAAGTTCAAACCTAATTGTAAGATCTTGTGACACCACTTTTTTTTTTTAAAACAGACAGGTGAAACATGGAAGATATCCAACTGTACCACTGCAACTTGCGAGGGCAATAACAAAGTTGTTATACAGAAAGTGAAATGCCCACCTGTCAAGAATATTACCTGCGCCAACGGATACCCACCAGTAAAGGTCTTCAGTGAGGATGGCTGCTGTTACCACTATGAATGTGAATGTAAGTGACAACTAAATTAAGGAAGAACATCGCTGAAAATACACAAAATACTTAAATAGAATATATGGGGATTTGTTTTTCATGGTTCCAGGGCTATCTAGAAGGTTGTGTTACTGGCTTAATTTTCTAATTTTTTTCTTGTAAACTTATTTTAGTCTTAGCATCTACATTTTTCCTCTTTACCAGGTGTTTGTAGCGGCTGGGGTGACCCTCACTACATTACATTTGATGGAATCTATTACACATTCCTTGACAACTGCACATATACCCTGGTGAAGCAGATTACCCCTAAATATGACAACTTCCGTGTTGACATTGACAATTACTTCTGCAATGCGGAAGATGGACTTTCCTGTCCTCAGTCCATTATTGTTTACTACAAGTACACAGTGGTAGTGCTGACACGTGAACTCTATAATGGAGTGATGGCTAATAAGGTAAAATATAATTCTTTAAAGTTTTTGCATTGTTTCTATTAGTTTCCTATTTCAGCAAAACAGAAATAAGGTGTACAGACATTTGTCTGAACCTCATGTGAAATATTGAAGGCATTTGTGTTCATTATAGCACAGAAATGCTTAGGCAGAAGGCATCATAGGATAAAAAATATTATGCCAATTCTCAAGAAGCAAACATAAAATAGAAGGTTTAGGGAGCTAGAGCTATCCTTACTGGAAAAATAGAAAATTATGAAAGAGGTGGATGCATTTGTCAGAGTTAAATTCCCACGAGTGAAGAAGTTCAAAAACTAGGGAACATGTGGTATTCTAAAGCATAAGAGTAAAGTCATCAAATGAAATTAATAGGGAGCAGGTTTAAAACAAATAAAAGGAAGTATTTCTTCACACAATGCACGGTCAACCTGTGGAACTCCTTGCCAGAGGATGTTGTGAAGGCTAAGACCATAACAGGGTTAAGAAAAGAACTAGATAAATTCATGGAGTACAAGACCATAAATGACTATTAGCCAGGATGGCTAGGAATGGTGTCCCTAGCCTCTGTTTGCCAGAAACTAGGAATGAGCGACAGGGGATGGATCACTTGAAGATTAGTTGTTCTGTTGATTCCCTCTGGGGCACCTGGCACTGGCCACTGTCAGAAGACAGGATACTGGGCTATATGGACCTTTGGTCTGACCCAGTAGGGTCATTCTTATATTCCTATGTAAGATTAGATTATGAGTTCTAGCACGAGACGCAAACCCATGGAATATGTTACTGAGGCAGGTGAATGAAGCAAGATATTCTGGTTTTGGATCCAATTAAGACACAGTCTTTTGTAAGGGCTGGTGTGGAAATGCATTGCTCCTGGGGGACTTCTGTCTGATGCAAACTCATATATTATGTGCAAAAAATCAATACAAAGGAGCACAGATATACAGCAGAAGACCAATTCTCCTCTGATGGTGCAAACCAGCACTCACTTCATGTTAGTCGGCCGAATGGAGATCTCCCCCTGAGTATGGAGATCTTTGACTGGCATAAAGTCCCCCTAATAGCTCCTTCTCCACTCCATTCCTATTTGCTGGCACAGAAGATGTAATTGAAGAGAAGGGGATGAACTGGAGCATTCATTTACTCAGTAATCCTAAATTGCTGTTGGCAGTTGGTGAAAATTAGAAGTGGCCTCATGCTACCCTATTTCATTTTGGGGACTGACCCAGCATTCAGATGGCACACACACACACACACACACACACAGAGCTGTGCCAAGCACTCATAAGCCACTGTCAGGGATAGGATAGGGCAATGTTTCTCAACCTTTCCAGATGACTGTACCCCTTTCAAGAGTCTGGTTTGTCTTCTGTACCCTCAAGTTTCACCTCACTTAAAAACTTACAAAATCAGACATAAAAATACTTCCTCATTTTCACCATAGAATATAAAATAAATCTATTGGAATATAAATATAGTATTTACATTTCAATGTATTGTATACAGAGCAGTATAAACAAATCATTGCCTACAAAATTTTAGTTTGTACTAACTTTGCTAGTGCTTTTTATGTAGCCTCTTGTAAAACTAAGCAAATATATAGATGAGTTGATGTACCCACTGGAAGATCTCTGAGTACACCCAGGAGTACCCATACCCCTGATTGAGAACCACTGGGATAGGGCATATTGTAAAATGTAGCCCAGTGATTCCCAGTCAAAAGAGAATGGTACTTGAGGGATCTGCAACTCTCCCTCCTCCATCCCAATCAAATGAGAAAGGAGTTGAGTTTCTAACATAGAAAGAATTCCTGAAGAGCAATATCACCAACCAAAGGTCCACATTTTTGTTAGCACCTGGAATTTGTATGTGGCAGATGTGAGTAACAGCTTAATTTAAAGAGGAAACAAGTCATCATATAAAAATGATGTGTGAAATGTGTATTTCAGTATGAGTTCCAGGGGTTCTCCCTGTGCTAGACACCCCTCATGGTTTGGTCCATTGTGACTGTACAATGCTGACGGAATTATAACAGAATAATGGCGTGAATCTTGCTGTAGCCTACAAAATTACAACCTAGTCATTTTCTGTAAGGAAAAATGCCTACAAAAAGACACAAATAATATTTTTGCTCATTATATTTGGCCTTTAAATAATGTGTATTAGCATAGAGCCTGCCTGGATGGAATATGACCAATTCATATCAGGACCACTCTGATAATTAGTCCCACAACTAAGTCACTCGGGGACTGTAAAGCAGCACAGAAAGGAAAAAAACAATACAAGTTATTATTATAAAAACTTAGTCTGGGATATGAGGAACATGGGCTATATCATCATGAAATGACATGATTATAAAGATCAGTAAACAAATATTTTAAAATATGTGTCTAACAAAAGTGACTCCTGCAATGACATCATTTTTAATCCCATATGCAGATTATCTTCAATAAAACAGTTGTCAACCCAGGCTTCCAGAAAGATGGCATTTCTATTTACACGCTTGGCATCAACATGGTTGTTGAAATACCTGAGATTGGAGCAACCATCACCTTCAGCGGGTTGATCTTCTCAGTGAAACTCCCATTCAGCAAATTTGGCAATAACACTGAAGGACAGTGTGGTAAGATAGATGCATTAATCCTCTTCCTCTCACTCTCTCTGTGTTTATTCCCTGAGCCAGATAGTTATTCAAGCTTACCATAGACTGAAATCCCTCGAAGTAAAGTAAATGGATTTAGGGAGAATTTGGGTCTCATTCATTGCTAGTTTTTTATATTACTTCAACCTGCTTCTAACGAATAGGTTCAGATGCTTAATATTTCAATGACCTGATTTTTGTCTTATAATTTTAATCTTACATAAGCAATTATTAAGTAAACTCAAAGGAAATGATGCACTTTGAGTATCAAGCAATCTAAACTTAGAAGGAGTTTGATCCACTCACTGTGCTTACCAGTTTTGAATTTGATGTTAACATAATGTGTTACGCACTTTGTCAGTGGCTCACACCCTTCTGATTTGGTTATGTTTGGTCTTCCAGGTACATGCACGAACACCAAAACAGATGACTGCCGCTTGCCAAGTGGTAAAATTATTCCTTCTTGTACCCAAATGGCTCCCCATTGGAAGGTTGATGATGGCAAGAAGCAATACTGTGTAGGAACACCAACACCAGGACCCAGCATCCCCACTCCAGCTCCCAGCTGTCCCCCGACTGCTCTTTGCAAGATAATTTTGAGCGAGTAAGATATCAAAATGAATTAATTTACTCTTCCTTAACTAAGCAAAAGTATCCAAAAATCTTATAAAATGATGGAGATAAGAACTATATCCCCATCAAGCCCTTATCAAAAAATACAGGGCCAAATCTAGGGTGGTTTTATGCACGTATCTGAAGGCCAAACAGTTGTGTGACACCTGCAGAGCGGGGCAAACGCAATAGAAGTCCTCTGTTTACACCAAGGAGATCTCCATGATAATTCCACAGCTCTCTGAGGAGAGGGTATGGAGAATATCATCAAGTCAAGGGCCTGGCAAGTAATAAAACCCAAATCTTCTAGCTTGCAGTTATGTGCTTTAACCACAAAATCATCTATCTCCCACATGCTTTCCATGGTATATCTATCCACATCAAGTTATAGTTTTCAAACAGTAACGTCACTTTACATTTGTAAGACGCCTGATGCGTTTGGTTTATGAAAACTTAGACGGAAAGACAGACTCCTTTCCCCATTAAAAAAATCTAAAATGTGTGTACATTGTACATAAAAAAATGTTCTACATGATGGTTTCAGACTGCTCAGCCTTTCCATTCTGGAGTCTTTCTCCCACATTACATTTCAGTCAGAAACTCATCTCAAAGGACAAGGACAATATGCTCACACAGTGATGTTCCTCTTTGAAAAGAACAGATTCTGTATAGCAATGGTGGGAAATGAAACTTTTTTCTTCTCTGTTGTGTTTAAAGAGTCTTTGAAGAATGCCACAAGGTGATACCACCACAAGATTTTTACAAGGGCTGTGTCTTTGATGCATGTCACATGACCAATACATCCATGCAGTGTTCCGGCTTGGAGATATATGCCACTCTGTGTGCCACTAGAGGTGTTTGTGTTGACTGGAGAGGAGAGACCAAAGGCAAATGCCGTAAGTACTGCGGCATTAACAAATACATGGGTTAATGAAATAGTAACTGGAGGCTTGTTCAGTAAGTTGGTCCTGCATCTCACACTTACTCAATGTATTTAATATCACTATACCTAATTCACAAATGGTTGTCAGCATGGAGCATCACAGAGGTGATACTGTAAAGGTCAGATTCTCGTCTGAGACCAATGTAAATCCAGTGCAGCTTCAGTGAAGCAATTGAAGCTATTGTGGATTTACACAGATATCACTGAGACTAAGAATCTGGCCAGCTGTATTTTGTGAAAGGGTACGCTACTACTTCGCTTCATTGTAGCACCCACTTACTCATTATAGGAGAGTAACATGAGATTTCAGAGAGGAGAAGAGAGGATTGGAAAGTTACTGGTGGAAAATGATGATACAAAATGAAGGGATAAACTAAAATTCTTACATCCCAACTCAACCCAGCTCATGATCGTTACTCACTGCTTCACTGAGTGCTCTATTGACAGAAACCCAGAATGAATATGGGAGAGGGGGAGGGTTCGGAAAGACCATTTAAAAGCCTGGGACCTTACACATATGGGACCTCTTTCAATAAAATATAACCCAAACTGAAATGCAGTCTCGCAGATTTTTAACCTTGTTATATTTTCCCCTTCCCATACAGCATATAACTGTCCAGTGGGCAAAGTGTATAAACCATGTGGGCCTCCTAATCCTGCTACCTGTGATTCAAGGTATGAAAAGAACAGACAAGCAAACCATTTAGTTCAATGTGTCCTTATGGATTTTTATTACTTAGGATCCTTTATTATTATAGTGAATAATTCATTTGGTGACTTTTGGCATTTTTCATGAATAAAATGTATCATTATTCAGCCAGATCTAGTAATTAATAAAGAATTTAACCTGTAATTCCTATTGCTTCTTAAAAGAACTGAATTATTTCCCCTCTTCACATGTATCCATCATCTAAATGCTGTGATTTTCTGCATGGATTGCACATGGCTCTTTAACTGTGAGACACGTGTACTCTAACATATGCCTCTTTCCACTCTAGAGCTGTTCAACACAATAGCACTGGCCTAACTGAAGGATGTTTCTGCCCTGAAGGAAAGTTTCTCTTCAATGCAAACAGCGGTGTCTGTGTCTCTGATTGTCGTAAGTATGATGTTTTTTACTTTAGGAGTAGATAGGGCTCTGGACTGGGAGTCAGAAGGCTTACTGGTTTCAGAGAGGTAGCCGTGTTAGTCTGTTTCAGCAAAAACAATGAGGACTCTTGTAGCACCTTAAAGACTAACAAATTTATTAGCACATCAGATTTCATGGGTTATGACCTACTTCTTCAGATGTATGGAGTGAAAATTACAGTAGGCAGGCATAAATATACAGCACAGGAAAAGATGGGAGTTGCCTTACCAAGAGAGGGGTCAATGATTCAATCGGGGGATGTGTCCCATTACCAACAATTGACAAGAAGGTGTGAATGTCAACAGATTAAAAATTACTTTTTGCAGTGCTAACAATGCCAATTCCATCAGGGTGGATGGCCCATACTTAACAGGTTTCAGAGTAGCAGCCGTGTTAGTCTGTATCCGCAAAAAGAACAGGAGTACTTGTGGCACCTTAGAGACTAATAAATTTATCTGAGCGTAAACTTTCGTGGGCTACAGCCCACTTCATCGGACGCTGTAGCCCACAAAAGCTTATGCTCAAGTAAATTTGTTAGTCTCTAAGGTGCCACAAGTACTCCCATACTTAACAGTTGATGGGAGATTACTTCTTGTGGTGACCCAGCCATTCCCAGTTTTTATTCAGGCCTACTTTGATGGTGTCAAGTTTGCAAATTAATTCCAGTTCTGCAGCTTCTCACTGAAGTTTGTTTTTGAAGTTTTGTTGTTGAAGAATGGCCACTTGTTCAATTCCCATCTCTGCCTCTGATGCTGGGCAAGTCTCTCCAGTTCTTTAGTCTCCCCATCTGCAATCTGGGAATAATAGTAGTTATCCTCCTTTGTGAAGCGCATTGAGATCTCCTGATGGAAAATTCTATATAAGAGATAAGCATAGTTGTTTGTCTAGAACTTGATCCAATGTCCACGGAAATGAATGGGAGTCTTTCCACTAATTTTGATGGGTGTTGGATTAGGCCCTTGATAGTTTTATAAAGAATGCTGAATATGGTGAATATTGCTTATGAAAGCAAGTAACTAATAATGCTGGCTAATTCCAGACCTGCTAATGCTATGGCCCATGCAAGATTCCCATATACCACTCTGCCAAAGCATCTCGACCCTGCCCTGTAGTAATCCTCCATTTACAATGCCCTGCTTCTTCTCAGCAAAGACTGATAATCATAATTGCCTGTTTGGTTATTTTATGGTGTGGCTAAATGTGCACTGATAACTGGACTCAGAATTCATTTCACTTATATGATCTTAATTACAGATGTATTCTGAAGTGAAAAACTAATACATTACATTTGTTCTACCATCTTCCCTGCCCCCACCTTATTGGTTATTTTAATTTTAAAGTCTGTCCTCAGTGTATTATGAACCTGTGAAACATTCAAACTGACAAAAAGATATTTCTGATGGGTTGTTTTCAGAATTTATCTGAAAATAACATCAATGTTTGAATGAATCTGTCAGCCCTCTTCTTCTAGGATTGATCTGCAGGCTGTTTCTGGTTGCAGTACCCTGACTCAACCCTATGACATTTAGTCCACATCACCTCAGTAGCACTAATGTTAATATCTATCCTTTCATTTTTTTCAGGTAACTGTATAGGACCAGATGGACTGCCCAAATTAGTGAGTATTGCAATCAGTATGTTTTATCAAATATAGATTGGTGAGCCCAAGGAACATTTGGGGGTTTATGAACATGGGGTTTGCCAAACATTCTAACAGATTTTGAGGAATGTTTATTTTTGGAAAATGTGTATCCCTCTTAAATTGTAGAAAAAATATGCAGGTGTCTGAATTCTGGAACCCTGTGTTATTTTATAAGTGACTAAATTGGAGATAATGGATTCTTCCATTTCTAATCTTTCCATTACATTTTAAAAATACAAGAAGGTCAAATAGCAGTCCTAGAGGACCAGCATATGGGTTTCCTTTATTTTCTGGAATTTGGCATGCAAAGTTTATTAGAAATGAAAGGCTGGATGGAGGAAAAATTAGTTATAGCTAACAAATTTTGCAGTCCCAATTCTATAATTCCCTCTAATTTCTACAAGACCCATTTTATAATCTGACGTACCTGATAGGAGAATTTTGTTACACATTTAGAACACACATGGGTATTCCCTATCTCTTTCAATTACATTTCTTGTATCTATCAAACAATCTCTAGGAATTAACAGATTTATGCAAAGAAAGGTGGCAATGATCAGATACTTTCAGTCACATATGGAGTCCTTTTCTAAGGATTTTCAGAGTTTGAGGTTCCTGATAAAGATTAGTCTGGAAATTATATAAACGTGAATGATGCTGATGCAGCTGTGCATACCTTTAGCCCTGAACAAGCTAACTAGTGCAAATAGTCTGACTCGGTTCTAAACTTTTTTTTTTTTTTTACAGCCTGGAGACCAGTGGAAAAGCAATTGCCAGGACTGTGTTTGTGACCAGTACACTTTTACAGTGCAGTGTACAAAGCGCCCATGTAAACCACTCCCACCAGTCTCTTGTGATGACCCAGGGTTTGTACCTGTCCAGTCGCTGACACGAGAAGACCCATGCTGTGGCCAGACTGAATGCCGTAAGAATCCTCTCAGCTCTTCCATGTGAAAAATACTGTATATATCATGGGGAACTTGTGAGGCATCTTTTCAAAATTTAATTTGGAATTTACTTTCTTCATATAGTGCCCACTTGTCCCATCACGATCCCCACACCTTTTGTATAGCACTTACAAGATGTCTGAAGGGAGCACCTTTTAAAAAAAATACATTTCATTTCCGAGAGAAAGAAAAAAGTATTTCACCAACAAAGGGAAAGCATGCCTACCAAAAACTCATTTGAAATGTCCAATTATTTTAACTGTTGGAAGAAAACAAACTGTACTGCCCCTAATAAGTAAATACCACCACCAACAAAATCTCTCTAATATCACCTCATCCCACCAAAAAACCCACTGTCACCAAAAGTTCTAAACTATTTCACAAAATCTCTAGAACTTTTACAAACTGGAATAGAGGTTTTATGAATTCCTGAACGTCACCAGAGTCTCCATCCCTATAAATTTTCCCTTTCAAACTTGTCTCTGACTAGAGAGAGAAGTTTCCACTAATCCACTCTTCTGAGCTAAGTATCAGAGGGGTAGCCGTGTTAGTCTGGATCTGTAAAAGCAGCAGAGAATCCTGTGGCACCTTATAGACTAACAGACGTTTTGGAGCGTGAGCGTGATACCCACTTGTCAGCGCAGGTAGTGGAGATTCCAAGTGGCAGGTATATATATGCTTAGCAAGCAAGCTAGAGATAACGAGGTTAGTCAATCAGGGAGGTTGAGCCCTGTTCTAGCAAGTAGAGTGGAAAACAGGGAGAGAAACTGTTCTGTAATTGGCAAGCCATTCACAGTCTTTGTTAGTCCAGAGTTGATTTGTCAAATTACAGATGGACTGAAGCTCAGCAGTTTCTCTTTGGAAATTCTCCACAAGCTTCTCAATGTAGGTGTTGGTCCCTGTCTGCATCTGCTCTAACCCCCAGACAGAGGACAACAACCTACAAAATCTTCCACCAAGCATTCTCAAAACTCATACCCGCCACGAGAAATTAGAAACAGATCAACAGGCCAGACGTGTACCCAAGAAGCCTCCTACTGCAGGACACCCAAGAAAGAAACCAACAGGATCCACTGCCATCCATACAGCCCCAGCTAAAACCCCTCCAAACGCATCATCAGAGATCTACACCCTATCTGGACATGATCCCACACTTTACAGGTCTTGGGTGGCGGCCCAATCCATTGCCCACAGACAAACCTGCCAACCTGAAACTATTCTACACCAGGCACTGCACACCATCCCATAGTAACTCTACCTCAGGAACCAATCCAGCAACAAACCTCGATGCCAACTTCTGCCCACATATCATACACCAGCGACACCATCACAGGATTCTAATCAGATCAGCCACACCATCACTTGTTCATCACCTGCACGTCCACCAATGTAATATTGCCATCATATGCCAGCAATCCCCTCTGCTATGTACATCGCCAAACGGACAGTCACTACGCAGAAAAAGATAAATGGACACAAATCAGATTTATCAGGAAATGGCCCAAATATACAAACAAAACCTGTAGCTAGCGCACTTCACCTCCCTGGCCACACTATAGAGACCTTAAGGTGGCCATCCTGCAGCAAAAAAAACTTCAGGAACCAGACCTTTCAAGAGAAACTGGCTGAGCCTCAGTATCTTAAATTTTGACACCATCAACTCTGGACTAAACAAAGACTGTGATGGCTTGCCAATTACGAACCAGTTTTCTCCTCCTGGTTTTTCCACACTCTACTTGCTGAAGAGGGCCTCATCCTCCCTGATTGAACTTCGTTTCTTAGCTTGCTTGCTAGCATATATATTACTACCTGCCCCTGGAAATCTCCACTACCTGCGTCTGGACCGAAGTGGTATTCACCCACGAAAGCTCACGCTCCAAAACGTCTGTTAGTCTATCAGGTGCCACAGGATTCTCTGCTGCTTCTTCTGAGCTAGAATATTAAGCTACTTGTTTTAAGAATTAGAGGTTTTTCTAATCCCCTCCTCATGCTTGCTCACAGAGCTATGGTGCTAATTATGGCCCAGTGAGGAAACTTCAGAAGTTCTTGTTCATACAGTACAGAATCTTCTGTACTTAACTATGTTGAACTCCTTGTTTTCTGTCTTACATTACATAGGATGTGACACTAGCAAGTGCCCCGAATCAGTGGCCAGCTGTCAACCAGGATACAAGTTAATCCCAGAAGTATTAAATGGAAATTGTTGTACTATCTTCACATGTAGTAAGTATTAAGCTCTTCTTTTGTGAATTTATCCACACCTGTCAAGATGTTGAAGAAAGCAGTGTGAGAAGCACCATGTAAAGCAGTTACATTCTGTTGTTATATCTTGTCAACAAAATAACTGATAGCTTTTCATGTATTTCTGCTTCTTTTAAAAAATTACATTTGCATCACACTGTTTTGTTTTTTCCCCTAACAGAGCTAATACCAGGCTGTGTAACCAATGGAACTTTCTACATGGTATGTACATATATGTTACTTACTCTAACACAAAACTTAGTTTGCAGTGCCTGGCACGATGGGGTTCTGGCCCATGACTGGGGCTCCTGGATGCTACAGTAACCACAACAATGTACTAGAACAAAAACTGGTTCAGAATCCTAGCAGGGGCCTGAAACGTATATTCTTTGCGCAAAGACTGAGTTAAACATTGTCCATTACTTCATAAAAAAAAACAAAAAAACCATTCCATCACCCTTTGCATAAGCATAAGGAATTTGCCCCAAGAAAAATAAGGTACTCATATCACCAACACTGGGACTCTGGTTAAATAAAGTGGGTCAAATTTTCCAGTGTGGTTAAAGAATTTAGCCCAGTATTTCCGATCTGTGAGATCTATACATGAAGCAATTCATTTTTATTGACTATTAATACTCCTCCTTTGACTTGGTTTAGCCTGGAGCTGTCATTCCAAAAGGTACCTGTGAAAAGTGCACATGCTCTGCCAAAGTAGAGCCAGAAAGTCAGAGAAACATTGTTGACTGCCAGCCCATTCCATGTGACACGGGGTGCCCAGTGGTGAGTGCCGCTTTTTGTCCCATCACACACAATTTTAAAACCTGCCTGACAGGAAACGAGCATCCTTGACTCAGCGCAATTCCTTTTTTATTCCTTTACAAACAGGGCTATGAATATAAGATGAAAACTGGACAATGCTGTGGCGAGTGTGTACAGGACGCTTGTGTACTGAAGATGGAGGATAACACAATCCATGTGCTTAAGGTAACTACTGCTTTTAAGGTTTCGTGAACTCCAGTCCCCTTCTTTCCCTTTCTGTCCTTGTGTTTATCACACTCGCTCGCTGTGTCTTCTCTCATGTTACATCTCACTCCGTGCTTGGCTAGTCCCCAGCACAATGGGGCTTCCATTCTGATTGAGGCTTCTAGGAGCTATTGTAATAATAATGACAGCTTTCAGAATTCAGTGTTAAAAGCAATGTAGATGAAAACACTGGGCCGGGCTTTGACCTTGGTATGAAAACACAGTACTCATTGTTCTCACTGGGAACCATTTTCATGTAACAGAGGGCAGAATCTGGCTGCATGTAGCCATTCGCAGTTAGAAGCTTTATAATATTACTAGACAAATCCTGGTGTCAACAAAGTCACTGGAAATCTTGACACTGTCTTGAATGGTAATAGGGTTTGCCCCACTGTGTATTTTCTCAAGAGGAAGAGTATGTTGATATCTTTACAATAGGTCATTACAGACAGACACATCTTCAGCACCAAGTTCACAAGTATATACACTTTAATACAACTTGAGATGACTGATGACAAAACAAAGGGACTGTTCACAGCCAGTCTGTCTCCCTTCCAAACCAACCTGTACACTCACCACATTTTTCTTGGTATCGCTAATTCTTGTTGTATAATTATCGCTTGACTGTAAATCAGCAGTACTTGAGTAAGGATAGGTGAATCCATTATTAAAATGATCTTGAAAGTGTAAAGGTAGAATTATAGCCTCCTCCCACTTTCAATGAACTGGGCTTTATTATTTATACAATAGTAGCTCTGCGGCTAACATTACAAAAGCCCTCAACAGGAACTCCCCCAATTTAGCCCTCAAGGACTGTAAATTAGCTTTTTGCAGAATAATCACACTGTAGCACACAGTATGAAAAAAAGGATTTTTTAAAGACATAATGCATAGATTTCTATTAATTTTTTACAACTGTTACTTACAGGCTGGAGAAGTCTGGCATGAGCCTGGTAATAACTGTACCTTCTATAAATGTGAACAAATTGAGGATCAGTTTATTCCTGTCACTGTAAGGAAAGTCTGTCCACCCGTGTACCCAGAAAACTGCAATCCTGTAAGTACTACTAAATATTCCTCTAATTCTCACGTTTGTTGCCTGGGGAAGGATAGGCAAAAACAGTAGGGCCTCTGTGTCCAAAGATTACACCCATTATGTGGGATGCAATTCTAATTATAGCCTATTCAAATATGGTCCCTTTGAATTTTACTTGAGCCAAAGAGATGTGCTGCGCTGGATTACAGAGCATGGAGTAGAGAACAGAACACACAAAAGGGAGTGGGATTTTCAAAAGTGCTAAGTGATACAGGAGCACAAGTTCCATTGAAAGTTAACTGGCTGTGTGCTCCTATATCACTTAGGTGATTTTGAAAATCGCACCCACTGAGACTAAGTAAGGTGAGGGAGAGTTCATTATTTTGAAAGGGAATTGATTGAAATAAAGCCATCCAACTCAGTCAAGATTTTGGGATGGACTGGAACCAGGGCTGCGTAGGTGGAAGATCAGTATTTTCTTAACTATGTGACCAATGCTGGTTTAATCCCTTACTTGCCACACTCCAACTTCAGTCACTCAGAATTTCATGTATCTGCAGCATGCTGTATTTAAAATTTGGCTTAGTGTACACAATATTAGAATGTTTAACTCGGAAGGTAGAAAGAGAAAATGAGTGCCACTCAATGCCAGCCTGGAAAGAAGCTGCCTATTACTGGTATACTGATGTTGAAGTTGCCCCTCTCTGGAATACCATCAAGCTCTCCCAGCCCTGCTTCAAATCAGCATCGATCTCAATGCGGACCTCTTGCTGGCACCAAGGAAACTTGGGAAGCAGGGAAAGCCCCCCAGGTTGGTGTCTACTCTCCAGTTCTGAATCATTTCCCCCTATTTCTGCATTCCAGGCTGATATCAAGCTGAGTGAAGATGGCTGCTGTAAAACATGCAAACCACAGGAAAAAGGTAAGTCATGCTAATTTTATGGTGCAAAGATAAAATACATGGTCTAAATAGTGCTTTGAAGCATATTAGCCACAATGGGTGGCAGGTGCACAAATATATCGGCGGAACTGATATGATCTGAGGCCTTATGCCTGTATGGAATAAGTTTGGGCAGTTTGCCTTCTGTTGGGGCAAGAGAGGGGAATAGGGAGTGGCTGGGAAAAGAACATTCTTAGCACACAGTACAGTTCCTTTGAAAATGTATAGTATGTGCTTCTACCTCCCTACTGCTAAATGCTAGCCATTATGTGGAAGGGATGGGGCCATGCTCACTCTCCAGCATAGCTGGACATGTTCTCGTTGAAGGATAGGTGGCACACCAATCATGGCAGCTGGCCATGCATTTAAGAGGTGCCAGTGGAAAAATCCAGTCTGGGCCGTGCACCAGTGCTTAAGGGAGGGGGAGCCACAGTTTCGCCATATGTAATTAAAACATGATGTCAGCTCCACCTCTCTGTTTTCTATCGGTAATTGCATACGGTAAACAAATACATTTTCAATTATTTTCTCTTTATTACAGTAGCTTGTAGCCTGCGTAGTACTCCCACTGTCATCAGACACAATGAATGCAACTCTTCTGTGCCTGTGAATCTAACATACTGTGAAGGCAACTGTGATACTTCTTCAATGTAAGTGGCTACAAGCTCATTACTCACTCTCCTTGTATATGATTGTCTCTGTGCCCTCTTGGCATTCATTCATTATATTGGTTGGCAGGGAGCAAATTATGCATTTCTAATGCATCCAATATCCACCTAACAAGCATGTGTTTGTTTCTGCTGTGTTGACTTGAATTTCTGATACCTGCCATGTTACAAGACGTTAACTACCTTAAGACCCAACAGTTTTTACTAAACAGAAGCTCAGTGGTACAGTGACAAATGCTTTTAACCTCTGACACCCTGACTTGAACTCTTGCCCATTTAAAAATGAGCTTGCTAGTCTTATCCTGGACATCATTTGTGCACTGATGATGTGTGACCTTGGCTAAGTCATTTAGCCCCTCTATACCTTAATTTCTCCATCTGTATAATGTACATAATAATATTTAGCCACCTTTGTAAAGTACTTTGAGATTTTTGGTTGATAATGCACAGTATTAATGTAGGGTAAGATTCTGCCACTCTTATACGCAGCACTAACTTCTTCCACAAATAGTCCCACTGAAATTATATTTCACCACAGTATTGTCACAGTGATAATGTCAAACCGATTGCTGCCAACAAAGATGCACCGTATTTGGTGATATCTGGCAATGGGGGTGTATTTTGTTGTTCGTTTTTGCTGCGGTATTTCTAAATCTTTTTTTCTTGTTGGCTTTGTTTTGTGGCCAATCAGATATTCCCCTGAGGCGAATGTGATGCAACACAAATGTAAGTGTTGTCAGGAGGTCAAGACCAGCAAAAGACAGGTGACCCTGAGCTGCCCTGATGGAAGCACCACTGATTACTCATACATCCATGTGGAGCAATGTGATTGTGCAGGCACGGAGTGCATCCCCCAAACCACTCCCACCACTCCATTGCAGGAGCAGGAGCAGCAGCAACAGGAACAGATCCCAGCAAAACAGGCAGTCTCAAAATCAGAAAAATGAACCAAAACCAGGAAGAGTAGAATATAAACTGAAATAAATCTTTTCACTTTTTTTTCCTAATAATAAACAAGTATCCAAAGCAGCTAGAATCTTGGACATACGGATGAAATTCCTATCTACATGCTAGAAATTTCTGTTTCCTAATTATTTCAACTTCCATTATCAACGGATCTCATTGCTTTGAGTGTCTTCTTTTAACTTGAGAGGTGCAGGATTAGGAAATCTTAAGGTTTGTTTTTTCTCAGCGGTGCTGTACTGTATGACTGACAGCTTTTCTTTCAATAGAGTGGGGTGAGTGGAACTATACTCTAACTATTTCCACTGCACTTTTAGAAAGTCCTTGATGTACATTATAGTCTCTTTTTGGCTTGAAATTTTCCCTGTGGTGATTCTGATACTGACTGCCCAAGACCAACCATAGACTAAACATCACTGTATTGTTAATAATTTTTCACTAGTCACGGTCATTACACACCCACCTGACACTGACTAATCATTGCATTGCATTAGACAACTGTTAAAATCCCTTTTGATTCCAGTTCAGTTAGGCAGTGTCAACAATTCAAGTCCAGGAAAAACAGACTATCGCTCTCCCCTTCCTACCTTTTTGTTTGTTTGCTTGTTTGTTGTTTTAGCATTAAAGAGAGTTTAGGTTGTAGAAACTGCATTTTCTCAAACTTTAAAGATACTGGGGGAGTTTGTGGTGTTGTAGGAAAGGAAGGAAGAAAGAAACACTATCATATAAGGCTGCTGCAGAATATCCAATGTTTACATGAGATCATCAGCATAGTAAATGTATGAAAATTTGGATCTTTGTATTATTTGTTTTTGGTTAACTGTTTACAGAAGAAATATATTTTTGCCAACAGGGGTGTATGAAGGATTTTTGTAAACAAAAGTAATAATAGTAATATAAATTCTTTCCTAGGAAGCTGAGCTTTTTTCCAAAATGTTGTACCATTGCTATTTATTTTGTTTCTGGGAAAAATAAGTGCATTGGACCATTTCCCCCACAATTAATGTTGCCCCCATTTTCTAGCGTCAGTGGGTATCTGGTTGTGGGATGTTTTCTTTTTCTATTTTGTTTTGGGTTTTGTTTGTTTCTTAAGAGGAAAAAAAGTTATGATGATTAATAAACTTTTAGCATTTTGCAACTTTTGTGTCCTCTACTTTTTTTCATTTTGCTGAATCCTTCACAAGCAGTTTGTTTGCCCTACATAATATTTGCTTCCCCCTCTACCACAGAGTTTTCTAATCAGCCCCAGTTTAAGATGTCACTGCATGACATGGCACCCCTGTCCTTATTCGAGATTTAGACGTGTGCTTTGTGTAGAGACACTAGCCCTCGTTGCAATAAACGCACACACTTTGTGAGTAACAGAAGATTCTTTACTAGGATTGGCAGAATGGAAATTGTGCAAATGCCACCCACCTGTTCTCAGACTTTACGGCCTAATGTACCATATCTAAAACTTCAACAAACTGACCTTAACACCTTTGTCATTTTAACGGATTTTATTCTGACACTACACTTAAACCCAGCCTAGGGGGGAGAGATAGCACAGTGGTTTGTGCATAGGCCCACTAAACCTGGGTTTGTGAGTTCAAGCCTTAAGGGGGCCGCTCAGGAATTTTAGCAAAATCAGTACTTGGTCCTCCTAGTGAAAGCAGAGGGCTGGACTCAATGACCTTGCAGGGTCCCTTCCAGCTCTAAGAGATAGGTTTATCTCCATAAAATATATATATATATATATATATTACCTGATTGCAGCCAGTACACCAGTATTTCATGTACCACAATTCAAGAATTGTTATACTAGGATCAACACTTTAAACAGTCACAATAAAAGATAATGAGTAGTCTCTAACTTAGTCCCTGGGCAGTCCAATTGTGCCTCACGATAGGATTGTTAAGTACTGGAACAGGTTACCAACAGAAGCTGTGAAATCCTGTCACTGGAAGTTTATAAGAACAGGTTAGACAAACACTGGTCAGGGATGGTCTAGGTACACTTGGTCCTGCCTCAGTGCAGGAGACTGTACTACAGGGGTCAGCAACCTTTCAGAAGTGCTGTGCCGAGGCGTCGTTTATTCACTCTAATTTAAGGTTTCGCGTGCCAGTAACACATTTTAACATTTTCAGAAGATCTCTTTCTATAAGTCTATAATATATAACTAAACTATTGTTGTATGTAAAGTAAATAAGGTTTTTTAAATGTTTAAGAAGCTTCATTTAAAATTAAATTAAAATGCAGAGTCCCCTGGACCGGTGGCCAGGACCCAGGCAGTGTCAGTGCCACTGAAAATCAGCTCGTGTGCTGCCTTTGGCACATGTGCCACAGGTTGCCTACCCCTGCTGTATTATATGACCTCTTGAAGGCCCTTCCAGCCCTGCATTTTTATGATTCTATGAGTTTTCTCAGGCTTAGTATGTGGGCTTCTCTTCTAGTCCATCTCTTTTACAGGACAATAAATATTGGGCTGTAGATCCTACCAGTCAGAGTTCAATCCTGTGTTATCCTTAGGGATCCCCCAGCATTCTCTCCTGTTGTCCAGATGTGTGGCAGACTCACCCCTCTTGCTTTTGAACTGTTCCTGTTGCATATCCTGCTGCTTCCATCTCCCTGTCAGCCACCTGCCTGCATCCTTGTTTGGGTCATTTTTTTTACCCAGCCTCTTTGTCTCAATGTGCAAAGTTGTCTTCCTTTCATGATCAGTTCTCAGGCTACTGCCTGCAGCATTCTAGTCACCTTCACAAGCAGCACACTGTCTCTTTCCCTGGGCCTAATCCAAGTGTCCTCTGGATGTTACTCCCTGTGACACATATGGCAATTTTCTGCAATATCCTGGACAAACCTCATTGCAATAAGTCAAACCTTTCTCAATTAAGTAAGTATTTTAGGAGTTCACTGTATTTAAAATGCAAATGTTTATGATTTATTGTAGGACTATATAGGGAGACAGGATTAAGGAAAACCTTGCGTTTCTAAGGATCCCATGACAACAATGGGCCAGAGAAGATTGCAAGTATTTTCTAGGGGGAAAATATTCAAAGAGGTGGATGCAATTTACCCACCTCCAGACCCATCCTTTTGAAGCTGTGCCTTAAAGAGAAACCCATTGTCTGGCTGATTACCTATTTGTGGTCTCTTCAGATCAAAGACATGATCTGCATAAAGGAATGACTCACAGATTCATAGATGTGCTTGTTTTGAGCTAATAGCTGTTATGAACTTGTGATCACAGGAAAAAACCCTGGTGGGGTTTGGGCCAGTGATCTGACCATCAAACCCTTGTTGGAATCAGGGGGTGATCTTTAGCCTAATGGCATGTATGTACATACTGTTATTGTTTTTAATGTGATTTCTCTTTAATGTTTTTACCTTAGCAATAATTTGCTTGCTTAGAAAGAGCAGTGTGGTAACTTAACTGTGGATAATTAGATGTTTATAGCCTCTGAACACAGGCAAAGCAGGCCTGCTTATGCAGCCTGTCTTCTGGGAAATTCACAGTGTGAGCAGGAAACTGTGTAGCCTAGGAAAACTTCAGGGGAGAGAAAGACACAGATCTCTGCCCAAGAGAGATGATGGCTGGGAATAGTGGGTGCCCTTAGTGGACCACGAAAGTGAAATACAGGTGCTGTTGCTCTGCACTGTGACACTCCCTTTTCCTGCTTCTCTGGGTAACACAGAGTTATCTACGGGCTAGATGCTGGGTCTCTGTTCCTCCAAGAATAACCTGTGATGCTTCTACTCCAGCTCATTCTGGGGGAGGGGAGGGAGGATATCTAGTAATGGACAAGTAGGTTAATTACACTAACCCTCCTCAGGAGAGGAACCTAACCCATATCCAAACTCAATCCACCAACCCAACTTTGTGCCACAGGGCTGTCATATGACCCTCAATCCTTTCTCCATCCAAATCCTGAATCTCAGCAACATAACTTCTCTCATTACTTAAAAACAGGGTGTATTCAGAGTATACCACCAGCAACTTCACATGGCTCGCTGGCAGAGCAGGACTTGCTCCAGTCCTTGAGAGATTTGTGCCAATTAGGCCATTAATAAAGACTCCCAACTGCCTTAGAAAATTCACCCTTTTCTACTTATTCTGTACCACACCTTGACTCTAAATTCTCAGGTACACTCCTTAACTGTAACTATGCTTGCTTCCTTTGTCCTTAGTCTCTCAACCAAAAGTCCTTTGGGAAGAGTAGCTAAGGACTGACATTAGGTTCTTCTTTGGCTTTTCTGGGAAGTTCATTCAGCCATCCTTATTACATTGACTCAGCTGTGAGGCCATTGGATCCATTGTCCGAGACTTTATAGTGATTCCCATTTTCCAATGCCTTGCTGGACATCTTCCCTCTTACTGAGATCCTCACACTTCAGGATCACCACTACTCCAGTCTCTGGAATGGTTCCCTCCTATGAACTCTCTCGTCTTTTATTCCTCTCCTTGTCATGCTGGTAGTGCTTTCAATCACTCTGTTGGTAATGCACTGATATGGATTGTGTCCATAATGGTCAAGACTTGCCACAGATTCACTGCCTTGCAGCATTATCCCTCATGTAGCTGTGACATTGACAGATAATGGAGCCCACTCGCCTTCAGTTACACCAAATTCTATGTTCTTGCTATCTCCTATTTATTTATGATAGTGCTCACAATGTATAGATGCTTCCATCACATTCAAGGAGGGATGATCACTGTTCTGAGGCTCTCATAACTTACAGACATTGACAAATAGAGAGATATTAAATGCAAAATTCAGCCAAAAATAAAGCAGAAACATGAGTGAACTTGCAAATGATCTCTTGATGCATCTGAGCTTATTGTGGATGGTCACAGTAACTCTCTTGTGCAGAGAATGTGTAGTACACTTAACACGACACCAGAGGGCACCAGGCTTACAGTTTATGCACCTGAATTCTGTTTTACAGTAATTCCCTCACTTAAAGTCGTCCAGGTTAATGTTGTTTCATTGCTGTTCTATTAGAGAACATGCTCGTTTAAACTTGTGCAATGTTCAGTTATAACGCCCTCCACCTCACCCTCTAGTGCCTCCCACCCGATGGCAAGCTCCATGGATCAGCACCTTCCCCTTCCCGCTCCGTGCCTCCTGCCCGCTTCAATCAGTTGTTTTGTGGTGTGCAGGGAGGCTGGGAGCGAGAATGTGACGCGCTTGGGGGAGGGGGCGAGAAGAGGTGGGTCGGGGTGGGGCCTTGGGCCTTGCTCTGCCTGGCTCCCGTGTCAAGCCCAAACCCTCAGAGCTTGCATGGGAAGGACTCTGCTGGCCTAGGAGTGGGGATGTTGGTGGTCCACACCCTCAACACAGCTCTGGGGCCAGAGGATATTCACTTACCTGATCACAGCTGCGAGTCAAACTGCACCAAACTGGCATAAAGAAATTTACCAAGGGAAAAAAAAAAAAGGAAAGCAAAACAACAATCTCTAGATGTGTTTTTTTGAGTTGGGAAACTTCAGCAAGAACAGTAGGAGGAGCAGTGGGACAATCAACCCTCTTCCACCCTCTGAATCCACCACCTCAACCAAGCTTCACAATCATCATTGCTAAGTACAGTATTAAATTGCTTAAAACTTATACTGTATATGTATATAATGTCTTGTCTGGTGAAAAAATAATCCCTGGATCCTAACCCCTGCCCCCCCCCCACCCGATTTACATTAATTCTTATGGGGAAATTGGATTCACTTATCATTGTTTCGCTTAAAGTCGCATTTTTCAGGAGCATAACTACAGCATTAAGTGAGGAGTTACTGTATTTAGAAAAAGAAAAGAATTACTCAAGAGCGTTATATTGTTGTTATAGTTTAAAGTCAGTAGGCCAAATTCTGCCTTTGATTAACCCTTGATTCTGATTGTGTCCAGTACAAACAACACTGGGGACAAGGACAGAATTTGGCACAACTTATCAGCTATCAGTAACTTATGTCACATAAAATGATCCTCTGAATATGAAGACATCAGGTCTGAAAACTGTTCATTGAAGAAAGAAATTATTCCAGCTGAAGAGGAGTCTTTAATTTCAGCCTAGTTTGGAGAAAAGAACCCTCTCCACCTCCCTCGTGAACTTTTGTAGCTAAGACTCCTCTAAAGCATACTGTTTGATTACAGTTAGAGTGACTGGCAATTTTTTTGTAGTTTTCACCCAGAAATCTAAGATGTAACCAAATAATGTTTGCAAATCATTATTTCCTCTTTAGAACCATGTAAAGTATGTAAAATGTAAGGCCCAGCAGCCCTGTCTCAGCTAAAATTTCATTAGTCTATTCAGAGTTTACTAGCCAGCAACAACTTGTGGATAACTCACTATAGTACACACACCAAAGAAGCATGAACAGGTTAACCTTTAAATTAATTTACTGTTTTTTAAAGCACCACAAGATGGCACCAGAGCAAGTCATTAAATACCACAACAACAGACCGGTCCTCTCTTCCAAAGAGCTGGCATTAGATGACCTATTAGGTATTTTGTGGTAGTTTTGCCACCTCGTGTGACTTTTATTTTTATTTTTTAATGCACCACACAATTTTAAGTGTTTTTCTTAACATCCTAGCCAATAGAGTCAAGTGATTACTTGAGAATCTTAGCTTTCACTAAAAAATAAACAAAACTTCCAGCCCTCATGGTTACAGAGAAAACCTTGAAAATATGAAGCAGGTGTCCCCTAAAGGCTCATTACCTGAGGAAAAATAAAAAGAACCCAATATGGATTTTTTTTTAAAATCTCATGATTTTTAAGCCAATCTCATTATTTTTGGGTGCCTGACTAATTATTTAATGCTTGGGTGTGCAATACTCTGGACTCAGGGCAAAGTCCACTTCCCTATTTTAGAGACAGTATGATGGAGGGGGAAAGATGGCCAAAGGCTCAGTCCCTCTGCAGACTCCTTCTCTTTAAGAAACCCAGGATAGCATTGCTCAGGGGGTTCGATGAGGTCAGGTTTATATCCTGGTTCCAGATTTCTCTCACCATGTACTGCAGAATGGCAACAGAACAGTCCTAAGCTCCTCTGAGGGTGATAACAGAGAAGCTGGTGTGAAGTTATGAGGGAGGTCACCCCTTGTGGCCAATGCTTCTCCCACAAAGGGTGCACAGGAGACACTACTGGTGTCTCCTCAGCTATAAGGAGTGGGCAGAGGACCCCAGTAGCTGTTTTTGCCTGGAGCCTCCGGCACCACCGTAGAATGTATCCGGTATTCCTGAATTAAGGCAATCCTGGCCTAGGAACAGTAAAATATCAGGTTCCCTTACCCCCTGCTTAGGGGTAATAGACAGAGGTCATTCACAAAGAACCCTCTACTTGGAATGATGGTTACTGAGGAGGGCAGTAGGGGTGGGAATAGCAGTAGCGAGCTGAGGAGAAGGAGGATCCCCACACACCCACCCAAAGAGATGTAGCAAAGGCAGCAGTGGTGTAGGATCCCTCTTCTTGGTCTGAGGCCTTCCCAAACCCTGAGACTTGTGGCCAGCAAGGGAAGTAGCAAGCCTTGGCCTGGCTGAACACTCAGACCTATAGTAGTGGGCAGCCACAGATACTTACCAGGACAGGTCAAGATGAGCCATCTCTACAGCGGAGAGGAGGGCCTGGCTGGCAGCCTTTCCTGCAGCCAGCAGTCTGCTTTTACTGTAGCGCTCTCCAGGATGTTCATGATGCTATTACCTGTACTGCCATCCCTAGGAGTTCAAAAACCATGCGTTAGACCACACCAAGAAACCATGAGACTAATTTAAAACCCATGGGATTTTTAAATATAATCAATGCATTTTGGTGGTGGCTGTTTTTTTGTCTGTCACCTCATTTTTTTTAGCTTTTAGGGGAAAGGCTCAGTTCTAATTGTGTATAATTATTTGAGGTTGAAATTTCAATTTTAAATGCACACTCAGATATGCAGGCCTCTCCCACCTGCTGGGCTGCTCAGAGAGGTCCTCCAGTTAACCTCTTCTACCCGCTAGGGGAGGGGACATTAAATTCAATCGCTCGCCATACCCTTCCTTCCCTTCCCCACTCAGCTCCTCCACTCTCAGTTTCCTACCCATATCTACTCTTCTTTGCCCCATCCACTGTTTTAGTCTCCTGCTCTGTCATGGGTCTCCCTGCCCCATCCTGCTCTGACTGCCTTCTCCCGAGTCCCAACCCTGCTCCTTTCCCACAGAATCCCTATTGCTATTTACCCCCATATTCTCCTTCTCTGCTCCTCCAGTTTTCTTGCTTCCCAAAGTCCCAATGCTCCCTCTGCATTCTCTTCTCACCCTCACATTCTCCCTCCCTGACCCCCAAAGTTTCTCTACCCCCACCTACTCTAAACAAACCCCCCCTCTCTCCACATTCTGTTGTCTCCTCACTATCTCAGGTAGCTCCTATCTTAGCTGAGAGCTGCCTGGCTTCAGTCCTAACAGGAATAATAAGAGCCAAGGGCCATTTTCACTAAGGGCAATTCCAGCTTCAATGCTGTAAGCAAAGGGAAATCATCTGAGCTGAAGGTAGCTGCTGGCTTCAGTTCTATAGATAACTGAAGATGGTGTCCATTTTTAGCAAGGGCAAAAACACAAAATCTAACTAACTTTCTCCTGACACCATAAGTGACTTTAAAAAAATCTAAAATTTCAACACTCTGGACAGTAGTGTGAGAGTTAGCATCAATACACTGTGCCATCATCTTGTATATCACATAATCCCAGAGTCAGGGGCCTTATACTCAGGGCCTATTGAATCTAGTGCTTAATCCAGCCATAGTAAGGGTGTGGTCATATGTCAGAGGGGCTCTGGAGCAGAAGCCAGATGGGCAGAGATTCTGAGAGGCTTCTGTAATAAATTGGGTAGAGAAATCAGGAAGTAAAAAAGAGCAGCATCAGCTCTATCTTCTTAAGAACTCTGAAGAAAAGACATTCTTTTCTGAAGAAAAGACAAGTATAAGAACTGAGTTTTGAATAGTGCAGGTCAGATTCTGCACTCATTTACACAATTACATATCAAGAGTAACTCCATTGCAATTGAATTAATCCAGATTTACACCGGTGTAACTGAGAACAGAATCTGGCATTATTTTTTTATACTTAGCACATCACTGAACATGCAACTGTACTAGAAAAAGCTCTGGCACCCAGACATAGCTTTATTTTGTTCTTCTTCCTACCCTCTTTCACACACTCTCCTCATACCAATTCTTGACTGTAGCTCTTATTTATAACCACTGGGGGCAGATGTTTACCTATAATATTAACCATCACCCAAATCATTCAAATATAAACAGTCATTCACTTATATTCTTTCATATTGTTCTCCTCTTTCTTGCAGATATAGCCATTTGTATAAAATAAAACCTAATTTCCCCCTTTTTACTTGCTTTAGTAAATATACGTAGGTGCAATGGTAAACAAAAGCCAATAAACAAAGACCCATTTGATATGTGAGTTACACAGAAATCTCATATCAGATTATAAAATGTGCACTCAGACACGTGAGAAGCAGTGGATTCCCACAACTGCTAAATTAGCATGACATCTAATCTTGTATACTGAACACCTGATTCCAATCTCACACCAGCATAACCACAATGACTTCCATAGAGTTACTCCTGATTTACACTGCTATGAATGACATTCAGCCCAGAACATTTTAACTGGATGTGTGTCCAAAACAAGAGCTGTTTGAAAGCTGGAATTTCCATTCATGGGAAATTCTGAAGTTGTGGAAAAAATTAGTTCCAGTTCTTAACAAAAATGTTGACTGATGAAGAGTCAGGCACCTAGGAGCCATGGCTAAGCTGGAAGCCTCAGAGCTTGGGATCTGGAGCTCCCAGATTTTCTGCCACAGAGCAAAGAGTCTGGAATTCTGTGAGCCAGAGCTTGAGAAAGGTCTCCCAGGGTTGTCAGATCATAGAATAATAGAATCAGAGAATATCAGGGTTGGAAGGGACCTCAGGAGGTCATCTAGTCCAACACCCTGCTCAAAGCAGGACCAATTCCCAACTAAATCATCCCAGCCAGGGTTCTGTCAAGCCTGACCTCTAAGTCTCAGATTGATTCCTGAGGACTGCGTCCAGATTCCAGGACTGAGGTGAGGCTGACTGGCCTGTAGTTGCCCTATCTCCTTCTCCTTTTAAAGAGGGCACCTAGTAGCCTTTTTTCCAGTTATCAGGACCTGCCTTTCGGCCATGAGTTTCAAAGATAGAGGCAATGTAATGCAATCACATCTGCCATGCTTTAGCACCCTTGGATTGCGCACATCTGCCCCATGGACTTGTGCTTGTCAGTTTTTTCTAAATGTCCGACCACTTTTCTCCACAGAGGGCTGATCACCTTCTCCATACTGTGCGCCCAGTGCAGCAATCTGGTACTGACCTTGTTTGTAAGACGAGGAAAAAAATCATTGAGGACGTAGCTTTTTCCACATCTCTGTCACAGGTTACCTCCCTCATTCAGTAAGGGGCCCACACATTTTTTTTACTTTTTTTTTTTTTTTTTTGTTTTTTTTTTCCTCCATTTTTTTTTTTTTTTTTTTTTTTTTTTTTTTTTTTTTTTTTTTTTTTTTTTTTTTTTTTTTTTTTTTTTTTTTTTTTTTTTTTCTTTTTTTTTATTTTTTTTTTTTTTTTTTTTTTTTTTTTTTTTTTTTTTTTTTTTTTTTTTTTTTTTTTTTTTTTTTTTTTTTTTTTTTTTTTTTTTTTTGTTTTTTTTTTTTTTTTTTTTTTTTTTTTTTTTTTTTTTCCTTTTTTTTTTGTTTTTTTTTTTTTTCTTTTTTTTTTTTTTTTTTTTTTTTTTTTTTTTTTTTTTTTTTTTTTTTTTTTTTCTTTCTCGACTTTCTTCTTTTGCTACATCTGAGAAACACTTCTTGTTACTCTTAATATCTCTGCTAGCTGGCAATTCAAGTGTGATTGGCCTTCCTGATTCGACTCCTCAATGCCTCGAAGCAATATCTTTAATACTCTCCCTAGTCATTTGTCAGTTCCACATCTGTAAAGCTTTTTTTTGTTTAGATCAGAAGGATTTCACTGTAGCCAAGCTGGTCGCCTCCATATTTTACTATGTCTTCTAACGTCGAGATGTTTTTTTCTGCAACCACTCATAAGGATTTCTTAAAACAGCCACGCTCTCTGGACTCTTTCCCCTCATGTTATTTTTTAGGGATCCTGCCATCAGCTCCCTGAGGGAGTCCAAAGTCTGCTTTCTGAAGTCCAGGGTTCTAGTATTCTGCTGCTCTCCTTTCTTCCTTGTTCAGGACCTGAACTCAAACCATGTTCATGGTCACTGCCTCCCTGGTTTCCATCCCTGTTGCTTCCCTACTAATTTTCATGCTTTGTGAGCAGCAGGTCAAGAGAGGCTTGCCCTATTGGTTCCTCCAGCAATTGGACAGGAATTGCCCCCTCACTTTCCAAAAATTTACCTGGATCTTCCTGTTTGCACCTGTAATTGCCATCTCCCAGCAGATATCAGCGGGTGATTTAAAGTCTCCAGATGAGAACCGGGCTGCGATCTAGTAAACTTCTGCTAGTGTGCCAGAAGAAAGCCTCGTCACTCAATCCCTGGTCTGGTGGTCTATAGCAACTCCACCACGAATCACCCTGCTGCTACACTTCTAACTTATCACAGAGACTCTCAGGTTTTTCTGCAGTTTCATACCGCGAGCTCTGACAGTCATCTGCTCTCTTACATACAATGCAAACTCCTCCACCTTTCTGCCATGCCTGTCCTTCCTGAACAGTTATATCATTCATGACAAGTACTCTGTCATGTGAGTTAATCCCATCAAGTCTCTGTTTCCAATCACATCATAGTTCCTTGACTGTGCAGACTCCAGTTTCCTTGCTTGTTTCATGCTTCTTGCATTTTGTGTACAGGCACGTAAGTTAACTCGCTGATGTCACTTTCCGCGTCTGAAGACTAGGATCTCCCCTCTTGCTCTCCTGCTCACTGCTCTCCCGTATCCCATTTTCCCCACTACCTCAGGCTTTTGGTCTCCTTTTCACCCACTAGGTACCTTTCCGCAGGCTTTTGGTCTCTCCCACAGTGAAACTGGTTTAAAGCCCTTCTCACTAGTTTAGCCAGCCTGCTTGCGAAGATGCTCTTCCCTCTCTTCGTTAGGTGGAGCCCATCTCTGTCTAGCAATCCTCCTTCTTAGAACACCATCCCATGGTCAAAGAATCCAAAGCCTTCTCTCCGACACCACCTGCGTAGCCATTAGTTGACTTCCACAATTTGACGATCTCTACCCAGGCCTTTTCCCTTTACAGGAAGGATGGACGAGAACACCACTTGTGCCTCAAACTCCTTTATCCTTCTTCCCAGAGCCACATAGTCTGCAGTGATCCGCTCAAGGTCATTCTTGGCAGTATCATTGGTGCCCACGTGGAGAAGCAGGAAGGGGTAGTGATCCGAGGGCTTGATGAGTCTCGGCAGTCTCTCTGTCACATCGTGAATCCTAGCTTCTGGCAAGCAGCAGACCTCTCGGTTTTCTCGGTCAGAAGTAAGGCCCTGTAGCTGTGCCTCCTCAATCTCCTGACAGCCTTAGGGGTCAGCTAGGCTGCCTGATACCTCTGCCTGGTTGGCTGAGGAAGCCAGCAGGCTGGTTCTTTAAGCCCCACAACAGCAGAAGCATGCTGACTACTCAATACGCACACCCATGGACTCTCTGCTTCCCTGTGTTTGCCATACTCCAAGCTCTGCTCCAGCCTAAGCCCCAACCTTCAACCAGCTCTGCTCTGGCCTAGACCCTGCCCAGTACCTGGCCTTGTTCCAGTCCTGCTCCTGACTCTGGTTCTGACCCTTGACTTCAGTTACTGTCTCTGTCTCAATCCTTGGCTCTGGCATCTGGACTCTGATTACAGTTTTCACACTCAGCCCTGGTTCAGACTGTCTTGACCCTTGGCTCTGGCATGCAGGTTCTGACTCAGGTTCTTACATCTGGCTCTGATCACTAGAGCTCACTCCTGCTCCGACCACTAGGCAAGACCACCTCTGACCTGGTCTCCTGACACCAGGTTTCTGGCTCCATGGCTGGCACCCTGACAGCCCAAGCTCAAGCCATAAGAACATAGGAATTATCAGACCAGAACAGTTCAGAAGTCCATCTAGTCCATATACAGCCTCTGTAATAGTGGCCAATACCAATGCTTCAGAGGAACACAAGAACAGCCATACTGAGTCAGACCAAAGGTCCATCTAGCCCAGTATCCTGTCTTCCGACAGTGGCCAATGTCAGGTGCCCCAGAGAGAATGAACAGAACAGGTAATCATCAAGTGATCCATCCCCTGTCACTCATTCCCAGCTTCTGGCAAACAGAAGCTAGGGACACCATAGAATCATAGAAGATTAGGGTTGGAAGAGACCTCAGGAGGTCATCTAGTCCAACTCTCTGCTCAAAGCAGGACCAACCCCAACTAAATCATCCCTGCACCATCCTGGCTAATAGCCATGGATGGACCTATTCACCATGAACTTATCTAGTTATTTTTTTAAACCTTTTATAGTCTTGGTCTTCACAACATCCTCTGGCAAGGAGTTCCACAGGTTGACTGTCCGTTGTGTGAAAAAAAATACTTCCTTTTGTTTGTTTTAAACCTGCTGCCTATTAATTTCATTTGGTGATGATAAAAGAAACACCATAAGACAGTTATGGCATAACCTGCCATAGTGAATTTTTTCTTAATCCCTATCAGTTTGTAATTGCTTTATGCCCTAAAATATGAGATTATTTTTCCTTATCCATTTTAATGTTATCTTACTATAAATGCTCTCATATTTTATCAGTCATCCTAATGGAATTTTAGCCCCATTATTCAGTTACTACAGATAATAAACAGCACATAATATCTGGTTTGTGCAGAATGAAGATAAATTTAAGTCTACACTGAATGACGTACCTTGTGACAAGGTACAGTTAAGCAATATACATATCTGTATGAGACATCTCCACAATTCTGCCTGAACTGATCCTGAAGTTTAAGAAACCTTTGTCTTTAGCAAGGAAGTTATTGGATTGATAGGTCCAACAATTAAAGACAATCCTTTTTGTCAATATTCCCATGCAGAGTTTCTAAAGCACAATAGGTAACATTAGAGTGCACTTTCTTTTCCAAGAATGGTTTATTCTGAAAAATTACCTTTCTCCATTTCTCAATGCACTGCTGGTTTTTATAAAGGCAAAAACTTGGCAGCAGCTATGGGGTAGAATTCAAGACAAGCACAAGGATATAATGGGTCAATTTTCGAACAACTCTCCTCGCAATTTATCAGACATCTATCCCTTCCTGTCATTGTGAAATGGGAAGCAAAGCAAAATCTTTCAAAATTTTTCATAAAAATAACAGAATATGGACTAGGCAGGTGGCTAGGTCACTCACTTCGGTTGTGAGATTAAAGTCCCTTCTCTGAATCAGCATTTCTGAATCAGAAGGGACTTGACCCTGGGTCTCCCACCTCCACGCTTAATGCCCTAACCACTCACTACTGGCTATTCTGCGGGGGTCATATCTTGTTTTGACCAGAAAGTTCATCCCAGACCTGAGACACCTTTCCCAATTAAAGGTTTGTCTAAACTGATAGATTCCTATAAAATGTTTCGGTTTTGAGGAATCTGTATTTTCTGATGGAACCAGCACTAATCACTCAGAGTATGTTGATCCAGAGTGACTGATGATTTGACACTTCATAAAGGTTTGTGTCTTAGCTTCAGCCCAGTGAGTTAGCAGTTCTGAACAAGAAACATCACAGAAGTAGGCTTCCTGATGTCATCCCTGCATGGTAAAGGTGCTTACCAGAGACCTCACAGAAATCGGGCCCTTCACATAAATCTGAAGGTTGAGGCCATGTTACAAGGACCTCCAATAAGCCTAGAAAAGTTGAATCACTAACGCTGACATCAGCCCACCAAGCTACATCTGCTAACCAGTAACTCTCAGAGGCTGATGCCTTGACATCAAATCACATGCTAAAGTTGTATGAAGTATGGAGCTTTACATAAGGCCAGCAAGAGTGAAGTGCTGAATCAGTGCCCTCACGAAGCCTGTGCCTGGGCTTCTGCCCACAAAGTTACAGGTGCTAAGCCCCACAGAAATCTGTGCCTTGAAATCAACTCAGAAAATTAGAGTTGCTGAGCCAGTGACCTCATAGTGGCTTATCTCTTGGTATCGAATCTGCAAGCTAGAGGTGCTGAGCTAGTGAGCTCATAAAGTCCTGTGCTTTGACATCAGCCCAGCATGCCAGTGTTACTGAGCCAGTAACCTAACTGAGAACTGTAACAATGATCTGAGATTTGACATCAGCTCAGGAAACTAGATATGCTGAACCAGGAAGCTTGAGTTTAGCCCAACACAATAAAGTTGCTGAGCTAGAGACCTCACTGAGGGCTGTACCTTGACACCATCACAGCAAGTTAGTGGGGCTGATTCATGACACTCTGTCCCTTCACACCAGAGATGCTAGCTGCAGGTGCTGAGTTACTGAAGTGAGCTCACAAAGCCTGTTGTCTGGACAACTGAGCAAGCTAGAGGGGCTGATCTAGGTGATCTCACAAAGGCTTGGGCCTTGACATCATCCCAGCAAGCTAGAGATGTTGGAACAGGCTTCTCTGAGGTTACTGGCTCTTGACATCCACTAGAAAGACAGAGGTACCTGAATGTAGCTGAGCAGTTATGATAGGTCACAGCTGGCCCTGATAAGAGGGCTGGGAGTAAGGAGCCGTGAGAGTCTCATTCCAGCCCTGGCGTGAGAAGGACCTAGCTGCCTGAGAGAGACAGGGTACCTTCGACAGAGCAGTGCTGAGGAAGGGGCAGGCTGAGCTGGGGAGCTCAGGCCTGGCTACCTCCCTGGCTGAGGCCTGGCAGGAAGGCCTATGGAGGTACTGGGGCTGCAGGGAGACAGCTGGGGCTAGAAAGGCAGCAGGTCCAACTCCCTTGCTAATGATGAGTGGTCATTACAGATTGCAGTTTACCCCAGAGAAAGGGGGCTAGATGATGACTGGCAGTAGCCACTGAGACAAGGTGAGGAGGGGAGTTCCCCTGGCAGGAGAGACCCAGAGAGTGGGGGTGCTGCTGTGGGGCAGCACCCCAAGATAAGGGGGCCTGAAGTGCCTGAAGTACAGAGGTGGAGGAGATGAGGAAGCAGGTACTGGTAGGGAGAAACAGGCCAGCAGGAGGTTCTTCGAGGCTGGACTGAGCTAATTCCCAGACTGACCAGCAGGAGGCGCCACGATGGTGAGTGCCCTCTGTGTTACACTGAGTCATTGCACTCACAGAGGCCTTTGACTTTTCAGCAGCTCAGCAAGCCATTGATTCTGTGTAGGGGTTAGAGCAGTAGGTAATATTTAGGCGAATAGCTCCCCCTCTTCTTCAGAAAGCTTTATATGAATTCAGAAGAAACCAGAGGTGACTCATGAGGGAGGGGGAAGGCACGCTGGGTCACATGTCTCCCACCAGATTTCTGCAAGGGTTTATATGCCTTGCGATGAACCCCACTGCATACCACCAGAACCTATAAATTGTGGCCCCTCCTCCCCACTATCAACAGGTATGCATTGTCATTGGAAAAACATATATCTGACAGAAGAAGCTGAGAAATTCACAAGGGAGGATCAGTGAACAACAACATGCTCCAGCTGGTTGGGAAAAGGTAATTTTTTTTCTTTCACCTTTTTTTTTTTTTTTAAAGAATGAACAGGTTAGGTATCCACACACTAATGTACATTAGGCAAAATCCAAATCTGCTTGTAAATGGGATCAACTTCTGTGGAAACATCTTGGGGTCAGATTGTCTAACCATTATTGCCCCCGCAGGGAATTCCTCTGCACAAATCCTCATTTTCCCATGAAGGCAGAACTGTGTGTCATTGACCTCCATGGCACCATCCCTGCCCCTACCCCACCTTTCATCTTGTGGTCTGGAGTTCCTGGTTGGAAACAGGTGGTCTGGGGACAGGAGGAGGAGAGCCAAGAACAGGGCAGATGGGCTCTCAAGCATTTTGGGAAAGCCAACAAACAGTTCCGCAGAGTTTGGCGGGGTCTAACCACTGCCTCTTCTGCAGAAAAGTAAATCATGCACTCCAGTAGTATGATTCAGGGAAACTGCCACTTTGAGCACCTCATGGGGTTTCTGTTCCCTAGAACTCAGTGACATTGGCACTTCAGTAGGATTGCAAGATCCAGACCTCAGTAACCCTAGCATAAAATCAAAGTAATTCCACTGTTGCTAGCACTGTTAGTGGAGACAAACACCAGGGTAAATTAGAGGAGAATTTTACTCTATCATTATAAATTCTCCCATGTACACCAGTTTTCCACTGGTGTAATTCATTGGCCTTTAGTGGAATTGCTTCTGAAATCCACCAGCAACAGTGAGAAGAGAATCAGATCGACACATGATTCAAAGTGCACATGAAAATTATGCTCTTTTTTTATATGCACGATAGTTGTATACTGCCAACTTTTTAAAGATGGATTTTTTCATATCATTCACTAATTTCATATTCATTTCAATTTTTTTTAAAAGCGATGACCTCAGGCATTGAAGAATCCCAAAGCTGTCAGTAACAAAGCTGCCTACTAGCATATTGCTTCAATCAGAGATTATGGGTTTTAATGTTTGCATCATGGATAAACTCACTATAATGCATTAAAATAATTTCTCTTCTCATTTTATTTAGTGAGATGTTCCATTAAATAACAGCGAATCAAGGCACATATTAAGCCCAACGGCATTCTTTCAAGCTGACAGAATTGTTACAATAGCTCAGAATCAAAAGAATGACATTGAATTAATTTATTGAAATACATAATAGGTAAGGCTTATGATACAAGCCATTATTTTGTGGCAGTGGAGAATAACCTTCTAGATTCTTTAAAGAGCAGATTTAGTTCAAAGTTTGACAATTACAGTTACAAATGTGCTGAAAATATGCTACAGCTAGAGATTGCAGCATTTCTCTGGGCAGCTAAATTGAATGAGGTCTTGGGATCTGATGCAAAGGCCATGGAAGTCAATGGACTACAAAACTATAGTGAGGCGGGCAATATGAAAACCTATATGGAACAGAAATAGAATTGAATGGAAAGACTCCCTTCGAGTTCATTGGGCTTTGAATTGGCTTTAGGATTATATGGTTATTATTGGTTCATAAATGTTTACAGTAAATGAATTTAAAATTAAGACAGCAAGTTAAACATTTTAAAGATCATGGAGGATAGTCCATCTATGGCTATTAGCCAAGATGGTCAGGTGTGCAACCTCATGCTTGGGCCAACCCTAAACCTCTGTCTTCCAGAAGCTGGGCAAGGACAACATGGGTGGCTCACTCTGACTGTCCTGTTCTGTATACTCCCCCTGAAGCTCTGATATAGGCCACTGTTGGAGACAGGAAACTGTGGTAGATGGACCATTGGTCTGATTCAGTATGGTAGTTCTTATGTTTAAGATGTTTTGCCCTCTCTTTTTGTGGCTATAATATTGATCTGAGGGAGAGTGATGTGTCTAAGTAATTCCAGGAATATGATTCTTCAGCACTTTGGACCTTGCGTAAGTCTTTTCTTGGCATGGGGACATGTTGGAAGTGTGCTGGGGATGGAAGAAACCATTACAAGCTAGAGTAAGATAGGATTTCTCTCTGTTAGGATTTTATACTGCCACCAACTGTCACAATATCTAAGCACCTTCCATGCAAAATTGACAGAAATAGCAAAGTTCCTAGCACACTTCATGAATCCTCTGGCATCCTCCCTTTTTGGGTAAAAATCTGCTTGGGTTAGGGTTTTTCCTTTTTCTTTTTTTTTATATAAAGACTTTATTCATTTCTTTTGTACACCCTAGTATCTTTTTTGTTTTGTTTTTTCATTGACAGGGTTTGGGTTTTTTGGGGCAAAGGAGTACTAGTGTTATCGCCAATGGTTTTAGTAAGATTTAAATTTATTCAGTAATTAAAGAGACCTCAGGATCAGTCAGCTTGATTTGATTTATTAAGTGTTTCGTTAATTAGGCAGCACATAAGAAAAAGAGAGATACATCACCACAATCTGCGAGAACCCATTCCCTGTAGCTGGGGAAAGTGAGTTTGCACTCCTGTCTGGTTCTGTGTTTAGCTGAGACTTCAATAATCTTCAAGAGGAGCTGATTACAGTTTCATCCTCAGTTTTTCTTCTTTTTCACATACAGACACGATATTTTTAGCCCATTTTTGGATATATTTCTAATTACACAGTCAGACATCTGTTATTTACTTGATTCTTTTCAGTAAGTCCATCAAATTGAGCTAATGTAATCATCTGTTACATTTTTGTAAGGACATTGCTAAAAATAATATTCCTTACTTAATTCCTGTAAAGGCTATATCTTTCTGGTAATTCTTACCAAGCTAGCATTTTCTCTTCTTAGCATGACTCCCAAAGAATCATGGGAGTTTAGTTCATGGGTAAGCTATAGGGCCTCATGAAAGTCTGATTCATAGCTCAACACTAGCGCTAGGACATTTTTATGGTGGAAAGAGCTTTTGGAAAAGAAAATGTTTGCAGCATTTCCTACAGACAGACAGATTCTGGATTCCCTTAAACTCTGAAAGCTTAGTTCATACCTGGATCACTATTACCAAGAAGGCTTTGTCTTACAGGCTTTGCCCTTGGCTTTATGAGTTGCATTGACCCAAAGAAGCACAGCTGTCTTGGTAGTTCATAGATTGAAATTCAGCTGCTGATGTAGCTGAGGTTTGATCTATTAATAGCTTTGAAGATTAGTACTAAAGCTTTAAACTGGCATCAGAAGCCAAGTAGGAGCCAGTGGAGGGACTTGAGCACAGGCCTGATGTTTTTACAGAGGTCTAAATCATAGAGAAAGTAGGCAGCCACATTCTGCACTATTTGGAGCCTGGTCATTGTCGTCACTTTCAGCTTTAGATACAGTGAATCACAATAACACATCCTAGAGGTGACCAATGCATGGATCACGGTGGTGCTTTCAGATATTGATGCCACCTGGTCATCCAAACTTAGTGGAGCATCAACCAAGACCCCAAAGATTTGTACCACTTTGATAAATGGGACTGAATGCCTTCAATGGAAGGTGGAAACAACATTTCATCTAGTTCTTCAAAGTGTTTCCTTTTTGCAACTGACTTCACTTGACAGTCTTGCCTGGGTTCAGCTTGAACCAGCTGCTCTTCATCCAAGAAGAGGTTTCTTGTCAGCATCCTGACATTTGGGCAGCAGTGGTGGCGGTTCCATCAGTTGAGAATGAGAGATGTAGTTAACTGTCATTGGCATATTTTTGGTATCTGAGCCCATTGTGTCTCACTCTCTCTCTGAGTGGTCTCATATAGATATTGAAGAAAGGCGGGTATAATATGGATCCTTAAGAGATTCCATGGGTGTAATTCCCTACATTAGAGAATTTTTCACAAATACAGTAACACCAATTTTTTTCCATGTGTGCTCCAGCCCCGGAGCACCCACGGAGTCGGCGCTTATGGGCTTCAAAGCAGCCCTCAGGCTGCTCTAAGTTACTTATCAGATTAAGGTGCATTGCTGCAAGACTGAGTCTACATTACCATCTGTATTGGTATCGATACATTGGTGCACATTTCTCTAATATGGGCAGGACCTTAAAGCAACATTGAGCCTGGTCCAAGTTGCACAGGGGCCTGAATCAGCTGCTGGCCTGCCTTAGAATTGGGAGAGTACAAAGAAGGCTAAAAGCAATTTTTTTCCAGCGTAAGCAATGCTGAACTGAACTCTGCCACAAATAAGGATCTAGGCCATAGTGTCAGTGTAAATAAATATAAGAATTATGGCTGCAAAAAAAAATAATGTTAAGAAACACTTAGAGGAAAACAAGGTGATCAGAAGCAGTCAGCATGGATTCACCAAGGGTAAATCATGCCTGACCAACCTGATTGCTTTCTATGATGAGATGACTGGACTTGTGGATGGGGGCAAAGCTGTTGATGTTGTATACCTTGACTTTAGTAAGGCTTTTGACACGGTTTCCCACAGCATTCTCTTCAGCAAACTAAGGAAGTATGGGTTGGAGGAATGGACTGTGAAGTGGATAGAAAACTGGTTGAATCAACGGGCTCAGCGGGTAGGTATCAATGGCACACTCTCTAGTTGGCAACCAGTAACAAGTGGTGTGCCCCAGGGGTCTGTCTTAGGGCCCGTTCTATTCAATGTCTTCTTTAATGATCTTGATGATGGGATAGCTTGCACATTAAGTAAATTTGCAGATGACACCAAGTTGGGGGGAGTGGTGGACACGCTGGAGGGCAGGGATAGGATTCAGAGAGACTTAGACAAATTGGAGAAGTGGGCCACAAGAAACCTCATGAAGTTCAACAAGGACAAGTGCAAAGTCCTGCACTTAGGACAGAAAAACCCCATGCACTGCTACAGGCTGGGGACTGTTTGGCTAAGTAGCAGTGCTGAAGAAAAGGATCTTGGGGTTACGGTAGATGGAAAGTTGAACATGAGCCTACAGTGTGCTCTTGTAGCCAAAAAGGCTAATAGCATACTGGGCTGTATTAGTAGGAGTGTTGCCAGCAGATCGAGGGATGTGATTATTCCCCTCTATTCGGCACTGGTGAGGCCGCATCTGGAATATTGTGTCCAGTTTTGGGCGCCACACTACAAAAAGGACGTGGAACAATTGGAGAGAGTCCAGCGGAGGGCAACAAAAATGATTAGAGGACTAGAGCACATGACTTATGAAGAGAGACTGAAGGAACTGGGCTTATTTAGCCTGCAGAAGAGAAGACTAAGGGGGGATTTGATAGCAACCTTCAACTACTTGAAGGGATGCTCCAAGGAGGAGGGAGCTAGGCTGTTCTCAGTGGTGACGGAGGACAGAACAAGGAGCAATGGTTTGAAGTTGCAGTTGCGGAAGTCGAGGCTGGATATGAGAAAAAACTTTCTGACTAGGAGAGTGGTGAAGTATTGGAATGGGTTACCTAGGGAGGTGGTAGAATCTCCATCTTTAGAGCTATTTAAGGTCCGGCTAGACCGCACCCTGGCTGGGATTATTTAGGGAAAATGGTCCTGCCTTTAGCAGGGGGTTGGACTAGATGACCTCATGAGGTCCCTTCCAACCTTTTGATTCTATGATTCTATGATTCTATGAAATGTTAAGAAAGCCTATCACAGACTCAAAGCCTATCACAAAAGACTGGATCACATCTTTATGTGAAAAAGATTCATATGAAAGAATAATGTATAGATTACAAGGAACATAGCAATGAGATTATATGTGGGGACAATTCCTGCCCTGTCTTACTAAAATAGCAGCTGTATCTACTCTGGTACCTCTTCTCTTCTTGCAGCAATCTCTCTTTCTTTCCTTCTCTTTTTATTATTTCTTCACTTCTTCTACACGTTTTGTATAGTTTAGTTTTACTAATATTTTTACTGACTATATTGCATCTTTTGTGTTGCATGATATTGATTTTTTTTGTTTTTCTTGCTGCATCTATTGCAATTTCATTTGTTTTCTGTTTTAAAAAAAAAATCTCAAAGATACTTTAGAACATTGTAGATCACCATCACAATTACCACTTGCACTTTTTTGAAGAAGTTGAAGACATGATTATAATCCCTGGAAGTATATGTAGTTGCTTTCAATCCGATATATGAAGCTTCTTCACCACTATGTTTTAAAACTGGTTAATTTGCCACTCAGTAGTCCCAGTAAGAGCCACTGCTCTGTTTCTTGAAATTTAAATTTGTGTTCTAAGAGAAACAAATACGGTGTTATGCTTGAAGGCTAAAGACTATTTTGTCCCTTTCTCCGTAGGAATCCTGTATAATCTAGAAAATGACTCAGATCAGAGATTTGGTTATGCTGGATAATGTACCCTGATGTATATAACCTTTTAGGTTAAGAATACTTTAATAGCGTTCTAGGGTTAAGCTACAGTGAATTTCCCCAAAGGGAAGGGTTCCATAGTGAACGTAAAGATTTGATACCTCTTTGATTACTGTCCATGAGATACTATGTTTAAAATAACAGACTTAATCTGAACTTTTACCTTACATCTTTTGTCACTAAAATCCACCCACCCTGTTCTACCCTGTTCCTAAATCAGAGCAAGTTATTTCTCAAACTTGGTTATTTGAGAAACTGGAAAAAATGAGCCAAATCCTGTATTTCACAGGTTACCCCATTGAAGTCAGAGGGGTTGCACTTGTGTAACTGGGACAGAACTGGTCCACAGTATGGCTTTATAAAATAACTGGCTGCAGGAAAATGCTTCTTCCTTTAAAAATGTGAAGACAAGTTCAGCATATCCCTTAACAATGAGTTTAAAGACTTGCCTACTCTAGGGATATTTCCACGGATGTATGTACAGTGATGTACTGTACTAATACAACTCTAAAGGGTGGACATGCTGCACCAGGGTAAAAAGTGAGTTGTGTCAATGCATCTAATTGGAGTAAGCCACACTGGTGCAAGTCACTTTTCACACTAGTGCAACAAGTCCACCCTTTAGAGTTGCTCTAGTACAGTACAGCAGTGGGAAAAAAACCCTAGAGTAGGCAAGCCTCTAAACTCATTGTTAAGGGGTATGCAGAACTTGTCTTCAAAGTGTTAATGCGGGAAGCATTTTCCTGCAGCTGATTAAGGAGTTGTACCGATGTACCTACATTAATGCCAAAAGCTTCAATGTAGACAAGCCCTAAAAATGTGATCAGCACACACGATCTATAAGCATATATACCAGCAAGGCCTCTGGCTCTCACGAGGGATTCATCCCGAGGGAGAACTGGCAGTGTTAGCATTGTTGCTCTGTCTCAGGGTTTCTTATGAAAGGCATCTTTAAATTCCTGCCATGGGGTTTCATAGCACTGCCCTACAGGCAGGCACTGAGTTAGTATGCTCCTTCCAGAGTCATGCTCCCTTCCCGTCCAGTGCAAGCTCCTTTTTGGGACTGTGCTGATAACATCTGGCATTAGCACTGGGAAAGTTGCAGCTACTTTGTCCTGCTGCAATCTGGTTCTTCTGTTGCAGGAGCCTCTGCCAGGGATTATGATGACAAAAAACTGATGTAAGCCCTGAGTGAATTTAGACCATACTGATGGCTGAAGTCCTAACAGAAAAAACAGCTTTACTCTCAAGTGCTCCAAAAGCAGGGAGAGTGATGGGAAACAGTCAATGTATTTCTATTAAGAAATCTCCTTTTCAGCGTCAGAAAGGCTTAAATATTTAACAAGCTTCGCGCACACAGAATGCACGCAAAGCAACAGTCAGACAGACCCTGCTATTGTGGACTGCCTTGTATCAGCTTTCAACTTCATGTCTAACACCACACTTAAGGTGTGGCATTGGCTGTCTTCCAGCATGATATATATGCTGTCAAATCTGAGAGCTTTAACGTAATCGCTGGGAGCTAACGCAAATCCCTATCAAAATACAACCGTCAGATGAAAAGATCACAGTATGATTAATAGAGACGAACTGTATGCTAACCACTAGAGAGGAGCCTGGTTATCAGATCTGGAGCGGATCTGATGGGTGTGGATCCATGGTTTTCATTTGGACACATCTCTTGTAAAGACACAAAGCTTAATTAAAATTCCTTTAGGGGAGACAATGAGTAATAAGATTAATCTGTTTCCCCCACACCCCAGTCCCCTCTTAAATTGCTATTTTCCAGATTTATGTGCCTGATTCATTAAGAATTGTTCTCATTTCACTGCGTTGGTGGTGGTGTTTTGTTTGGTTTTCTTTTCTTTTAGAACTTGAAACCCTTCTCCTGTTTGAGGCCCAGATACAGCATAGCACTTAAGCATGTGTTTAACTTCAAGCACATGAACTTCAAGCATCGAAATCATTGGGAATACTCACATTTAAAGTTAAGGCCCCAATTCAGCAATCCACCTGTGTTCAGCAAAGCCGTTTAGCCCATACAGTACTTAACTTCAAGCATGTGTTCCCGTCTCATTGAAGTAACCATGGATATGTTTAAGCATGCACTTAAATGCTTTGCTGAACTGGGAACTAGTAGATCAGGGCTTAATTTTGCTTCCATCTCTGTCTATTGCCCTATTATTACTATTTTTAATTATGTATTTATTGTTTTACACCAGCCCCTGTCAAGATCAAGGACCTCATGCTAGGTGCTGTACAAACATAAAATACGAGACAGTTCCTAGGGACAAGAGATACAAGCAGTGTAGAGTGGAGTGGAGTAGAAGGAAGACAGACTACAAGGATGACATTAATAGGAATATAAGGCTGTGTATGCTATTAGCTAAAGTACAGTGTGATGATAACTGCCCTCTTTGCAAGTCTCTTTTGTCACTGAATGGTTCTCCAATGGCTGGTTGTGGAACAGATGGTCTTCCTCAAATTTTTGGGATCAAAGGAGAAGGATTCTGATTATAAACAGAATGGCTTCTGAACCCTAGCAAGTATAATGGAAGTATCATTTAATGAAAGGAGTCTCCAAGATAAGGATGTCAACAAAGCACCTCCAAGATAAATAAAACTCACTAGCATAATGTTCTTTCCATGACTTGCCCAGAACAACAACATGGACTAGAAATCTTTACAGAAAGGGGTTTAACTCTTTGCTTGTATTTGACGGACAGTTTCAGCTGAGGGCCAAGATCTGCCTGGATGTGATTATCTAGCAAGAGGCATATGCTTTACACCACCCCACATTCACTCTCTCACTTGTGCTCGATATCTATCAACCAGTCTTTTACATTCTCTCATACATTCTCTCCATTTACACGTTTCTCCTAGACACCTCTCCTCACTGTCTGTTCCTCGCCCGTTCTCCTTGTGTCCTCCCAATGCCCTGTCCCCAAACCCCATGTTCCACTTTTCTTTCCGTCCTCCCTTCCATCACTCCATTTACTCTCTCACCTCAGCATCAGTAGTAGGAAGAGGCTGCTCAGGGCCCAGTGAGAGCAGCAGCAATGAAGGGGGAATGGGATGTCAAAGAGGAGGCCCATCGTGTCAATACCAGTTAAACTGGCAGTAGCAAAGAGGAAGGAGGAAGAAGTTGGTGAGACTTCAAGCCCCAGACCCTTTACCTCAAGTTTTAGCCTTGCTAGTGCTCCTCCATTCAGCAGTGACTAGGCAACCAGATCCAATTTTAGTTTAGAAAGAAATGAATGAGCTGGATGTACACATCGCTCATACCGGGTCAAGCCGGCAGCCATTTATCCAGCGGCAGCTCCAGGCACCAGCGCTCCAAGCATGTGCCTGCGGCAGCAAGCCACGGGGGGCACCCTGCCGGTCCCTGCGAGGGCAGCAGTCAGGCTGCCTTCAGCGGCTTGAATGCAAGAGGTCCGCTGGTCCCGCAGATTTGGCGGCAATTCGGCGGCAAGTACGCCAAAGCTGCAGGACCGGGGGACCTCCCACAGGCATGCTGCCAAATCCGCAGGACTGGGGACCTGCCACAGGCAAGCCGATGAAGGCAGCCTGCCTGCCATGCTTGGGGCGGCAAAAAAACTAGAGCTACCCCTGCATTTATGTGATGTGTTTGTTTTACATTAACAGAAACTCACACTAGCCAAGTCAATAGACTTCTTTACTGAACACTAATAAAGTGCCTTTTCTGTTTCTGAGCTCTTAAACCCTAAGTGATTGGCAAAGGGAATCATCTACACTACCACACCAGCTGCATGTCTGGTGAAGATGCGCTATGCCAACGGGAGAGCGCTCTCCCATCGGCATAATTACTCCACCTCAATGAGAGGCGGAAGCTAAGTCACCAGGAGAATATCTCCTACCAACATAGCATGGTGTAGACAACACTTTAAGTCAATGTAACATACGTCACTCAGCAGGGTGGCTTTTTCACACCCTTGAGTGATGTAAATTACATCTATTTAAGCTAGGGGCGGGCAAACTTTTTGGCCTGAGGGCCACGTGGGGTTTCTGAAATTGTATGGAGGGCTGATTAGGGGAGGCTGTGCCTCCCCAAACAGCCAGGCATAGCCTGGCCCCTGCCCCCTATCTGACACACCCCCTGCTTCTCGCCCCCTGACAGCCCCCACCCAGGACCCCTGCCCCATTCCGTATCCTCTGACAGCCCCCGGAACCCCCACCCCATCCAACCCCTCCTCTCATTCCTGACTGCCCCCCTGGGACCTCTGCCCCATCCAACCACCCCTTCTCCCTGTCCCCTGACCTTCCCTGGAACCCCTGCCCCTGCCTGCCCCTCACCACCCCATCCAACTCCCCCCTCCTTCCTGACTGCCCCCCAGGACCCTACCCCCAGTCAACCCCCCTGTTCCCCATCCTCTGACTGCCCTGCCCCTATCCACACCCCTGCCCCCTGACTACCACCTCCGAACTCCCCTGCCCTCTATCCATCCCCCCTCCTGCTCCCTGCCCCCTTACCGCACTGCCTGGAGCACCAGTGGCTGGTGGTGCTACAGCTGCAATGCCCAGAGCCCCAGGACAGGCAGCTGCACCACTCGGCTGGAGCCAGCCACGCCATGGCCCAGCACAGAGCACTGGGTCAGGCTGGCTCTGCAGCTGCGCTGACCCAGGAGCTCGCAGCCCCGCCGCCCAAGCATTGCGCCGGCAGCACAGTGAGCTGAGGCTATGGAAGAGGGGGTATAGCGGGGAAGGGGCCGGGGGCTAGACTCCCGAGCCAGGAGCTCAGGGGCCGGGGCAGGAGGGTCCCATGGGCCAGATGTGGCCTGCGGGCTGTAGTTTGCCCACCTCTGATTTAAGCAGTAGTGTAGACAAGCCCTAAGTTTCTGGTTTGCTTCCAGACACTGATAGGTGAACCTCAGAAAGTTCACAGGCTCGATTCATATAAGCAGCAGTTCCCCAATGTTTATGCACTTATTGGAACTATCTTGTTCTCTTTGAGCTGAAAAACTGGACTGGAAATGTTGTGGCAGCATTATTTGCAAGGGCCATCTTAATTGTGGCATTTCATAACTCTTCAGTGCTTCACTTGCAATAGTGTTTGTTTGTTTTTTAACATAGGTTGTTGTGTGTGTAATTTCCTAGATTTTAAACAACGCTAACTGCAAAACCAGAAATTCTATCATATAGCATGTTGACACCCACATGGATCATGAGCATGGCTGGAACTTTTAGAGTCCCCCTCCAGACTATTTCCACTTGAGCTAACAGAGTAACTGATAGCAACAATAAGTTGTCATCTTCTGAGGAGACCAGCATTAGAGTGGGATGGTATATTTGCCAGTGAGTTTCACAGATATTTGCTGACAGCAGAGGAAGGGAGAGACTCAGGAAGCTTGAGTTCCATTCCAGGCTCTGGAGGGCAGTATCCTCTAATAGGCACACACTCTTCAAAGTTTTCCATCCAAGTTTGACCTCCTTTTGTCCCATCTCCTCCAAGCTGTCCTTGTCAGTCTTGTCTCTTCCCCTCCCATGGTTCCTTGTCCAAGTCCCATTCTCCTCACCTACCCAGTCCCAGGCTCTACACCCCAGGCTCTACACTCCAGCCACAGTCTTTTTGCCCAGCAAGCCTTAGACTACCCCCTCCAGGCTCTCCATCCCAGGCTCAGTCTTCCCCCATTCCAAGTCCTTTGCCCAGCCATTCTCAGTTCCCTCCCCATCCCACCGCAACCTCTAGCTTCTTGTCCCTAGGCTCCTTGCCCAGCCAGTCCCATTTTCCCCCTTCTGGCTCCTTGTCCCATATGTGTCTCCCCATTCCACCTGACCTAGTCATCCCCCTCCCCACATCAGTATTCTCCCATTCTCCCTCCTTGGTCTCCTCGACCATGTCTCTGTGCATAACCAGTCTCAGTTCTCCCCTCATAGTCTGGATTCTTGTCAAACCTAGTTCCCTTCCCTCTCACCCCTACCTCCTAACCACCCCACTGGTTCCCAGTCTCTTTGCCCATCCAGACTGAGTCTCACCCCAGGTACTCACTGAATTCCAGTCCATTTCCCTCCTGGCTCCCACTCCCAATCACCTTACCCAGCCAATCTAAGTCTCATTTGACACCCCAGCTGCCAGTACCGGTTTCCCCCTTCCCTCCCTCCACCAGCCTCCAGCCCCAGTCTCCCCAACCAATGTCTCTCAGTTCCTCCACTCATTTCCTTCCCAAGCACCCAATATCCTTGCCCAGCAAGTCCCAGTCTCCCGCTCGGTCCAACCTCCTTGCCCAACTTATTCCAGTCTCCCTACCAGCTCCTAGTCTGTCTCCTGCCAGCTCCCAGTCTCCTTGTCCAGTCAGTCCCAGTATCCTACTCCAATTCCCAGTTCCAGATAATGACAGTCTCCAGTTGCAGTCTCCCCTGCCCAGGCTCCTAGCCCCAATCTACTCATTCCTGCCCACACAGGTCCAGTTCCTCTGACTTCTGCAGTCAAATCAGGCAGCTTCTTCTTCTACACTACCTTTGTCCAGCAGGGGTTCATTGAGATTAGATGAGAGAGATGCTCTTTACCCTCAGTTTGGGTACCTAGTCCTAGCCTGGCCTGCAATAGCCCCGAGATACAATTTCAGGGAAAGTCTTGTTCAGCCCTAGGCCAGAGCATCCCAGAATCTTTTGAGAATTTAGCTGCAATGTTCTAGCAAATCTCTACTGAATGTGTGTGTGAACTGTGTTTTTTCAAAGACTTATCATATGGCCAAATTTGGGCAGATTTTCACGGGGATGCTTAAGACATATTCTTGTCACAAAGGCCAACCCACTTTGCCACATTTCAAGTCCCTGCTCCAAAGCATGGGAGCCCCAAGACTTTTCAAAGAAAAGGTCATCAGAATTTTTTAATATGGCAAAATAATGTATTTTTCCCTAGTCTTGTTCTCAAAAACAGCTGGACTGTTTTCGCTGAAATTAAAAAAAAATAAAATAAAATAAAAACAGCCCACGGAAGACACCCAGCATAGAAATTTATCCAAATTTTTTAAGTTTGGCAAAGTTATAAGAACAGGAAACAGGTTATAAAGAGACGTGCTACCAACTCTGCCTATGATAAAAAAAGACCTAGGAACAAACTGAGGCCAGTCAGCAATGATCTATCCAAAATATTACATAATTAATAGTTAGGGACAATAACTCATATCCAATATGCAGATTTACAGTCATTCAACTCACACAGTCCTTCGCTGTACTTAAAGTGTACATAGGAACTATGTAATCCATTTGAGCTGGTAAAATACTTCACAACAGGAATACATTCATTATCAAAGTGTAGATCGTTAAGGGGATGATCAAATTTGCATTGACTTCCACAGAAGTCTTTCCAATGATTTCAGTGGAATTTGAATGAAGTCCTATGTAGGGTTGATGGAATTCTTGTCCAGTTGTGAAGACCAAATACCCAATGACAGGCACTATCTGGACAGTGGCAGTACAGATTAAATACTTTTTGAATTCCTACAGTTTACCAAACTGGTATAACCCTCGAAGGGAAAAGGAAAGTTTCCATGCATCTGTTCACCTGTGTCTTCACTTTTCACTATGTGGACCACTTTGTAAGAGAAAGATCCTCTTGTAGACAACTTCCTCTCCCAACCTCACAAATCTCCAGTAATTGGTTAAGAAAAAGTTTCTGTCTATGAACTACTAGAAGGGGCTCCACATATTAGCATCTGCGAGCTAATGAGCTAAATAATTCCCTACCAGCCTTATTTGCTTTAATGAATTTTGGTGTACTCATATATATTAAAACTAACAGAATATTATGCATAAATGCACACACATTCCATTAACCTTTAACGAGTAAATATTAGCTAAAATAATGGCTGCATCATGGTTACACCCAAAAGAACAATCTCCTGGTGGTGAGAGCTTCCTGACATTTTACATTTATTTTCCCAGGTTTTGAAATGTTCCATACAATCACTTAGGCCCCAATCACAATGGGCCTAGAACTAAGTATTGAGTAATGTTTAAACTCAATTTAAACACAGTTCCAGCAAGTTAGATAGATAGGGTCACACTGTGTTAGAATTAAAGCTTGATAATTCATTTAAAAAAAAAAAAAAAAACACCATTCCAAATTTTAAATAAATTTACTTCTACTATGTTCAGACCCTTCCTTTCTTTGCTCTCCTTTGTCTTGCCAGATTTTGCGCTTCCCCCTCTGGCAATGGCAGGCCTGGGGTAAATCAGCCTCTCTCTAGGGCAGTGTGCCTTCCCCCTTCTGTGCTCCCTTGGCTGTGTTTTCAGGGTAGGCCCCAGGGTCAGTCTAAGGAGTGATCCTGCACCAAACAAAAAAGGGAAACAGTCTCGTAAACCAAAAAACAAAAGGGAGATACCTTTCTCTGCCTCCTCGCTGGGGCAGGATGTCATCCTCTTGCTTGCCCTGGGGTGTCAGTCCTTCCCCTCCCAAGCACTCAGGCTTGGCTGTTCCCCTCTGGGAAGGAGCACAGCCTTTCAGTCTGGAAGAGCTTTTTTCCCTGCTGCCACTAGCCTGGCAGTAACTTTTCTCTCTCTTTCCCTCTACCCCCAGAGGAGGGGGGGGGGGATTCTAAAAGCCCCAGGCAGCCCTTAATTGGATTCAGGTGTCCCTAATTGACCTGAGGTAACACCTTCTCAGCTTGTAGGGAAAAAGGCCTTTAACATTCTAGGGCTATTATATCAGCTTTCCAGGACCCTCTTGCAGCCATCAAGCCTGACTTTGTCACACCACAAATATCCTAGAAAGTAAGTTTAGTGATAGCAATGTTCACAGAAACAGCTAATTTTCTTGGCACATTGGAGAGTAAACTTGTATCGGTAGTCACACTGGAAACTCAATTCTGAGGTCTTATTTCTATTTGGGATTAGGGTGACCAGATGACAAGAACAAAATATCAGGACACATGGGGGAGCGCCGCCAAAGCAAAGAAAAACATCAACAACCCCGAGCCAGAATATCAGGACAAATGGCATTGGGACGCAGGACAAACAACTGAGTATCGGGACAGGACTTTTATCGGGACGTCTGGTCACCCTGTTTGGGATTAGCCCAGCTCAGCAATTAGTGGCCAGCATTTGCTGGTCACTAACATAAAAACATAAGAATGGCAACAGTGGTTCAGACCAATGGTCGATCTAGCTCAGTATCCTGTCTCTCACAGTGGCCCGTGCCAGATGCTTCAGAGGGAATGAACAGAACAGGGCAATTTTGAGTGATCCATCCTGTATTACCCCCTCTAGTGCTAGGTTCTGGCAGTTGGAGATACAGGATCAACCAAAGCGTGGGGTTGCATCCCTGACCATCTTAGCTAATAGCTTTCGATGATCCTGTCCTGTATTTATTTATCTAGTTCTTCTTTTAACCCAGTTATACTTTTGGCCTTCACAACATTCAAGGCAATGAATGAGTTCCACAAGATGACTGTGTGTTGTATAAAGAATACTTCCTTTTGTTGTCTTAAACTGCTCCCTGTTAAATTAACAGGTGACCCCTAGTTCTTGTGTTATGTGAAAGGGTAAATAACACTTCTCTAGTCACTTTCCCCATACCATTCATGAGTTTATATGCCTCTGTCATATCCCTCCACCTTACTTCTTTCTTATTTAAACTGCACAGTCCCAGTCATTTTAATCTCTCCTCATCTGGAAGTTGTTCCATAACCCTAATAATTTTTGTTGTCTTTCTCTGCTCCTTTTCAAATTCTAATACATCTTTTTTGAGATGAGGTGATCTGAACTGCATGCATTATTGAAGATGTGGTTGTGTCATGGATTTATATAGTTGCATTATGATATTTTCTGTATAATTATCTATCCCTTTCCTAATGGTTCCTAACATTCTGTAAATTTTTCCAATTCCCGCTGAACACTGAGAAGATCTTTTCAGGGAACTATCCACAATGACTCCAAAAGCTCTTTCTTGAGTGATTATAGCTAATTTAGACTCCATCATTTTGTATGTATAGTTGTAATTATGTTTTCCAATGTGAATTAACATTGAATTTCATCTGCCATTTTATTGTCCAGTCACCCAGTATTGTGAGATCCTGTTGTAACTCTTCAAATGCTTCTTTGGACTTAACTTATCTTGAGTAATTTTGTATCCTCTGCAGATTATGCCACCTCACTCTTCACCCTTTTTCCAGATCATTTATGAATACGTTGAACAGCACAGCTCGCAGTACAGATCCTTGAAGGATCCCTCTGTTTACCTAGCTCAACTGTGAAAATTAACCATTTATTCCTATCTTTTGGCCAGTTACTGATCCATGAGCAGACTTCCCTCTTATCCTTTGCTTAAGAGCTTTTGGTGAGGGACCTTGTCTAAGGCTTTATGAAAGTCCATGTACACCATATCAACTGGATTACCCTTCTCTACGTGGTTGCTGACTACCTCAAAGAATTCTAATAGATTGTAGAGGAATATTTTCCCTTTACAAAAGCCATGTTGACTCTTCCCAAATGTATTGTGTTTATCTGTGTGTCTGATGACTTTGTTCATTACTGTAGTTTCAATCAATTTGCTTGGTACAGAAATCAGACTTACCAGCCTATAATTGCCAAGATTGCCTCTGTGGCCTTTTTTAAAAATCAACATTATATTAGCTACCCTCCAGTTATCTGGTACAGAAGCTGATTTAAATAGGTTACATACCATGGTTAGTAGTTCTGTGGTTTCATATTTGAATTCCTTAAGAACTCTTGGGCAAATACCACCTGGTCCTGGTGACTTATTACTGTTTAATTCATCAATTTGTTCCAAAACCTTCTCTATTGCATTGGTATAGCTATACCAGTGCAAACCTCAAGTGTAGACAAGGAAAGTTATGATTTCGCTAGTTGAGTTTACCCCAGTTTCACGCAGGGGATAAGTTCAGCCAGTGCAAATAACTGCTTTCCTTGCCTACACTTGGGGCTTGCATCAGTGCAGCTACACTTGTTGCTGACCACTGATTGCTGAATCCCAAGTATAGACAAGATCTAAGGATAATCTTGTCTAGGGGGAAAAACAAGCCATCAAACATACCATTGACTTTGACATATCTAATGAAAACTACACAACACTTCTCAAATTTTGCACACAATCTACAGACCAATCATTATTCATATAAATCATTTCCACATTGTTCAGGATAATTTGCTAAATAGAAAAAGCGCAAAACTTGTTGAAAAAATTCTTCTTTAGAGTTATTCCCCTTTTCCCATAATTGCTCTGTATTTGTTTTCCACTGCCCCATTTCCATTTTATTTAACTGTTTTTTCCTTTTGCATTTTTTTTTACAGCAAACCAAATAATTGAGTTCAAGTCAAACTTTCAAAATGAAGGTTTTCTAATAGTTCCTACATGAGACAAAAGCAGTTTGCCTTGTCTCGGTTCTTCTAACGCAGACACACAACAGTCAGCTACACTATGCCAGAAACCAGTTTGGCTAGAACTGTGTTTAAACACATTTCCCAACCTTGGCTCCATGCCTTGTGAAGATGGAGCCTGTAAAACTAAGCTACTTCTCACTCACTCACTCTCAAAATATAAAAAGAAGTTAAATGACACATAGACTGCTCTTTACTCTGACACTTGGATTAAAGACACCTCTTTTGCTAAATGACCATGCCAAGGTAATCCCCCAAGCATTTAAAAATGTTAAATTACTTGTATTAAGTAAAGATATTTCTAGAATTACTAGAAACCACCCAGAACTGGTGCCAGGCACTTTATTCCTTAAAGATTAGTTACTATTGAGTGTACTTCTTGAGTGGTTGAAAGCACTCAGGACACAATTTGGGAAAGCATCTCTATGGGACTTAAGCATGTGCTTAAGCATTGTCTTGAACTGGGGCCTAAGTTTTCAGTCTTATCCCTCAAAATGCAGTCCAGGCATTCACTCATTGCCTAATGCCAATGGTGTTACTATGGTTTATTGCTATAGTCAAAACCCAAGCATTCCATCAGATATGCTACAGATAGGTATTGCTTGGTGAAAATCACCCAGATAGTTTTTCTTGTCCTTTATATTTACAGTAAGGTATAATGGGGGAATGGTTGTTTAGATTTCTTTGAGCTCCCTTATTAAGGAATGGATTTCTCTTCCACAGAATTCTAAGACAATAGTTAATTGTGCCAGCGGTTTCCTTTGCTGGATATCTCTGGACATTTGTCTAAGGTATTAATGGGACTACTTCAGCTGTGTTTGTTTGGTCAGTGTTTGTAACAGGTATTTAATTTCATTAGTGATGTTGGGTATTTGTCCAGGTGTCAGTGACCAATCCACGTACAAAAATCCTGTTACTTGTAAAGTTGTGTGCTTCATAACTTGGATTCTCAGCATTGGTGCCATGACCACCCTACCCTTACAAAGCTGTTAAAGAACCTGATAAGCAAACGGCCACTGATTCAGATTATATCTGTGGTTATGATTAATATACTGATTAACAGTATGATTAACATACTGTGGGGAGTTTTTCTTGTCTATTTAGTTCTCGTCTCTTCTGTTAGTATTGTTAATGAAACATATATTCATAGTATACCGAATGGAACAACAATAGCATCCCATTGATAAAAGGTTTTAAAAAAACACTCCAGTCACTTAAAAACAGCTTATCCATAAATATGCACTAATAAAACTGTAAATGTATGGCTGTCTGTAATTGGCTGAAGCATAGAGCAATTCTACAAGACAATCAGAATACAAAACCTCAGTGTAATGGTACAGTGAACAACTGTCATTCTTGTTCTACAAAAGGTTACATTTACATTAGGCATATAGTGCAAAACCAATAAAGAAAATGTAATTGAGTATTATCTGAAGATGAATCCCTTCCTCTCTGAAAATAAATCTGGAATATTGGGTTTACTTAGATATATATTAATATTATTAATTTTAATATTATTGTTATTCATGTTATGTTTAGACAATTATTTTTACCTTCCTTTGTAAAGCACTTTAAAATATACAGTTAAAAAGTAATTTGTAAGACCTAAGTATTACAATTATTATTTAAAAAATGACTTCTTTGGCCTTGACATATATCCAACATTATCCTGTATTGATCTCCAATCAACATGGCTACAACAGCACTGCAAACTACTATTTAGGGTGTTAGCAGTTAGAAATGGAAAAGCTCACAAGGCTGAGCCCACGCTGATGCAGAAGAAGAACGTGGTCTTCAGAATGAAGATGTGTCCAATATTAAATTGATACTACACTTTATGACAAAGAAAAGAACAAGTAGGATTCTGGTGTGAACAAGTAGTGCAGGGTTGGATTCATTCTTCAATATTGTTAAATACAAATGTATAGTTAAATATGTAATTTAAAAAAAATTAATTTAGAATGAAGATGTTATACTTTATAGCACTTGTTTTAAGAAAAGGAAAGTTTCTTTGTCTTATTAAGGAGAGATAGGGATTTATATTAGATGCACTGGACTTGTATAATATGGGTTTTTTTATCTGTGTTGATTTGCAAAGGGTTAGATCCTCAGACCCTTTCTGCCTGTTTTGCACCAGTGAATCTAACCTCCTGGGTATTCTTCCAGTGTAGTGGTTTTATGCTACCCTTTTGAGTAACTCCTGTCACACGAGAGATGTCCAGAACAGTGCTGTACTCCATCAGTTCTAGCTGCCAGAATGGCCCTTTGGGGCCTGGGGAGTTGAGTGTAATTAGAACAGCCCTCAGATTGCTCTAAATTAAGCCAATGTACAGACTAATCCCTGGTAGGCCCCAAGAACCAGGGAACCACATATATGTATTATAGCCCTCCTTCCCTCACATCTCCTCAGCTGCACAGAACAGACCTCAGTCACAGAATTAAGACCGCAGTGACAAATGTGGATGCAGCCTTCCGTTCACCATGGTGTGCAGCTATTTATGTAGTGCTTGTACTCTACACACTGCCATAAGTGTAGATATAGCCTAAGTGACTTTCCTAAGGTCACACAGGACATGCAATGGAGCAGGCACCTGAACCTGAGTCTTCAGAGTACCAGGCTAACACCCTAACTATTGGATTATCCTGCCTTTCCCCAAAAGTACATTCTGGAAACTTTATTTCAAACTACACCAGTGTGAATCAAGAGTGACTGCATTTAATCTGTCCATCTAGGGCAGTGGTGGCCAACCTATGGCTCCGGAGCCACATGCAGCTCTTCAGAAGTTAATATGCAGCTCCTTGTTTAGGCACTGACTGCAGCTGGAGCTACAGGTGCCAACTTTCCAATGCATTGGGGAGTGCTCACTCCTCAACCACTTGCTCTCCCTCCAGCTCTGCCCTCGCTGCACCCCTTCCTACCCCCTCCCCTCAGCCTGTCGTGTCCTCACTCCTCCCCACAGAGCCTCCTGCACACCACGAAACAGCTGATCGGGAGGTATGGATAGGGAGGGGGAGGAGCTGATAGGCAGGGCTGCCGGTGGTTGGGAGGCACTGGGAGCAGAGTGGGGAGCTGATGGGGGGCTGCTAACGTATTATTGTGGCTCTTTGGCAATGTACATTGGTAAATTCTGGCTCCTTCTCAGGCTCCGGTTGGCAACCCCTGATCTATGGTCTTATTCTGGACCCTTCAGCAGGGCATTTGAGTGCCAGTGGCTTTGATGGTATTACAATAGTATACCTGAGATCAGAATATGACTCATGCTGATTAAGAAATAAACAGTAGATTTTTCTGCTCTTTTGCTACACATTTTGGAGTCCAAAAACCAGTCAACATTTTGTTATTGAACTTGGCCCTAAAATATAAGACAGAGCTGGATCTGGGTAAAACTTTATTGTTAACTATCTTGAGGGCTTGTCTCTCTCTCTGTCTCTGGACAGTTGTTATCAGAATTAATTTCGATTTTGTTCCTCACTGGCGATTTACAAATAAAATTGGAGGAACCAACCCTCCCCCCACCCCCAACACACACACAGCAATTAGGTTTATCTGCATTAGCAGTTTGCAATATCTTCATTTGTAGTTAAACTAATAGAATAGCATTCATATGCGCACACACGTATATAAAGGTTACGATAAGCAAATACCAAATAAAATAATGGATGGATTACAGTTCCACCCAAAAGCAAAGTATATTTGCATGAGATCTTGTTAATCTTTTGTTCTTTTATCAGGCTTTGAAATATCATAAACAGCAGGTTAAATAAGTTAAAGTAGCATCCATTGCCTTATGCCTTCATATTTGAAATACAAGGCTGGCAAAGACTTTTTAAGATAAACAAGTTATCTTTGTATAGCACTTTTCATCCAAGGATACCAAGATCTTTGCAAATGTGAAGGGCTAGGTTGTGGCTATAGACACAGTCCTTTGCAAGGGGTGGTGCATATATTGGACCACCAATTGTCCTGGAAGGCATCATGCCTCAGAGATACCTCTGCTTGCCTCTTGCTCCAGAAAGAAAGGAAGTTACTGCGACCCTTGGAAGGGGCTGCTTACTTTCCCCTCACACCTATCCAGTTATTTCTGCTAGTGAGTGCAGGGGCAGCAAGCAGAACCAAGTTTCCACCCATTCCCTGCCCTCATCCCCTACTTGGTGGCAGTGAAAAGTATTTGGAGAGCAGGAACTGTGCCCAGCATCACCAGATCTGGACCCAAGTTCTGGGTACGTGGGCCTTATTCCTGTTGCAATAGATAGCTTTCCAATAGGGGGCATGATACTGTGATAGCAACCTTAACTAATATAAGGGCAATGTCTAGGGAATTTGAGAACTACGCTTTCAGGAAGTCCTTAATGAGAGAGAAGAGGACAGTATAGGTGAAGGCACAATAAAGCCAGAAGGCTGCCCTGTCTTGTCTCTCTGTGTCTTTTTCTCTCTATGCTTGAGCACTGAATATAGTATCAGAAGTGAGTCAGCTCCTCCAGATAAGTGAAATCAGAAACTAACAACACTGAAAACAAGAACCAAGGGAAACAATAGTCATGACAACCCACCAGATTCCCGTTCCCAGGCAGAGGAAATAAAAGGGCCATGTTTAGCAACTGGATATTTTTTAGATCCCAATGGGAAAACTATGAAATTGCAATGGAGTGGGATAAAAAGGAAAACAAAATAACCATAGCCACACTATTACCTGTAATGTGCAAAGACTGCCACCTGCTCCAACTGCATTTGGACATGTCCACATTGCATCAGACTGAAAGGACCCAGGTAGAGTCCTAGAAGTACTCCAAAAGCATTGTCAACCCACAAAAAATGTCATATGAAAGGTATGTTTTCAGTCAGTGTAATCAAGAATCTGGAGAAACAATAAATTAGCATATTGCCAAACTGCTCAAAATAGCTAACTCAGATGATTGCCAAATCGTAAAAGATTAATTCATTTATTATATACAATCAACAGGGATGAAAGATGAAGGAGCTTGAATGAGAATGCTCAGGGAACCCACACTAACTCTACAAAGAGCTGTGCAAAGTTAGTGAACAAGCTCCTGTCCAAATGCAGAGCATAAATTGTGTGGACACAGAAATACTTCACCAAGTAGCTCAGGAAAGGGATGAAAATATAAGGAAAAATGCACAAAAAATGTGCAAAATCAAATGCAAAAATACAAAGTAGAGGAGTGTAGCAGGGTGGATCCCTGCTCCAGCCCTAAGGGGGTTAAAACAGCCCAGGAAAGGGGCTGGGGCTGAAGAAAGCAGCCTTTTAGGCTGGGCTAATTGGGGAAGTGGCTGCAGCTGGGGCCACGCCCCAAACTGAGCCACAGGCCCTTATAAAAGGGCAGAGAAGCCAAGAGCCAAGGAGAGTCTCTCTCTGCGTTCAGAGGGAGAAGGGCCTGGCTGCTGCAAGGGAACAGAGAAGGTACCTAGGGTGAAGCAGGGCTGGGGAAGGCAGCGGAGCTGGGGAGCTCCTGCCTGGAAAACCCCAGGCTGCAGCCTAGAAATAGGCAAAGAGGTACTAGGGTTGCAGGGTGCAACCCAGGGGTAGGCCAAGGCAGCAGGTCCAAACCCCTTTGCCGATGATGAGAGGCTAACACTGCAGTCTGCCCCAGGGCGTGGGGGCTAGTTAATGACTGGGTAGCTGCCAAGACCCTGAGGCAAAGTGGGGATAGAGGGAGGGGGGTTCTCAGGAGGGGGAACCCTTAAGAGAAAGGGGTTACTGCCAGGGGGCAGAACCCCACATAGAAGGGGCACCAGGGTCCAGGGAGGGACACAGGGCCAGTAGCGGAAGCCAGAAGGCGGATCACCGGCCTGCAGAGGGTGCTCCGAGCTGTGTATGTGAGCTGATTCCCTGAAGCAACCAGCAGGAGGCGCCGCGGGGGTGAGTTTGCCCGGTTACAAGGAGACAAATGAATATCGATAAGTACAGTGGAGAAAAAAACATAATGGAAAATGCCTCACATACAGAGTCATATGCAATAATTGTTGCAAGAGAAATGATTATGGCACAGCTTGCCAATAAGAAAAACAAAGGGACAAATGCACTATATTGAAGAACCAAGCAGTGACTCAGAGAATGAGATTTTGCATGTTTATGATAGTAATGCAGTGCAAAACAGCAGAAATAAATGGTTTGTAAAACTCAGACTAGCATCAGATGCAAAGACAAGGCAGCAGAACACAAATAAATAGGAAACTTAATGCCAGCTAGATAGTGCTGCCTCAGTGATTGTACAAAGCTACAAAAACTACCTCAGCATTGTTCAAGAGAAGCAAGTGTAATTACAACCCAGCGAAGCCAAAATTAAATTATACAATGGCATAGGACAATGTAAATTACAAGCAGAATAGCAAGGAAAAGTATACTGTCCAAAATTTCAGATAGTTCAAAAACACAAAGCCACTGATTTCAGCTAAAACAAGTGAATGTATAACCATAGTGATGCTAAACCTAAGACATACAATTCATACAAAAGTCACACAAGCAAACAAAAAAAACATAATCAGAGCAGACAAGGTCTTGTGGCCTCCCTGCAGTGAAGCTGTTAAAACATTACCAAAATGTATTCAAAGGAATGAGATGTCTTCCAGGCACATTACACCTGGAAATAGATAAAATGATTGAGCCAATACAGCATCTGCCCTGCATAGGACCCATTGCATTAAAAGTTGCGGGGGAGAGAAATGGGAGCAATAAAACATATGGAAAAAAGAAGGCATTGTTGCTAAAGTCACAAAGTCATAAGTTGGATAAGCAGCACATTAGCTTTTGAGAAGCCAGGCAAACTCTGCATTTACACAGAACCAAGCACTTTAAACAAAGCACTAAAAAAAGTTCACTACCAAATACCTACTTTTGAAGAAATATTTCCTGACTTGGCAAAAGCAAAAAATATTCTTAGTACTTGATGCCAAAGATGGCTATTGGCAAGTGCTACTGTACAGATACAGCTGGCTGAGAATGCCATGTGGGATCAGACTGCAGAGCATAAGGATACATGGGAGCAGAATCCAGGTCAAAGGAGCCCGGGAAACCTGATGTTCCCACACTGCTACCAGAAGGCCACATAGAGCCCTCTCCAAGGAGCACTGTGGAGAATAGGTACTGCAGGAAGTACTGCCCAGAAGTAGGGTTGCCTGGTGTCCAGTTTTCGACTGGAATGCCTGGTCAAAAAGGGACCCTGGTGGCTCCAGTCAGCACTGCCAACTGGGCTGTTAAAAGTCCAGTCAGCAGTGCTGCGGATCTAAGACAGGCTAGTTCCTACCTGTCCTGACATCAGGCTGTGCCTCGGAAGTGGCCAGCAAGTCCAGCTCCTAGGAGGCAGGGTCCACAGGGCTCCGCTTACTGCCCTCGCCCCGTGCACTGGCTCTGCACTCCCATTGGCCAGGAACCATGACCAATAGTAGCTGAGTGGTGGAGCCTGCTGGCAAGAGCAGTGCACAGAGCCTCCCGGCCCCCTGCCTAGGAGCTGGACCTGCTGGCTGCTTCCGGGGCACAATGAGATGGCAGGACAGGCAGGGAACCTGCCTTAGCCCCAGTGCATCGCTGCTTGGGAGCTGCCTGAGGTAAGCCTGTACCCAAAACCTGAACCCCAACTCCCTGCCCCAGCCCTGAGACTCCCCCAAACCCAGAGCCCCCTCCTGCAGCCCGAACACCTCAACTCTGGCCCCACCCCAGAGCCTGCACCCCCAGCCTAGAGCTCATAAACCCTCCTGGACCCCATCCCCATGCCCCAGTCTAGTGAAAGTGAGTGAGGGTCGGGGAGAGCAAGTCAGCAAGGGAGGGGGAATGTAGTGAGCAGGGGCAGGCCCTCGGGGAAGGGGTAGGGTCTCTGGGAAGAGGTGGGGCCTCAGTGTTCTGTTTTGTGTGATTAGAAATTGGCAACCCTACCCAGAGGGCCCAGAGCAACAGCAAACTGCAGCCTTCTAATTGGTCCATGCTCACTATTTAACCCCAGAGGGAGCTCCAGGAAGTTGTCTGGGTAACCACACAGACTTCTGGCCTGCTGCGACTCCAGCTGTCACCTTGCTTACTGATCTCTGGCTTCTGACCCCACCCTGACTGATCCTGACTCTGGCCTCCTGATTCCAGCCTGGTGCTATGTCTGATCTCCGGTCTCCAACCCCAGCCTGACTCTAACTCTGATTCTTGCTTATCTATCCTAGCTCTAGCAATTACTCTGTCCCTGCTCATTGACTCCTGCCTCTTGGCCATCCTTGACTTGACGCCAGTCCAGCCATGACTGATAGGCCAGACGTCCTACACCCCAGTCCCCTGCCCAGACCACATTTCGCCCCCTTCCATGGAAGCCCCTTAGCAGGATTTGGAAGGAGTGGGTCTGCCACAACCCACTGAACCCCATGGGGGACCAGAGCTGCAGGAGAGGATCACTCAACTCCAATCCAAGAACCATAGGCAGCAGTCCCAAGTGGCACAGCTCCTAGTAGAAAATCAAACACTTCGTGAACAGCTAGCATGCTTCCAGGAAGAGAAGCCTGTGTTCTTTGCTCGGGTTGGGCAACTGCCCTCTGAATAGAGTTTCTCAGTATGGCTACCCAAACATTTTGATGGGAACCGCCGGATGTTTAGGGGGTTCCTGAAGCAATCCAATCTCATTTTCCTGCTCCACCCTTGAATGTATCCCACTGATCAGCTTGCTAGCTGAGGAAGCACTGGTTTGGGCCTCCCCCCGAAACAGCAAGACATCCCAGTGTTAACTGAGGAATGCTTTCCTGGGAGCATTTTCTGCAATTTTTGATAACCCTCATTGCGCTCACTCAGCAGAAGCCACACTACGAAGGCTCTAGCAAGGGCAAGAGCCAGCTGCCTTGTAACCTGCCCAGTTCTAGAGACTCACAGCCAATGCTGAATGGAACGAGGCAGCCCAACTGCCCCAGCTAGTTAGATGCTTTTGTTGACCTCTTTATCTATATCAACAATTGGCTGCATGAACAAAATGAGGAGAGGAGGGGAACTATGCCACCACCTCACCCATACCCCAAGCTGAAAACCCCAGGCCCAACCACCAAGCAATTCAGGGTGATCTGGTCTGCCAATGATTGACCCTGGAAGAAAAGGAATGGTACCAGCACAATAACGTATGCTTTTACTGTGGAGCACCAGGACATGCCCTTGCTTCTTGTCCATTGCAGATTTTGATTAGGAAGGAATCAGGAAACAAACGAGCCCGGCTGTACTGGGGAGAGCTAGCCAGGGCACAACCAGGGTACTATGCTGTGAAACTACCACTCTGCCCCAAACCTCAAGGAAAACCTGATTCAAGACGTGTGTCCATCCCACACTTCCAAGTACAAATACAGTTATGTTCCATGAGCCAAGCTGATTCTCCATCAGTGGGCCCTGATCAATTCATGGGCTGCTGATAATTTCATAGATGCTGAAGCCACTCAAGCCCTACAGATACCCCTCTGTTTAAGCCTACATCAGTTCTCACAGAGATGATAGATGGATGACTCCTGTCCCTGGGACTAGTGACGCAGGAAACAGTACCCTTAGCGGCCATACTTAATGGACATCGGGAGGTGCTACAGTTCAATGTGATTCATTCTGCACACTTTCCCCTGATTCTTGGCATCATCTGGCTAGAGCAGCACAATAACTGCATCTCCTGGTGAGAGAAGAGGATCAGTTTCCCCTGTGACTATTGCCAAAAGGTCTGCCTACATGAAGGCAACCCCAATCCTCCAGTCCTGGGTTTCTGTAACCGATCAGAAGTGACAGCACTCGGAGGGGAACCCCAGATGGCAGCAGCCAGTCAGAAGGAACCGCTCTCAAACCTGAGTCCCCATCTCCTTCATAAGTATCAGGATTATACAGATGTTTTTTAAAAGAAAAATGCAGATATATGACGTCTGCTCAGGGACTACGACTGCCCCATAGACCTGCAACCTGGAGCAAAGTACCCTTATGAATGGATCTATGCATTGTCTGAGCCGGAACTGACAGCTCTTCCTGTGTACATTGATGAAAACCTGCCCAAGGGCTTCATCTGGCACTTCACCTCCCCACCAGGGACTCTTGTCCTTTTCAAGTAATAAAAAAAGATGGAATGCTACGCCTCTGCATAGACTATCAGTCCCTAAACCAGGTGATAGTCTAAAACCGGCATCCTCTGCCCCAATCTCCAAGTGGCTAGATCACATGCAGTTTGCCAGAATTTTTACCAAACTGGACCTCCAAGGGGCTTACAACCTAGTACTCTTTATGGCAAGAGAAGAATGGAAGACTGCCTTTTGAACCTGCTCTAGGCACTTCAGATAATGCCATGTGGTCTGACTAATATTCACACGATGTTTCAACACTTCATGAACAGCGTATTTAAAGACATCCTGGACGAGTATGTAGTTAGCTATCTCAGGAATATTGTTATGTTTTCAGACAACCCTGAACAGCATTGTTACCACATTCGTTCCATCCTATTAAGAGTACAGAAGCGCTGCTGGTATGTGAAACTGAAAAACGTACCTTTGACCAATCCTCCCAGGAATTTTGGGTTATATTCTTACCCCAGCAGGCCTTAAGATGAACTCCCCAGAAAGTAAATGCCATCTGCAGCTGGATAGTGCCCAGATCCCCCTGGGAGTTACAGCACTTCCTGTGCTTTATGAATTTTTACTGACAATTCATTCCGGGGCAAATAGCGCTCATGACTAACCTGCTCTGCAAAGCCATCAAATATGTTTGGAAGCCTGAAGCTCACCATGTCTTCGAACAGCTTGAGGATGCTTTCACCTCCACTCCTATTCTAGCATATCCAGACCCTTCCTAAGCATTCATAGTGAAAGATGATGTATCCAATGTAACCATTGGAACCATACTCTCCCAGAGGCATGGGCCACAGCAATAGCTGCACCCCTGCAAATACTCCAGAAAACTCACCCCTACCAAATGGAATTATGAAATATTAGATAAAGAATTGTCCACCATTAAATCCACCTTTGATGAGTGGCATCATCAGCTCGAGGGAGCCCAATACCGAGGATCACATATGTTAATGGGCAGATATACATTCCACTGGGCGCTCCCTATTAGAAGTGCTTCATCTCTGCCACAACATCTTGGCAGGCCACTTTAAGTCTTTCTGCACTACTTTCTGATTCTTCTGGTGGCCTGTAGTGAGGCGGCCTGGCTCCCAGGCACCCTGGAGAATGAAGAGCCCAGCCGGAGGCTGAATTGGGTGGAGCTACGGAGCTCTGAGCCCGCCCCGCAAAGGGTCAAGCGCCGACCTGGAAGTATAAAGGCAGGCCCTTCGAGCTCAGTGAGGACCCAGCCGGGCCTAGAACTGTTATGGCTCAGCCCTGCTTAAAGACCTGAGCCTACTTGACTTTGCTGTGTTTGCTGCCCCGCCCTGAACCCAGGGCCTGGGCTGTACAGACTGAACTGCTTGCTCGGTGTAGTGAGGCGTCCTGGCTCCCAGGCGCCCCGGAGAACGAAGAGCCCCTCTCTCCACAGCAGACCCCCTTACATGTGGCACCTGACCAGGGACCTTCTGCCCAGAAATGTGGGTACAGGCCCTCGACCCCTCTGAGAGGGAGACTGGGGGAGAAAGAGAGCCGCCCGAGACATGGATCTGTCCCAGCTCTTCGCCTTCTTGACCGAGAACGAGGAGCGACAGCAGGCGGCCCAGCTCCAACGACAGCAAGAGCAGCAGGCTGCCCAGCTCCAGCAACAACAACAACTGGTCGAACAGCTAGGAGCCCAGCAGCACCAGCTGGTTCAAGACCTGGCCACACAGCATCAGGACTTCCCGAGGCAATGTCTCCAACAGTTTGCGGTGGCGCTGTCCTGACCTAGGCCCCGAGGGGGACTCCGTGGCTGAACCCACCGATCCAGGTGATGAAGATGAGCCCCAGCGATGACCCAGAAGCCTTGCTGGTCACATTTGAGCAGGTAGCAGTAGTCACGGGGTGGGCGCTGCATCAATGGGCTTCCCTCCTGGCCCCATACCTGATGGGGACCACCCAGACGGTTTATCGGGGCCTGTCTGTGGAGGCAGCCCAGGACTACAATCAAGTAAAGACGGCAATTTTGGACCCCCTGGACGTGAGCCTGGAGACCTTCCACCAGCGCTTTTGGAGCCTGGCCTACTCCGCTGGGGCCCAGCCCCAGATGGTGGCCCAGGAACTAAGAGAAGCACGTAAGTGGTGGTGCACTCTGAAACCCGAATGCCGGAGGAGCTCACGGAGCAGATCATGTTGGAGTAATTTCTCCACAGACTCCCGCCGTGAGGAAGGGCCTGGGTATTCCACCATCGGCCTAGGATGCTAACCACTGCCATCACCCTGATGGAGAACTTCTTGGCTGCAGAGACCTCGGTGGGTCCAACCACCCGAGTCACCACCTCCGGGGCAGTTCGCCCCAACCCTGAAAGGAGGGGGCCTCCCCAGCGGGTTGACTCTCGAGGTTCCTACCAGGTGTCCGAGCCCCGACCCCGACCCACGGAGGCCGCGGGGCGACAAGCTCCAGCCCTGCCTCCAGTAGCACGGGAAGCCACCCGGGGCCCTCCCGGGGGAGCCACGGGAATACGTCCCCGGCCGGGTCGAGCAGACCTTGGACCCTGTTTCTCCTGCGGGGAGTACAGCCATCTACGACAGGACTGCCCAGCGATGGAGTGCAACTTTGGCCAGGTTTACTCTGGGGAAGCCCGCACCCGACGTCCCCATGCCACCAAGATCACGGTGCCCGTGGTCCTGGAGGGGTACCCAACGGTGGCTCTCATTGATTCTGGCTGCAGCCAGACGCTGGTCTGCCAGAGCTTAGGGCCTCAGGCCGACACCCGCCTCAGGATGATCAGGCTGCAGTGCATCCACGGAGATATTCATCCATACCCCAGTACTCGGGCCCAACTAACCGTAGAAAGGGTCACTCGACTGATGGTGGTAGGCCTCGCCCCACGCCTGGCGTACCCGGTGATCCTGAGGCAGGACTGGCCCGAGTTCACAGAGGTCCTCCGCTGCAACACTGGGGAACACCCGAGGGTCACACCAGCCTGGGGAGGAGATTCCCCAGAGGTCGGGGCTGGGAAAAGGGAAACGCCTGACCCCACCGAACGGACGAACGAGTCAGAGGACTCTCCCTCGGAGGCGGTTGAGGGACTCCTGCTCCAGACTGACTTCTGCCGCAATCAACGGGCCGATCCCACCCTCAAGCGGGCATACGAGCAGGTGGCCGCGGTCGACGGCACCGTCGTGGATCCCCACCAGGTGGCCCAGTGGCCATACTTCGAGTTGCAGCAGGAATGCCTTTACCGGGTTGAGAAGGACCCCCGTACGGGGAAATCCCAGACCCAGCTCCTCGTGCCCCGCTGTCATCGGCGAGCCGTCATGAAGCTAGTCCATGACGTCCCGGCAGCTGGACACCTCGGCCACGAGAAGACTTTGGCCTGGATTTTGTTACGCTTTTTTCGGCTTGGCATTCATCAGGAGGTGCCGAACTACTGTAAGTCCTGCCCCGACTGCCAGTTGGCTGCTCTGGCCCAGAACCCCAAGGCGCCCTTGATCCCCATGCCCTTAATTGAGACCCCCTTCGAGTGGGTGGCCATGGACTGGTGGGCCCACTCCCCAAAAGTACTGCAGGGTTCCAGTATATACTGGTCATGGTCGATTATGCTACTTGGTTCCCTGAGGCCATCACCTTCCGAAATATCATGGCCTGTAGCATCACAGGTGAGCTCGTTAAGATCTTCGCCCGCTTTGGCTTGCCCCAAGAGATCCTTACGGACCAGGGGACCAACTTTACCTCTCGGCTATTGCAGCAGGTGTGTGAGATCTTGAGGATCAAGCAGCCGCACACGTCAGTCTACCATCCTCAGACTGATGGGCTGGTCAAACAATTTAATCGGACTCTTAAGAGCATGCTCTGTAAGTTCCCCCAGATGACCCCTACCTCTGGGACCAGTTACTGCCACCTCTGCTCCTGGCGGTTCGGGAGGTTCCACAGTCATCCACTAAGTTGTCCCCGTTCGAGTTACTATACGGCCGACGGCCCCGGGGCCTCTTGGACCTAATGCGGGAGACATGGGAGCAAGCCCTGTCACCCACCCAGGGACTCTTAAAGTACGTATTCCAGCTTCAGGAGCGCCTTGCGCAGGCTAGGGCCCTGGCGCACGAGAATTTGAAGGCCGCCCAAGAGGCACAGGCCCAGACCTACAACCGCGGGGCGCAGACTCGCGACTTCCAACCCGGAGACCGGGTTTTACTCCTCCTCCCTTCCAGCGACTCAAAGATTCTGGCCCGGTGGCAAGGACCTTATGAGGTGGTCCAAAAGATCAGGCCTATCACATATGAGATCTACCAGCCTGACCGGTGCAAGAAGAAGCAACGATACCATGTGAACCTTCTAAAACCCTGGCGGGAGCGAGAAGGACTATTGATTAACCCCTACTCACTGGACCCCGAGCTGGGCCCCCAGATAGCAGGTCTGGAAGACCCCGAAGGACCCCAGCTTGGACCGATGCTGATGGCAGAACAACTTAAACAGACTCGGTCTCTCCTACTGGCGTTCCCCCGCACCTTCACAACCCAACCGGGGTGCACCACCATCGTCTGTCACACCATTCAGACGGAGCCTGGTATGGTGGTCTGAGGTGCGACCCGGCCCCTGCCATATCACGTACGGCAAGTCGTCGAGGAAGAAGTACAGGCCATGCTGGACTTGGGGGTCATTGAGCCAGCACAAAGCGAATGGCGCAGCCCAGTCATCCTGGTACCAAAGCCAGATGGCACCCGACGATTTTGCATTGATTTCAGACGTGTCAACGCCATCTCAAAGTTCGACGCATACCCGATGCCCCAGGTAGATGAGTTGCTCGGCCGGCTGGGAGAGGCCCATTACATCACTACCCTTGATCTGAGCAAGGGGTATTGGCAGATCCCCCTTGAACCGGCCTCCAGGGAGAAGACCGCTTTTGCCACCCCCATGGGTCTATATCAGTTTACCCGCATGCCCTTTGGCCTCCATGGTGCCCGGGCACGTTTCAGTGGCTGACAAATCGCCTCCTCCAGCCCCATCAGGACTACGCGGCCGCATACCTTGATGATGTGATTATTTATAGTCACCAATGGGAGAACCACCTCGAGTGGGTAGCCGCAGTCCTAAGGTCCCTGCGGGCAGTCGGGTTGACCGCCAACCCAAAGAAATGTCGAATTGGTCAGCAAGAAACCACATACCTGGGGTATACCATCGGAAATGGACTAGTAAAACCCCTCTTGGGAAAGTTTCAGGCTATTGCAACCTGCCCCCAACCAGCCACGAAGCGACAGGTATGCCAGTTCCTGGGGTTGGCTGGCTACTATCAGTGGTTCATCCCCCAATTCGCGGCTATTGCAGCCCCCTTGACTGGATTGCTGCCCAAGGACAGTCCGCTACAAGTACGATGGACCCGGGAATGCGACGATGCATTCCAGACCCTCAAGGCAAGCCTCTGCCGTGAACCCATCCTCTATAGCCCTGATTTTGACCGGCCGTTTGTCCTCCAGACGGACACCTCGGAGGTGGGACTCGGTGCTGTCCTCTCCCAAGAAGTTGATGGGGAAGAACACCCAGTCATCTGTATCAGCAGGAAGCTGTTCCCCCGGGAGAAGAACTACGCAGTAGTGGAAAAGAAGGCCCTTGCGGTAAAATGGACATGCGATGCATTACGGGATTATCTCCTTGGAGCCCCCTTCACGCTCGTTACAGATCATGCCGCAATCCAATGGCTAGCCCGAATGAAAGACCATAATATGAGGCTACAGCGGTGGTACCTGGTGTTGCAGCCCTATGCCTCTACAGTTCACCACAGGGCCAGGAAGGACCATGCTAATGCGGACTTCCTTTCCCACGTGGGAGGCATGGAAGGGTCTGGCCCCGCCGCACGGGAGCCAGACTTGTGTGGGGGTGTGTGTAGTGAGGTGGCCTGGCTCCCAGGCGCCCCGGAGAATGAAAATCCCAGCCGGAGGCTGGACTGGGCGGAGCTACGGAGCTCTGAGCCCGCCCCGCAAAGGGTCAAGCGCCGACCCGGAAGTATAAAGGCAGGCCCTCCAAGCTCAGTGAGGACCCAGCCGTCAGAGGGGCCGGACGTCTGCGACCGAGCTCCCACTGGGGAGGCCTGGCCGAACCTGCCCCATGCTCGCTACACAGAGGAGGACTGGCTGAGCCTGCCCCGCTCCAGATGCCCGGAGGTGGAACCGAACCTGCCCCGCATTCGCTACCCCGAGGAGGACTGGCTGGGACCGCCCTGCTCCAGCTACCCCAACGAGGAGCCGAGCCTACCTTCCACCACCTATCCCGAGGACTCGCTGAGCCATCCCGTGGACACACCCTGAGGAGCCAATGGTGGTTGACCCCTATACTGACACCACGATGACTCAGGTACTCGAGGAGGGGAAAAGTGGAAGTAGCCCGGGGGTAGCCGACCCCAGTCTGGCTGCAACACTGCCAGAGCCAATGTCAGTGTGTTGCAGCCAGGATCCCCACTGACACAGTAGCAGACTGCCTTCCGCTGCTAGGACCCCGGGTTGGGACGCAGTGAAGTGGGAGGACCTGCGTCCCCCTCTGCCACCCAACATCTGGGTGGCAGTCTCCCACTCTCCCTGGGCCTGAGGAGCGAAAGCCTAGAGCTGTTATTGCTCAGCCCTGCTTAAAGGCCTGAGCTGACTTGACTTTGCTGTGTTTGCTGCCCCACCCTGAACCCAGGGCCTGGGCTGTACAGACTGAACTGCTTGCTCAGTGTAGTCCTGGCTCCCAGGTGCCCCAGAGAACGAAGAGCCCCTCTCTCGACAGCAGACTCCTTTACATGGCCTCATATGTGAGCCAAAGCCCAGAACTTCATTGACTCTGTGACCTGTGTGCGTGCACCAAGACTTTTCGTGCTAAGACCCTCAGCACCCTGGGGCCCTGGATATCTCGTGTAGACTGTGGGACTCTGTCACACTAGATTTCATAGTGGAACTCCCCGTCTCTGACAGCCACACAGTGGTCTAGACCAAATGACCAAAATGGTGCATTTCATCCCCTGTGACTACCTACCCCCTGCTGAAACAATGGCTCACTTCCTGATGGTGCACGTTATCCATTTTCATGGGCTTCTGATCATATCACTTTGGACCAAAGCCTGCAGTTTGTCTCATACATTTGACGAGATATTTTCCAGTTATTGGACATTTGCAATTTTCCCTTCTCTGTGTACCACAGCCAGCCAGAGGGGCAAACAGAGAGGATAAATCTCTGTACTAGAGCACTATCTAAGGTGCTTTGTCAGCTACCATCAAGATATATGGTTCTCTCTCCTGCTTTATGCCAAGTTCTCATACAAGTATGCTGACCATGTCTCCACGTGGAAGAGGTCCTTTTTTGCAAATTACAAGTTCCACTCTCATTTCCAAATAGGCTTGCCAGCAGCTTCCCCTATCCTAGCAGCTGTCAACTGGATCCAATGAATTCGTCATCTCCAGGAGGATCTTAAGAGCCACTTTGAAGACACAAAAAAGGACTACAAGTAGTATTCAAAATGTCAATGCCAAGAAACCACATCTCTGATAGTGGTCCAAAAGGTTTAGCTTGCAGCAAAATACCTCTATGCAAACAGGTTATCCCACAAGCTAGGGCACCAGTTCCTCAGACCATTCCAGATTTGTCAGCAAATCAACCCTGTCACCTTCCAATTGCAGCTCCCACCATCCCTTAAGATACATCCTGTTTTCCATGTATCCCTCTTGAAACTTTATATGGAGAACCCCTTTCCCAACAGCTGCTCCTGCCAATCCAGACCCAGGTGCATGAGAAATATATAGTCTGTACTAGACTCAATTCTAAACTGCAGAGCGGGAAGATAGTATTAACTCTTTGATTTTCAGGGCTGTGGACCTGAAGCACACTCCTGGAACCAGCTGCCCACATCCGTACTCCTGACCTGGTAAAAAGAGTTTCATCAAGACACACCAGGTCTGGCAGCAACCCAGAGGAAGGACAATAACAAAGAACCTTAGGACTAGAAGTGTGTGGATCCCGCGAGAGCTGACATTCCCATATTGCCACCAGGAGGCTGTGCAGAGCCACATCCAAGAAACACTGTAGCCATTATATGCTACAGGAAGTACTGCCCAAAGGTGTAGAGTGATAGCACCCTGCGGCCTTCTGATTAGCCCATGTTCACTATTTAACCAAGGAGTGTGCTCCAGGAAATAGTCCGGGTAACCCCACAGATTTATGGCCTGATTTGACTCCAGACTTCACCTTACTTTCTGATCTCCAGTCTCATATCAGTGCCACCAGGAAGATGTACTAACAGAACTTTCAGGGATTAGCATCCTAGTGAGGGGGAGGGATAGCTCAGTGCTTTGAGCATTGGCCTGCTAAACTCAGCATTGTGAGTTCAGTCCTTGAGGGGACCACTTAGGGATCTGTGGCAAAATCAGTACTTGGTCCTGCTAGTGAAGGCAGAGGGCTGGACAATGACCCTTTGGAGTCCCTTCTAGTTCAAGGAGATAGGTATATCTCCATTAATAAAAAAAAAATCTGAGTCTATTCTAGTGTATGAATGCAGAGAGAGCATGGTGAAAGCTGTGGCAGATCACAACCACAACATCATCTGTCTGCTAAAAAGATCCATGGAAACAAATCTAAAACTGAATAAAAAATAAAATTGCATTTGACTGCAGTCTCCTACATAAAACACTTGCTGACCACCAAAAGATAAAAGTAATACTGCAGTTGTACACACCTGAAGATATTAAATAAGTTCAGAAACTAGATTTGTAAGCTATCTGACAAAAATTCTTCCAAGCATCTTTCTACTGACCTCTGAGGTAACTACAGGACAGAGGTGCAGTATGTGTATGGCTTCCTCAACATGATGTGGCTATCAAACATATCAAATATCTGTGACGAACTATTTCGTCATAAAATACTCCAATGCCAATGAAGAGGCAACTATTCATGGGAAGCCAGTGAGATGGGACTTGGGGCATCACTCCAACAAAAGAGACAGCAAGTAGCTTTCACATGCAGGCCATTATCACTAACAGAATAAAAATATGTTCAAACTGAAATGGAATTTCTTCCAATTGTGCTCACTTGTGAAAAATTCAACCAGTATGCAGAAGCACTGGAAAACTTTTGGTATAAAGTAGCCATAAGCCACTGGTGAACACTTTTTTTTAAAAAGCTACTGCTAGCAGACCCAAAACACCATCAGCTACTGAAGCTGCAATGCTCTAATGTAGAGGTATGCTACAAGAAAGGGACTGAGATGTACATATCTGACTTCTTATCCAAAGCGACCTCACAGCATGAAAATATGACAACTGAAGAAGAATTTGAAATCCTCAGAAGACACAGAAAGACCTAGAAAACATCAACTAAATTAGTTATATACCAGTTTCATGGCAGGAGCTAGAAAGAATCCAAGAACAAACTATATATGACAAAGATGTACAAATGCTCATGTCCAGCATTGTATCAGGATGGCCAGACACAAGGCATGAATCCCCACTGGCCTCCCAGGAACAGAGAAACTACCAAGATGAGATGAGCTTACAAGATAATGTTGTATATAAAGCAGTCAAATCATAATACTTATGTGATTGAGAACAGAAACTCTCTATGTTGTGTGGTTTGCAGAATGGCTCCAAACTACCTCATTATTGCAGACTACTATTCAGACTTCTGGGAACTAGACAACCTGTCAGAAACTACTGCAGTGACTAGCATAGACCAACCAATTCAGTATTTCAACAGCCACCATATCACAAACTGTTTTAACTTCAGAAAACAGATCCCAGATGACCTGTGGTGAGTTTGTGCAATTTAGCTGGCTATGATAGCCCGTCATCACTATATAACAGTGAGTAAGGGTATCTAGCCTGTAAGATATCATTCATTTTATATATATATTGTGGCAGAGCTCTGACCTTGTCCCCGTGGGTCCCACGCTTCCAGGCAGTTTGTGCTAGCCTCAGGGAACGCAGAGCTAGAGCAGGGAACATAGGCCCTTCATCAGCTTGGACATGAACAGTGTTCCCTGGTCAATAAGGATTTCTTTTAGCGGCCCTACCTGGGCAAAGATTGGCACTAAATTCTTTGGCAATGCTCTCGGAGGCTGTATTTCATAAGGGGATAGCTTCTGGGTACCTGGTTGCATAGTCTAGGATGACAAGCACATACTGGTGGCCTCGGGTCATTTTCTCTAGCGGCCCCACAAGACCCATGGCAATCCATTCGAACAGAACTTCAGTGATCAGCAGGGGTACCAAGGGGCTTCTTAGATGTGAATGAGGGCTGTGCAGTTGACATTCGGGGCAAGAGGCCCAGTACCGCCAGACGTCTTCATGCACCCCCAGCCAGAAGAACCTGGGTAAGATTCGCACCTGGGTTTTCTCCACTCCCAGGTGCCCTCCAAAAAGGTGACTGTGAGCAAGGCTTAATATTTCCTTTTGGTGTTTCTGGGGTACTAGGAGCTGGTGTACCTCTTGCTCTTGCATCTGCACAACCTGGTATAGGAGGTTTCTTTTGATCACAAAATAAGGCCCTGGCCCACAGGCTTTTCCCTCTATAGGTACCCCATCTATCTCGGCCACCTCCTTCCTGGCATTCTCGGACCTTGGGTCTTCCACCTGGTCCCGTCCAAAAGCCTCTCTCCCGGGGCTTATCAGCCTGAAGTCTGAGGGATCTGTCTCTGGCCTCTCGGCCGGCTCCTTGAGGTTGGGGTTGGAACCAGTCTCTGACTCCTCCTCCGTCTCGGGGCCCTCACCTTCAGTTGCCCGTGTATGTCTGCCTACACAGGCGGCCCTCTGTCCTTGTATCAGGATTCGGGTACCCAAGGCCTTGGCCGCCCTTCTTTCTCTCTTGGTCTTCCTGCCTTTCCCCGGGACAGGGAATAGTTCTTGGGACATTTCTGCAAAAAATGGGAGGTGACATTCTGTCGTGGAAGCCTCCTGAAGTTCAGGGAACTCCCCTCCCTCCAGTCCCTCTGGTGGGAGCAAGTTTCCAAACCCGGGGAAATCTCTACCTATGAGCATGGGGTATGGGAGGTTTGGGACTACCCTTATTTTCACTGTGGTGACATTTCTCTGAATTTCAATTTTCACTGGTATGATGGTGTAGTAACTAACAGTCCTATGGACACAGGTTACCCCTCTACGCTTAGCCTGCATTAACTGGCTGCGCTTCACTAATTTACCCAAAATTAGAATGATAGCACTCCCTGAGTCTATGAGTGCCACGGTTTCTACTCCATCCAACTTTATCTGCCTTGTATATTTATGTTGGGTGACTGCAACCCCTACAAGATTGAGTAGGCTACATAGGTCTGCCCCATCTCCCCGGTTACACTGCATGGGTTCTACGACATTGGGGCACTGGGCTGCTATGTGCCCCAACTCCCTGCACCCGTAACACCTATAATTGCTTCTAGTCACTCCCCTATCACATGGGTTAGGGGGTTTAGTCCCAGGGTCCCCCCCACTCAGGCCTTTCCCTTCCTTCTGGGTTCCCAGCTGGTTTTCGGCCACCCTCTTCTTCCACCTACGACTCCCTGGGGGCTTGGCCGCCCGACCCTCCAGGGTCGGAATCAAGTGTTTGCTTCATGAGGGGCCTTCCTTAGGTAGTTGGGTCAATTCCCACACTATTAACAATTGGTTAGTTTCCTGCTGTAACCTCATGAACTTCTGTTGTGCCATCGCCTGAGCCCGCGTTGCCTTCTGCTGGGCCGCAGTAGCTTGCACCAGCACTCGCACCACCTCCTCCATTGTGGTACAAACAAAAACCAAAAACCCTAGTGCACTTTTTTTTTTTTTTTTAAGAAACCCTCTTTGTTCTGCCACGCTGTGAACAATCATGATCATACCACTGACACCAGTTGTGGCAGAGCTCTGACCTTGTCCCCATTAGTCCTGCACTTCCAGGCAGTTTATGCTAGCCTCAGAGGCTCACTGTGACCCTCCATGTAGCCCTTCTTTCTCTAGGGCCAGGGTACAGTCTGAGCCATTTTCATCATAAGCCAGCAAGGAGGTTGGTGAGAGAGAATTCCCACAGTCTCTGTTGTCCCTACAGGCTTATTCAAGAACAGTTGAGTCACCTGTCCTGACAGGGACCTGTCTTCCCTTCCCAGGAGGTGTTTCTGTAGTGGTGGGTTGGAGGGAACCCCGGGCCCGCCCTCTACTCCAGGTTCTGACCCAGGGACCTAATGGCGGCAGATGTTAGCAGCCAACCTTTCACTGCCAGAGTTGCTACATTTCCTTGGCCCACTTCCCCACAGCTCCCCTGCTTCTGTCTCTCAACGCCTTCTTCACCCTTACCTTAGGGATCCCTTTCCAGTGGTTTCAGGGTGTCTTCATCACCCAGCCCTTCAGCCACACTTCCTCTCCTCTGGCTTCCTCATTCTTTTTGGCCTGACTGGAGTGAGCCCTTTTATAGCATCAGAGCGGCCTTAATGAGAGTCAGGTGCTTAACAGTCTCACCTGACTCTTAGCAGGTTAATTGGGGTCAGGTGTTCTCTTTAGCCTGGAGCAGCCCCTGCTCTGGTTAGTCAGGGAACAGAAAATTGCTTATCCAGTGGCCAGTATATCGGCCTTCTACTACTCTGCTGTTACCAACTGGCCTGGGTCTAGCACAATATGTAGTTGAATATTTGGTGGATACAGTTCTTGTGAATACTGGATACATCAACAAAAATCAGAATCTGTTACCAAATGATTTCCTAACAGAAAAAAGGGCTACATTTGTTGGATAATTTATTTACAATGAATAATCTTATCAGCTTTACTGTCATACATTAGCAGTGAATGTGTCAGTATCAAGTATAAATGTTTCATTATGGTTTATGTCAATAGTTTTATTTTAAATAAGGGTGTATATTTGCTTGTGATTTACAGTTTTAAATCACCATGAGAAAGTATTCAAGGGTGGACCATGAATTGCTCATCTCTGTTTGCTTGGGACACCTTATTCAGTGCAAAGAGAGTTGAAGAGTCCAGGCAATTCTTTTGCTAACAGTAGTTAACTTCTCTAATGAAAAACCTCAGAAAAGACCTTTTGACTTCTTTGTGTGGATTTGCCAACCATAGCATGGCAATTTCTAATTTTCTCTTTTCAAAAATGATTGCGTGTTTTTCAAAAAGCAATGTAAGAAGCAGCAGCTGATTTGTGGCTGTCAGTAAGACTAGGGAGCCAAATGATTTTCACAGTATTTGGGCAGCCACTCCCCTTTTCTCCCTCCAAGATCAAACACACTGCAAAGTTCCCTAAGAACCCACCACACTCGGAGGATAAGAAAGAATCATAATTGTGGTGTGGTTTGATTTTGCAAAATTTAAATGACTGGTTAGGGTGTTGCTAATTCAGCTGGATTGAACTCAGGTCCCATTTTAAATCAATTCCCTTATGCGTTTGCAAGTTCAGAAAAATAAAAGATGGTCACAACTGGAACTGGTTTGATTTTGTGAAACCTAAAAAAAGGATTGGTTTGAATCCAAGCTCCATTTATTCAAATTTTCACATTTGAGAGGGCTTGACATTAATGAGTCTTTATCCATTATATTTATATATGATTGTATGAGTGAAGTCTTTACCATTTCATGCCCTGTGACTACCTACCCTCTGCTGGAACAATGGCTCACTTCCTGATGGTGCACGTTATCCATTTTCATGGGCTTCTGATCATATCACTTTGGACCAAAGCCTGCAGTTTGTCTCATACATTTGGCATGATATTCTCCAGTTACTGGACATTTGCAATTTTCCCTTCTCTGTGTACCACAGCCAGCCAGAGGGGCAAACAGAGAGGATAAATCTCTGTACTAGAGCACTATCTAAGGTGCTTTGTCAGCTACCATCAAGATATATGGTTCTCTCTCCTGCTTTATGCCAAGTTCTCATACAAGTATGCTGACCATGTCTCCACGTGGAAGAGGTCCTTTTTTGCAAATTACAAGTTCCACTCTCATTTCCAAATAGGCTTGCCAGCAGCTTCCCCTATCCTAGCAGCTGTCAACTGGATCCAATGAATTCGTCATCTCCAGGAGGATCTTAAGAGCCACTTTGAAGACACAAAAAAGGACTACAAGTAGTATTCAAAATGTCAATGCCAAGAAACCACATCTCTGATAGTGGTCCAAAAGGTTTAGCTTGCAGCAAAATACCTCTATGCAAACAGGTTATCCCACAAGCTAGGGCACCAGTTCCTCAGACCATTCCAGATTTGTCAGCAAATCAACCCTGTCACCTTCCAATTGCAGCTCCCACCATCCCTTAAGATACATCCTGTTTTCCATGTATCCCTCTTGAAACTTTATATGGAGAACCCCTTTCCCAACAGCTGCTCCTGCCAATCCAGACCCAGGTGCATGAGAAATATATAGTCTGTACTAGTCTCAATTCTAAACTGCAGAGCGGGAAGATAGTACTAACTCTTTGATTTTCAGGGCTGTGGACCTGAAGCACACTCCTGGGAACCAGCTACCCACATCCGTGCTCCTGACCTGGTAAAAAGAGTTTCATCAAGACACACCAGGTCTGGCAGCAACCCAGAGGAAGGACAATAACAAAGAACCTTAGGACTAGAAGTGTGTGGATCCCGCGAGAGCTGACATTCCCATATTGCCACCAGGAGGCTGTGCAGAGCCACATCCAAGAAACACTGTAGCCATTATATGCTGCAGGAAGTACTGCCCAAAGGTGTAGAGTGACAGCACCCTGTGGCCTTCTGATTAGCCCATATTCACTATTTAACCAAGGAGTGTGCTCCAGGAAATAGTCCGGGTAACCCCACAGACTTCTGCCCTGGTTTGACTCCAGACCTCACCTTACTTTCTGATCTCCAGTTTCATATCAGTGCCACCAGGAAGATGTACTAACAGGACTTTCAGGGATTAGCATCATAGATAAGAATATTCTAGTGTACGACTGCAGAGAGAGCATGGTGAAAGCTGTGGCAGATCACAACCACAACCTCATCTGTCTGCTAAAAAGAGCCATGGAAACAAATCTAAAACTGAATAAAAAATAAAATTGCATTTGACTGCAGTCTCCTACATGAGACACTCACTGACCTCCCAAGAGCTACCACCTGATCACCAAAAGATAAAAGTAATACTGCAGTTGTACACTCCTGAAGATATTAAATAAGTTCAGAAACTAGATTTGTAAACTATCTGACAAAAATTGTTCCAAGAATCTTTCTACAGACCCCTGAGATGACTACAGGACAGAGGTGCAGTATGTATATGGCTTCCTCAACGTGATATAGCTATCATACATATCAAAGATCTGTGACTAACTATTTAATCATAAAATACGGCGATGCCAATGAAGAGGCAACTATGCAGTGGGAAGCCAGTGAGATAGGACCTGGGGCATCACTCCAACAAAAGGGACAACAAATAGCTTTCACATGCAGGCCATTATCACTAACAGAATAAAGATATGTTCAAACTGAAATGGAATTTCTTGCAATTGTGCTCACTTGTGAAAAATTCAACCAGTATGCAGAAGCACTGGAAAACTTTTGGTATAAAGTAGCCATAAGCCACTGGTGAACACTTTTTTTAAAAGCCACTGCTAGGAGACCCAAAACACCATCAACTACTAAAGCTGCAATGCTCTAATATAGAGGTATGCTACAAGAAAGGGACTGAGATGTACATATCTGACTTCTTATCCAAAGCGATCTCGCAGCATGAAAATATGACAACTGAAGAAGAATTTGAAATCCTCAGAAGACACAGAAAGACCTAGAAAACATCAACTAAATTAGTTATATACCAGTTTCGTGGCAGGAGCTAGAAAGAATCCAAGAACAAACTATATATGACAAAGATGTACAAATGCTCATGTCCAGCATTGTATCAGGATGGCCAGACACAAGGCATGAATCCCCACTGGCCTCCCAGGAACAGAGAAACTACCAAGATGAGATGAACTTACAAGATAAAGTCATATATAAAGGCAGTTGAATCATATTACTCAGGTCATTGAGAAAAGAAGCTCTCTATGTTGTGTGGTTTGCAGAATGGCTCCAAACTACCTGTCAGAAACTACCGCAGTGACTATCATAGACCAACCAATTAGGTATTTCAACAGTCACCATATCACACACTGTTTAATTTCAGAAAACAAACCCCAGATGACCTGTGGTGAGTTTGTGCAATTTATCTGGCAATATAGTTGAATATTTGTTGGATACAGTTCTTGTGAATACTGGATATATCAACAAAAATCAGAATCTGTTACCAAATGATTTCCTAACAGAAAAAAGGGCTACATTTGTTGGATAATTTATTTACAATGAATAATCTTATCAGCTTTACTGTCATATATTAGCAGTGAATGTGTCAGTATCAAGTATAAATGTTTCATTATGGTTTATGTCAATAGTTTTATTTTAAATAAGGGTGTATATTTGCTTGTGATTTACAGTTTTAAATCACCATGAGAAAGTATTCAAGGGTGGACCATGAATTGCTCATCTCTGTTTGCTTGGGACACCTTATTCAGTGCAAAGAGAGTTGAAGAGTCCAGGCAATTCTTTTGCTAACAGTAGTTAACTTCTCTAATGAAAAACCTCAGAAAAGACCTTTTGACTTCTTTGTGTGGATTTGCCAACCATAGCATGGCAATTTCTAATTTTCTCTTTTCAAAAATGATTGCGTGTTTTTCAAAAAGCAATGTAAGAAGCAGCAGCTGATTTGTGGCTGTCAGTAAGACTAGGGAGCCAAATGATTTTCACAGTATTTGGGCAGCCACTCCCCTTTTCTCCCTCCAAGATCAAACACACTGCAAAGTTCCCTAAGAACCCACCACACTCGGAGGATAAGAAAGAATCATAATTGTGGTGTGGTTTGATTTTGCAAAATTTAAATGACTGGTTAGGGTGTTGCTAATTCAGCTGGATTGAACTCAGGTCCCATTTTAAATCAATTCCCTTAAGCATCTGCAAGTTTAGAAAAATAAAAGATGGTCACAACTGGAGCTGGTTTTGATTTTGTGAAACCTAAACTGAGACTAAGGATTGGTTTGAATCCACACCCCATTTATTCAAATGTTTACATTTGAGAGGGCTTACATTAATGGGTCTTTATCCATTATATTTACACGATTGTCTGAGTGAAGTAGTTATGATATACATGGTTTTAAAGGTAACATAAACACCTTAGGTGACTTTTGTATTAAATTAGTATAATCAGTGTCTTTTATGGTTTATTTTATGTTGAAAACATGCAGAGAAAAAAATACAGTTGAATCAAGTAGGAGAGAGTATGCCAGGCACTGGAACTACTGATCAGATAACAACAGATAAAGTTATATTTACTGTTATACAAGCCAATGTTAATGACTAATATCTATTATTGTAGGTTTTAGAGGTTAGGTTTAGATTTAAAAGGTCAAAAAATCTGGACTCAGTTCCACTGGCTTCAACGCAGCCAGGATAATTTACACCTACCAGTGACCTGGTCCAAACTAATTGTACATTATTTTGATGATGAGAACCTCAGTATTAAGGCTTTAGGTTTCTTGAAACATTAAAATGAGAAAAATGGAAAGTACAAGAAAGAAAAAGGAAAAGTTATCATCACCTGCCTGAACAAGTAACATTCCCTTACGCAAATCACATATTTCAGTTTCACTGCCAGCGGTAATACTGGAAGAGAGAGGGACTCAGACTGAGTACCTCTTAATTACAAGCAAGATAAGGTCTTGTAAATACACAAAGTAAACTTCTGTTACTAAAACACTTTCAACCTTGTTTTCAGGGGGTTTTCCTTGGTAATTTATTATATCATATCTATCTAGACTCCGTATGATCCTCCTCCCCATAGCATCTAAACATCTGTGAGCATCTAAAATAATTTATTCTTTAACCTACACACATCACTTTAGTAACTATCCATTTGGCTGACAAACTTTCATTTTGCTGCAGACTCTTTAGTTGATTTGAGACTGTTACAATCAGTCAACTCTTACAGCCTGGCAGTTTTTGCATTTCACTTTCCATCAGATGGAGTGAACTAAAATTTCTCCGGACCCCTCAACCATGAGTAACAGGTTTCTGATTCCTCGTTGCAGAGGAGACTGGAAACAGAGGTCTATGCAACTGGGTAAGGTGGACATTGGAATTTCACTTGGATGTCATTTTATTGGAGAGCAAAGATTTCTTTTTGAATCAGCCAAAGGGACTTCAAAGCAGATGACATTTTGAGCTGGCATTTACAAGCCAAAATACCTGAGCACTTTATTTTTAATACACCTGCTCATGCAGAGACTAATGTGCAGCAATTTAGTGAAACCAAGCAATACAGTGCACCGTAAAAGAGCACACTAAAGAAGAATGTGCATTCCTGTAGCCACGAAGAGTAGTGAAGAGCCAGAGCTGAAGAGGAGGTGCTGAAAAGGAAAGAGGAGCACATGATATTAATGTTCTGCCTAGCATCATCCCCAAATGACAAGCTGTGGTGGAAGGAAGCCAGAACCAATCCTATCGGGGTACCTAAAATTGTTAACACCTTTCTTATCCATGTCCTTTCCCATCTGAGCTTAGAGTGCCACCCAGTGGGATTTTGGCTATCTCCTGCTCAGTGAGGGAAGGGCTCTCTGTGTCCCCATCACCCCTTCTCCACTCACTAAGACAAGATCTGTCTCCAAGGCTTTAAAGTAATAGATGAATCCCACAGAAGACTAGGGCCTAATGCTGCTCTCATTTAAACTGGTGCAAAACTGGTGTAAATGAGAGAATGGGCCCTTGTGACTATTCTGTCTAGTGCTGACATGATGAGCCCTACAACCAGCATTCTTTACTTTTTTAAGCTTAGGTTTTGCCATAATTTTGCTCCCTTGCCAAGACATTGGGCCAGATTCTCTACTGGCCTGCATCTTTTATAGTCATTTACACCAAGCAAAATGACTTTGCAAAGAGTGTGTAAGTCATTATCACTCTTATTTCATGGCATTTTATCCCACTTTACATATACTCAGCAGCACTATAAATGGCTAGACAAGGTGTAGGACAGGATCAAATCTGGCCCTATTGCCTGTTTCATCTTCTCTCTTCTTAAGATCTCCTCCCTTCTCAGCACATTTTTCACTTCTTCCCAAGGGAAGCAAGATTTTTGCTACATCAATGTTAATAGCTTTTAGTGGCACTGAATGTCATTTCCTGAATAATAAACATCTCCGCTACCCCAGTGACATCTTTGTTTGTTTGGGAATCACTGACTTCTGTGATCTTAATTAAAATCTTACGTTCATGAATATTGCAGGTATAGTTCCTTAGTATTTTCTTATTCTTTGGCTCTTATCCCAACAGGGCATCAATGTCTGGAACCCTATGCTCCATGAAGCACTGACAGAATCCATTTTATTAGGATAATTTATTTTTTTTACATGCTATGATTTCAACACAAATTGTCACCCAGGGTATAAAAATAGGGTTCCATGCTTAACTATGGGAAGTCATGCTTGTGTTTCCTAGCATACATTGATCACTAGTTTGGCCCTAATAAGGAGACCTGACTCCTGGCCATGGTGTCACAAGAGACCAAAGAGGCATAAGTTGATTTCAGCCTCAACTAAAGGCCAGATAGAGCCGCAGTTAGCGTGTGCACTGAAGTGCATGGAGCTATGCTGATGTAGAACAACTGTTTCTATGTGTGTCTGAGTAAACTGAAAATTCTGTTCTTGCACTGAAGTCAGTGGAGTTACTCCACATTTACACCATTGTGAGTAGAGTTTGGCTCTAAACATCCAATTGCAAAACTATGGTTCTGATTCTCTAGAGCCATGTACCTCATGTAGTCATTTAAAGCTATGCAAAGCATAGGCACCAACCCCGTGGGTGCTCCATCCCCGAAGGACCCCTGGGGAAAAATTGGTGGGTGCTCTGCACCTACAGGCAGCTCCCCACTCCAGCTCACCTTCGCCTCCACTCCACCTCTGCCTCCTCCCCTGAGTGTGCCACCTCATCCTGCTTCTCCCCCCACCTCCCAGTGCTTGCGCCATGAAACAGCTTTTTCACATGGCAAGTGCTGGGAGGGAGGGGGGAGGAGGAGGAATGTGGCGCAGTCGGGGAAGAGGCGGGGCCAGGTCAGGAATTTGGGGAGGTGTCCAATAGGAGCAGGGAGGGGGCGGAGTCGGGGGGGGGCTGGGGCTGGGGCGGGGGGAGTGCAAACACCCACCAGCACCAAGGAATGTTGGTGCCGGTGATGCAAAGCAGCTGTAAAACACTGCCCCAGTTAGAATGTATACGTGGGTGGCAGATTTTACATCCACTTCACACTCCCTAGTCCCAATTCACCACCATGTCCTTCCACTTTTAGACAGGTGTAATTCCATTGTATTCAATGGAATGATAGCGTCTTAAAACTGAGGTAATGTAGTGGTGCATCTGGTCCACTTTGAACCAGTACAAATCACTGCACAAGTGGAGAATCAGACCTTAGGGTATCAGACACAGGACTGGCCCTAGTAACTAATAATATCAGAAGTTGCAGGGAAGGGGGCAAACAGCAATGCCAACTCTGTCACTTCTGAGCACAGCGTAAAACATGATAGATTGACTAGAACTATATGTACAACAGTAGCAGGATGCCCAATTTGACATACAGTAGATATCTTGTTCAAATAGCTAAACAAGCCTAATGTATATTTATCTAAAACATTTAACTGGTTTGAGCTGACACAAAAACTAGATGGCATTTGCCTTCTCCACATACAGATGTATTGACATTAATTACAGGTACTGGCACAGAGTAAATTAATGTCCTATGGGCAGGAAGTCCAGGTTTTTTTCTTTTCTTTATTCCATTTTCCAGGGCTTCTGAACCATGAAGATGTAAACAACTTATTACTGACTCTTCAGATGTGATTTCATCAGACATCCTGGATGTCTTGATAGGGATCATATACCGTGCGTAGTATAATAGAAAGGCTAGCATGTTGACCTTATGACTAACGCTTGCGCATTTGGCCACCGTCTGGAATTCAGTCCAAAAATCTATTAGAATAAAGTTTGAAAGTGTAATTCGGTTTTGTTCATTTTAGTATAATAAAATATTCCATTAAGTACCTCCATTAGGAACCTGTATTCTTATCATTACGTGGGACTGTTGTTAAAAAACAGTTGTACTAACAGCACTTAATGGAATGTAAAAGGGAGCCGAGGTGCAATGCAGTAACATGCAGAGTGTTATAATTGAAAGCATCATGATTAGGGAGAATGTGTTTCCATTTATAATTGCAAGAAGAGATTTTGAAAAAAGCCTAAGACGGGGTGGCCAACCTGAATGTGAGAAGGAGCCAGAATTTACCAATGAGCATTGCTAAAGATCCACATTAACACATCAGCAGCCCCCTGTCAGCTCACCACCACCCCCAGTGTCTCCCACCCACCAGCAGCACTGCTGATCAGCACCTAACCCTCCATCTCTGTGCCTCCTGCCCACCGCGATCAGCTGTTTTGTGGTGTGCTGATGTGCAGAATGCTGGGGAAAGGGGAGAAGGAAGAAGCGCAAGGGTGCAGCAAACTCAGGGGAAGGGGCAGGGGCCTTGGGTGAAGGAATGGAGAGGGGCTGGGGCCTGGGGAAAAGCCAAGCATTGAGCAGTGAGCACCCTGTAGCCCGTTAGAAAGTTGGTGCCTGTAGCTCCAGCCCTGGAGTTGGCGCCTATGGAAGGAGCCGCATATTAACCTCTGAAGAGCCGCATGTGGCTCCAGAGCCACAGTTTGGCCACCCCTGGCCTAAGAGAATTAAATTCCCGTTTCCCACTGAAATTCAGCCCCTAACTTCCTTAAACTCCTTTGACTATCTCAGCTGTAAGAAATTACAGCTACTCAATATCCCAGTTGGTTAGGCAGAAGGGCTCCAGACTGGCCTGTGAGAGGTCACCAGTTTGAGTTCCACCAGACATGCTGAAGATGATACTTTCCCATTCTCCTGGAAACTTCCTCTCTCCTACAATTTACCTGTCTTCTCTCCACTTCCATCTATCCTCATCTGCATGATTTTCCTCCAGCCACCTGCAAGCTAGACACACAGTTGTCTCCTCTCTCCCTACGCACATCACACATGTGATCTTTCAGCTATCCCCAACCCACACTCTCTCTTTCGTTGGTGCAATAGTCCTCCCACCCCATCCCACACAATGCACACACAAACACAGGCATGGAAAGAGTGGGTACATGCACATGATGCTGACTCCTGACTCGGTCTGTGAGCTCCATTCTTACAAACTAGCAGGAGATTGAAAATGATAAGAATCAAGCTCCAACATGCTCTCAGAGCAGGAATATCATCAAGTACACTCCTCTGTGGGCTCAGAAAAACAGAGCAAACAGATGACTGTTGCAATGTTTATGTTATACCTGACAGGTGTATAACCATATCGGTGATCCTGACCAACACAATGTACTGGACTGCATGATGGCTTTTGCCCAGTTCATCAGGGTTTTAAAGAATGCCGAAGCCCTAAATTTGAAGATTGATGGGGTTTTTTTCCCCTAAGTAAAAAGAGTAAATTTTAAAATGGAAGATTTAAAAGGCACAAAGCAAGAGTCCAGAAGTGTTGGCATTGTCTCTTTAAATATAAATTAATTCACATTTTTAAATGATATATTATTAATATTGGAGGTAACTACTGTGGAAAGGATTTGCAGGTCCTCATCTGTGATCAATATATTAACAGATCCTGACAGATTTCTATTAACACAGAACATACACATACAGAGCCACAGTCAACACTCTGTTACACCACTTTTAGCTGTTGTAATTCCAGTGATGTGAATGGAGTTAAGCTGGAGCAAAATTGGAGTAACACATTTGAGATTGAATCCTGCAAACATAATCACCCTGGTTCTTCTTTCCCTTAAACTGGTATTAGGCTGCTTGAGTTCAGTGGAATTACTCCCGATTCAGACTGGAGCATGTGAGAGCAGATTCAGACCCATAACTGACAATGGGATGACTCAGCAGCGTGTGAATGTGAATCTAGTTCAGCAGACTGCCAAAGTAAAAATGTGGGGTCCAGATTTTCACAGTAACTCATCTCTGAATTTAGATCCAGCATCTAAAACAAAATGGAGGGAAATCTTGTGAAGGCAATTAATTTATCTGGTTTTCATCTCATCCCTCTTACCATTGTTGTATGATGAGTTGAGAATCCACAGCCCCCCCAGCAATCACGCAAGTGTTTCTGGGGTCTGAACTCCCAATGGGTGATGAGAGCAGTGCGGAGTGGACTACAGTGTTTCTCATCACCCATGTCAATATGAAGGTCGGGTCAGATTCCACCCTCAGTTAGACCCCTGTGAAATTACAGGGATAGTGGCCTGAATTTGCAGGTCAAAGAGAGGCAGCTGGGGAAGCACTCAACTAATACCCCTCAATAGTCCATGATGGTGGGGGGGGGCCATGGGCTTCCTCCCACAAGACAACAATCCTGAGTCGAGCAGTAAGGTGGAAATGGGGCACTGGCAAAAGAGTGTTGGGCAGAACTGAAGGTATAACCTAGCAGGGACAAAGCCTAATTTCTATTTTCAAACCTTGGCAGTAGAAATCAGCCTTTGATGGGCTCTGGAAGCCTGGAAGATAAACTCAGATCCGCACAAATGGAAAATCTGAAGAGTGTTTGGATCCAGAGTCCAGGGTTTGGACCAATCTTTAATATAATCAGGATAAAGCATGGATAAAAACAGCTCAAATCTCCCCAGGAAGATGCATATTGCTTCTTGTCTATGCAGCATGGAGAAATTCTCACTGTAAGTGCTCACATAATACCTGTCCTTTAGGGCTATAGGTTGCTTCATATCACAAAAAGAATATTCACATCATGAGGCACCAAATTGTTTCTAAAGCAAGGAGGGTCTCCCATGCTGAAATGTTGCATCCTCTTGAGGACTAAGGAAGAACTGGTTTTCACCAGAGAGGAAATTGGTATCATTTACAGTAACTAGAAACATATAAGGTGACTTGCCTGTCATTCAAAAAACCATCAAGTGACTCAAAAGATCTTTGACTATTTTTTCAGGATCTGCTGTTAATGGGACAGGAATTGTTCTACTGCCATTCATGTTATGTTTTTTTATTAGCCAGAACCTTTAGAAAAATAATACTCCTCCCAAAATGCAAACATGCTTGGTCAGTCCTTGAGAAAAAAAGAGCATCCTCTGTTTATCCCCCAAACCCCACCTTCCCGTGAAACAATCTGGGAGCAAAGCCAAAGTTTCCTGCTATATAAGACCCAGACATTGCAGGTGAACTATTTCTCCTGACCAACATCTGACTCAGTATCCTTGTGCCAAACTCCACTCAGGATGGGGTTTGGTCAGGGGCTACGAGTCTCCATATGGGCCTTTATGTTAGGTGTCTGCTGTGCCCAACAACAAGGTAAGAACCCATTCAAGTTTCATTTTGCTCTGAGAAAAGAAAAGAAAAAGTCTAATTTAATTGACTCTATATGGATATAGTTTAAACAGTTTTATTTCTTTTACTTTGCAAACCTTCTAAATGGTTGAAGTTAAATGAGATTTCTTTGTGTCTTTTTATTTTTGTACCATTTCCATTAAATATTTAATGTTTGTGTATTAACTGGACTGATTTAATTTCATCTTGCCTCAAGCCAGTACAATTAACAATATTTGGATGAAGATAGCTTTGAAGATCAAAACAAAATAATAACTATCCATCTCTTGAAATGTCGTGATTTCACTATCAGTTTAAAATATTTTAAAGCATTTTACTTTTGATGAGTTTTCCACTAGGAATGTTGTTAAATCCTACATTTTTATGTAATCATAAATGTAAAAATTATCCTATACTTGATCAGACCCATGGTCCATCAATTCCATTATCCTGTTAATCACACTCTCCAGTACCAAATGCTTCAGAGGAAGGTGCAAGAAACCCTGCGCTAGACAGTCATGGGGTAACCTGCACCCAAAGAAAGTTTTCCTCCTCACTCGCAATTGTTAGAGGTGGTCTCAAACTCTGAAACATGAGGATTTATATCCTTTTCAAATTATTTATGTCTGTTAGTATCTGTTATTATAACTCTAGTTATTCTTGTGATCCATATAATCTCTTGGATTCAGCAATATTATGGTAATGAGTTCCCCCGCCTAACTGTGTGTTGTTAAATTTGCCGCTTTTCATCTGAGTTTCAAATTTGCCACTTATATTTGCCAATTTATATTGATTCTTCCCTTGTTTTTTTTTTGTATAATCAGACAGAGTGAACTGAAGTACCTGATCTACCTTCTCTATGTCATTCATCATTTTGTATGCTTTGTTATTATGATAATGTTACATTAATTAGAACAAATCCCAAAAGCCCTTACTCATGTGAGTAGTCCAATTAAATTTAAAGATTATTTGCATGAGTAAGGGCTTGCAGAATTGCTCCTATTCGTATATCATAATTGTTGTCACTTCTTGAGAAATGTTCCCATAATCTTTTGTGCTAATGTAAATTTTCTCTTTCTTGTTCACCATTCTCTTAACACTGTCAAGTGTAAATATCATGATTTTCAGTGAATTTTGTTTTTCATAAAAGTAAGGGCAGGCAGCAAATTGAGTCAGGCATAACATGGAGCATGCAAGAATTGCACAAGCTTTTATTTAGAGTTCTGCACCTCAGCACTGATCCTTTGCTATTCTGGCCCAGGGCCTCTTCTTTGGGCAGAAAAAGTTATTTCTACTGAATAATGATAACCTAACAGGTGGCTTTGTGATATGAAAAGGTAGAGACTAGACTGAGGCCACCAAATTCCTTTTCTCTTGCATTCTACTGTTATGCAAGTGTCTTTTTCTCACATTCTCTGAGTAGAATGACTACAAAATAAGGATGCAATCCTGCTTGGTTAGAAAATTTTAAGGAAGGTGGATTCCTCCCACTACCACTACCCACAAACTTTCTACATTGATTTTTTTTCTTATTTGTCTGCAGCATTTACTACTAATACTCCATCTGGAACAGTGAACTTCATCCCGCCACTGACAACAAGCCCAGAAATAACATGTAAGTTAAGCAAATAGTCTAAAAAATTCCTCCACCTTTCTGAAGTACTGATCAGAAAGTTAAAATAAACAAGGAAACAGACTGCTTAATTAAAAAAATGGGTAGATCAGTGGTGCAAGGAACAAATAGCTGGATAAATATGATATGATGGCAAAACAATGAGTTGATTGATAGGTAGGCAGACATATAATAGATAAGTAGAAACACAGAAATATAGATAGGTTGGTACATTATAAATGGCAGACAGTAGATGGGTGGAAGAACAGAGATGGGTTAAATAAGTTGGTGGGTAGATGGACAAATTGATTATGTATAGTGTTACAATTGATAAATGAACAGAAAATAAATGGAAGGGGACAGAGCAATGAATAAACTAAAGAAATGAAGGCTTGGGCAGACTGATATAATACTATTCACGTTAAGTCAGGAAATTTCCAGTAAATTCTTAAAATGAGTTTTCAATCCACAGCCTTCAACCCTGCTCACAATGACCGCGTATGCAGTACGTGGGGCAATTTCCACTTCAAGACTTTTGATGGGGTCATCTTTTACTTTCCTGGGCTCTGCAATTATGTCTTTGCATCCCACTGCAATGCTGCCTATGAGGATTTCAACATCCAGATCAGGCGCGCTATGGTGAAAAATGCTCCTACTATCAACCATATCACCATGAAGCTCGATGGGGTAGTTTTTGAAATGGCAAAGAAATTTCTTGTTGTCAATGGCAACAGGTAGGTTTAGATATATCACTGGGTGTGCTGAACATAGATGTTTCCTCAAACCAGGCATATATTTCAGCACTTTCTTAGAAAAACTTCTATGCATTTTGATAAACCATGTAACTTTAACCATACAATCATCTTGCCGTTCTTCTGTTAAGATGTCACGCTATAAAGATGGGCCCAAACCAGAACGCCAGATCAAAATACACCTGAACTTTGAGGAAGCTTGAATCCAGATCCAGGTCCATATTTTTTTGTGGCTTGGGTCCATCTTTTCTTTAAACTGATTTTTCTTCCACAATACTGCATTGTCGAAGAACCTACATGGACACCTGATAACACAAGCAACCTTTCCTTCTTATTCTGCATGGCATAGCAAATACTTAGCATCTCTGATGCTTTTTTTCTCCAGGGTTCAGCTGCCTTACAGCCAGTCTGGAATCATGGCTGAGAGAAGCAGCACGTATACGAAAGTGACTGCCAAACTAGGCCTGGTTTTCATGTGGAATGAAGATGACAGCATCCTGGTAAGAATAAATTCTAGATGCTTCAGAGAATAGGAAACAGTCTATTAAAACATTTAGACTCAAATTTTTGACTGGCTTAAGAATTTGTTTGAGCACCAGATTGGACACACTGATTCCATACTTGGCATATGCAAATCAAGTAGGTAAAGGTGTACAAAAGAAAAGCTGCCTAAATATTTGACCATAAGCCTAAATCTTGAGAGGTAGTATGAAGATATATGGTTAGTCTCTGGATATACTTGCCCTCAGCAGTTTGGGAGCTGCTGTTTCCCACTGCTGATTATTTCTCCCATTACAGAGCTATGTTTGCATTCATGCATTCCTGAAGAAAGCAACTGTGCTGTGTTCCTAGTGGAAATCAGGCCTCCCTCTTAAAATGGGAAAAAGCACTTCTCTCACTTCATTAACATAATAGCATCATTACATCAGGTGCCACTCACCTCCTCACATTTTATTTTCCAGTGGAATTCCACTGTCATAGGACTTCAGTGTCACAGTGGATTTGATTTTCTTTCTGAAGAAAAAAATAGATAATAAAAAGGCTGGATATATTGCAGATATTGCAGTGAAAACCAGTTCTGCATAAATAACTTGGATTCCATGAATCAGAAATCATACCCAAACCTAGTCCATGTTCTATCAGCCAGGTTTGAACTGGTCTGCTAAAACATCTACACAACACTGATGAAAATTATGTAGGTGTAGCAGGCACAGCTGCTTGCACTGATTTTGAATACATTGTGGAATGTGTATACTAACTTCAACCAACTTTTCCCTCATCGTTTTAGCTGGAACTGAGTGACAAATATGCCAATTATACCTGTGGGCTTTGTGGGGACTTCAATGGTATTCCAACTTACAATGAGTTCTTTTCAAACAGTAAGTGTTAAAAATAATGACAGACCTTTGGTTTCTAGCAGCTTCAATTTCTACACCATCCATTTTTTGTGTTCTCTTGGTTATATGTCTTCAGCAGGCCTCTCTTCCAACCTGCTGAAAGATTTGCTGAGAACATCAGAACATTTAGATCCTTAGTAACTTGAATTATATATGTATTCATGTATATCATTTGTCTATTTATTTCCTTTGTTAGCCAGTTAGATGTTGGCGAAATACTGATTTTCAAGCATGATTAAATATAGATATACATCCACAGACCAAAAGACGATAACAATACCAAGCAAAGCAATCACAACAATTTCTGGTCAAGAACATTCTATTTAAACATGCTCTAAGTTGTCATCTCTAAATTATATTGATATAATTTTATATATAAACTACATTTGCAAAGCCACACACATCTTTGTCCATAATTAACATGCAAGCGTCAACACAACATCTCAATCCTGAGTTGCCCGAGCCTATTCCGCAGTGTAATTCTAGATTTGCCTACTGATTTACATGATCTTTACCCTACCTTCTCCCATCCTATCTTTCTGACTTTATCACTCCCTCCTCTCTATATATTCTTCCAATCAGCTGGCTATAGGCCTCTATCCATCTCTCTTTTCCCAGTGTCAATATCACCATTTTGTTTACAAAGCTTTTAGGCAATTTATTCGAATCTCATCTTTTCTCCTAAATTCTGTCTCACAATAGTTCTCTTCTATTCCAAACCTGTCTAAAACTTTCTCTTCTGTTATCTAACTATGGGGTCAGCTAATCTGGAATGAGTTTGTCATTTTCCAACACAAATTCCAGTTTGCATGTTCCTAAAATTGTTTTCTGATATAAGGATGATGTTATTCAAAGTAAATTGAGTTCTATGGTGTCACTGTGTTAATTTTGTCTATGGTGCATCAGTGTTAATTTTGTCAACATGCCAAATGTAATGTCTACATGAAAGAACTCAAAGAGAACCAACTCCATTAAAAATCCTATATATTATTCATGTATTTATTGCAGATGCCAAGCTCACTGCCACGCAGTTTGGAAATATGCAAAAGATGGATGGGCCAACAGAAGTCTGTGAAGATCCTACATCATCCTCCCTAAACAACTGCACGGGCGATATTGTAAGGATCTTTTTGTTTATTCATGTGTCTTTCATTTAAATGTATCCACTCTCTTCTCCTGTTTCAGGATGGACACATGGAGAAAACAATGAAGGGATTGGAGGTAGAAGAAAGAGAATACAAGATGTCATTAAAGAATAATTTTAACAAATGGATAACAGTATTAAAAACTAATCCTCTCTATTTTGAGGAATTTGTGGATTTAATAAATTGTTCTGTTTTGTTTTCTCTCTAGGATGACATTTGCCATAAAGTATTGACTGGCTCTGCATTTTCAGAATGTAATACACTAGTTGAGGTTAGCGAGTACATCAAGTCTTGTGAACAAGACTTGTGCCGCTGTGACCAGTCTAAGAATGCCTTCTGTATTTGTAACACCTTTGGTGAATACTCCCGGCAGTGTGCCCATGCCGGTGGAAAACCTCTGAACTGGAGAACCCCACAACTGTGTCGTAAGTGTCTCTAGAACTGACCTTCACCTATGCTTGCCAATTAGTCAGTGACAAATTCTTATAGTTTGTTGGGGACTCATGGGAACTAAATGTTATTAAGTACTGGATTTGTTTCCAGAGGGCTTTAATATGAATTCCATACTTCAGGCCAGATCTTGGAGTGCAGCTGATCTCCCCATGGTTAAACTGTATTCATTAATATTTATCAATGTAGATTCTGGAGTTAAATTCCCCAGGGTATAATTGGATACTTCAGTGATTTCCACAGAACTCAAATATGCAAATGCACTGGAAAATTAACGCTTCCAAATTTTACTAGAAATCTAGATTCTTAAAAAGAGGGGAAGGCAAAACAAATGCGCCAGAGTATATGCCTCAGAGATCTGTGAGACAATTACTCATGAATGCATAGAATTCTAGACTTTAAGTCACAAAGTCAGCATCATACAGTTCTATCTGACGCACAAGTTTTTGAAAAACACACCTAATTTACAAAATATGGATTGGGATTTCCAAAATCCAAGGGATTCTTGGACCTCAGGTGTGGTGTGCCTCATCTCTAGTGGGAAAAAATTGAATGAGCATGCATTCTAATATGTAGTAAATGGGGATTACATTTGAATTCAGAAATCTGTCTTCCTTTAAAATTCCAGCCAAGAAGTGTCCTTTCAACATGGACTACCAGGAATGTGGATCCCCCTGCATTGACACCTGCACCAACCTGGAAAGAGCTGAAGTCTGTGAAGATCACTGTATAGATGGCTGCTTCTGTCCTGCAGGCAAGTTTTTATTTACTCCCATCTTTCATAATCTCAATAAAGAGCACTAGCAGATTTACATGTAGGAGTTTAGCAGCTTTGTCAGGGATCAGGGGTCATCCAGCTGCCCTCTTCTCAGCTTTAAGTGGTAGGCCTTTACCTGTGCACAAAAATTGACAAAAGACATGACTGAATAATTAATTTCCTGTAGATATGCAACATCTGCAAAGCAGTATGGAACAATCAGGGACCAAAATAGAACATAAAATGCTACCTATCTTATAGGAATGAGGTAGTTTTACTACAGCAATTCAGTATTATTCAATTGAATTCACCTTACAGGGCAGGAAACCCCTTGGAGGACCAATGGGATTTTAAGACTCCCAGGGCAAGACCCTCAGCTGGTGCAATTTGGCATAGCTCCCCTGACTTCAATGGAGCTATGACCATTTACGAGTTCCAAGACTGTATTTTAGATTTTTAGTCACCTATTTAAAACAAGAAAAATTGCATATTGTCTATATGTGTAAAACACCTTTGTAAGGTATTAGTTTCTTTCTTCATTTAGGAACTGTGCTTGATGACATTAACAATGCTGGCTGCATCCCTCTTCGGGAGTGCTTCTGTACTTACAATGGCAACTCTTATGCTCCAGGGACATCTTTTGACGCCAACTGCCGTTCCTGGTAACTTACTTACTTTGCTGTTTCTTTTTGAGTTAAATGAATTAGTTTAATGGTTTATTATACACAATTTCATCATTAACCAGCTCTGAGTGCATATTACTGACTTCTCTGCAATTCTAACAGAATCTCAAAAAAACTGTTTGTCTCCTTTAGTGTCATTATTTAACAGGCTTTGCATTCTGACTCAAGTTAAAATAAGGATTTGTGATATATAGGGGTTTCTTATCTCTCTGTTAAAATTCTCTTTCTTTGCTCTCTTGAAGTATTTTGACTTTTCCAAGACAAAAGAAACTGCAGCCACTCACATATTTGCAAATATAGATTTCCTCTGAGGAAAGCAAGAATAATATGATGGGAACATCAGTAGCAAAACAACAAAACTTAATAACATTGTAACTCCTTTCCTCCAGCCTATTATCACTACTTGTGATTAATTTCTCCGCTTTACTTCCAGTACCTGCAATGGAGGCCTGTGGAATTGCAAAGACATTCCGTGCCCTGGATCTTGTACAGTAGAGGGAGGCTCACACATCTCCACGTATGATGAAAAACGTTACAATGTCCATGGAGACTGCACTTATGTTTTGTCTAAGGTAAGCACCATCAGGTTTTAATAGGTCATAGAGTCCTATGCAGTTATATGGAGGAAGGAGTGGGAGGGCTGCCTGAGTCAGGACTAGAGAAGCTAACCACTCTTAGGAAAGAACATTGGAAAGTTTCCTCTTAAAGCAGAAGAGCACTGTATTGAGCAAGAATATACAGCAATTCATGCAAAATGTATGAACTAGTTGTGATGTTGGGAGTGAGGTAAATACTGATGTATTTCAGATTTCAGGATGTGGTAATTGTTGGTAAATGCTGAATATTTACAAGCAACTGCTGTATTTGGTCTATTTGCATAGCTGTCATACACAACTGCTCCTTGCTGTGTGGCAACTGTTTTTACCATGTTACTAGTCCTTGGTCATAACAGGTCACGCAGGAAAAGATGGGGATAGAAAGTGGAGCGGAAGCACATTTTTTAGAGGGGGTTGAATCAAAACTTTGACTCTAAATACCAGAACCAGATCCAAATTCTGTGACTAGTCTCAGTCTCTATCACTATAACACTCGTTCAAAATAGTCCTGAGCTTTGGGAAAGTTTGGACCAACCTCTAAAAAATAAATATTTTGCAGACCTTGGAACAAGCCTTTAAAGCAATAGTTGTTGGTATTGTTTTTTTCAGCTTTGTGAAAATGACGCATTCGCTGTTCTGGGAGAACTCCGCGGATGTGGCATGACAGACACTATGACATGCTTAAAGACAATACACCTCAGCATTAATGGAGGACAAACTGTAAGTATCCAAAACAAGTGGTGAAAATGCTGCAGGAATATTTTATAAAAATGTGGGGAGCAAAAAGTTTAAGCCAGAATGAGTCGGGGATAGAGCTTTGTTAATAATTGATTTTTCAGTTCAGGTCAAAGGAAATGTTTCATTTGAGACAAAATGAAAAGTTTGTTTCGTTTTCAAGTTTTTTTTATCTTTTAAAAAAATGAATAAAACTAAAGTTAAAAAGTTATTTGGAGTCAACAAATCTAAACATTTCATTTTGAATATGTCAGAATGAAAGGTTTAAACTTTTTTCCTTTATTGAAACTGTTTAGCAAATGTGACATGTATTTAGAAAATGTTTGTCCACTTGAATCTGCATTTCTCAGCATAAAAAAAAGTTTAGTCTAGAAAATTTACCCAGATCTAGTCAGGGAGTGACATTTATCCCTCTAAGGATCTGCAGGTCTGGAAAATATGTATTAGTTTTTAAAACCAAGGTAAAATAAATGTATCTTTATTTATCATAATAGTGAGGTAAGTAGTATATTCAGCCCTGTGCTAGTTCAGTCAGAAAAGATACTTTATTCACAAAACAGGAGAGAAGTCCCCTTTCTATTAAGTAAACAATGACATCATAATCTTCTTGGCTTCTGCCTAAAACTACCAGCTGCACTAGATCTAAGTCAGTTCAGATACAGAGGCTCTGCATCACTGCAAACCAAGATAGCCTGAGCACTGCTGCAGCTCTGTAAAGTACAAATAATGATTCTTTAAAACAATTCCCTTTCTCAAGGGAAGGCAACTGAAGATTAAAAGGAAGGACAATTAAGATTTTAAAGGAAGGGTAAAAAAATCAGAAAATCAACCCCCTTTCATGAAATTTATTATCATGCTGATATTACCAATGCATAACATAATGTTCCTTTATCTTTATCTTGCTTGCCAGATCATTAAGATCATTTCTGGAGGTGGTGTGTTTGTGAATTGGATCTACACTCAGTTGCCCTTCTCAGCAGGTATGTTTCTCTCCCGGGGCCAATACATGACACTCTCAAAACTTCACCTAGACTCCTGCTTATTATTTTAAATTCAAATGAGTTGATGTGATGTCGGTGTAATGAAGAATCCCATAGCCTAGCATGTTCACACTAGATTCTCACTATGAGGATTCTTGACCCAAATGGTGATTCCAGCAATAGAGGTCCAAAGTCTCATGATACATTACAGCCTGTTGTCCAACTTAAGATATTAATTTGGTTTTTGCTGTCTATCCTCTTAAAGCATGATCCTCACTGAAGATATGTATACTACCCGGATCCTGCTTATTCTCCTCTCCACAATGGACTTGAAATGATCAAGATACGAGATTAGAAACTAGAACAAAATTATTCTTGTTAATGCTTGATGTAATCCAATGTTTCCCTTCATTAATCTGTGGGAAGGAGCAGATAAAAAGGAGCATGCTGTTCCTGTGTAACTTTAATACAAACTGCACTTGCTAGCTCCTAGGCAGTCACAAGCAAATATTGCATTGTATTTTTCATTCAACTTTAAGCATATCTTGGCTTTACTCCACATTAGGGTTCACTATAGTTGCAACAGTAATCCAAGAAGAGCCATAAGAATGGGGTGTTGTTTCCAGCATTTGATGTCTTCTGAAATCTGATTATCCTGTTCTTTGTCCATAGCTGATGTCACCATTTTCAGACCCTCATCCTTCTTCATCGTGGTGGAAACAAACTTTGGACTTCAACTGGAGATCCAACTTGTACCCATCATGCAAGCGTTTGTGCGACTGGATCCATCTTTCAAAGGGCAGACTTGCGGTAAGTGAATGTAACAAAACCAGTGACCCGCCTGAAATCCCCATTGGTCTTGTATGAATGATTCAAACTTTGTGCTTTTTCAACAGGTCTCTGTGGAAACTTCAACAATATTGAGAATGATGACTTCAAAGCCATAAGTGGTGTAGTGGAAGGAACAGCAGCTGCATTTGCTAATACTTGGAAAACACAAGCTTCATGCCTTGACATCAAAAACAACTTTGAGAATCCTTGTTCCCTCAGCGTAGAAAATGGTAAATGCATTATAGGAAATTGTCCATGACATGCCAGCAATTTGAAATTTGATTTCTAGTTTTTCCCCATAGAGCTAATGGAAAATACTTGACATAAAGCAAAAATTAGAAGAAATAAGGGATTTTAAACATGGTAAAACATACATTTGGAATCAGAAAGAAATGTTCATAAGAGAAGAAAATTAGAGAGAAGCTAAGTAATAAAGTAAGTGCAAGAATCATGGATACTTTCCCACAACAGTTTATCTTGACAGAGTTAGGTTTAGTGCACAAGATGACAACGTGGTGCAGAATGAGCGTCCAATAGCTATTTGTTTATAAGGCTTTGGTGAATTCTTTGTTCAATCCATGGTGAGAAACTGCTTTTTCATAACTTTGGCTTTAACAAGTCTTTGCCAAATGTTGCAGTGAGCAAAACAATGTGGTTGCTATGGTACAATTTCAGAAATGAGTTTACAAGAGACAAGGGCACATTAGTACTAGGTTTTTTAGCCTAATGAAATAAAAAGAGTAATATGGATTTGTTTCATTTCCTCTATTCACAGAAAAGTATGCTCAGCACTGGTGCGGATTGCTGACGGACAGCACAGGACCTTTTGCCAATTGCCACTCCACAGTGAAACCAGCTGTTTACCACACGGTACTTAGCTATTTTTCTTTTTCCTTTAAAAACCAATCAAAATTGGAGCCTTAAACTCAGCTGTTTGGAAAGAAATGTCCCAAACACATCTCCCAGATTAAGCTATGTCTATATTTTAATCTGCATAATACATCACTTCTTTTTCTCTATATATGCTTCTTACTTTATGTGTATATTTCCTACCCTTATTTCAGTCTGCAGTCTTGATTTCATCATCCTGAATTGCTTTTACACTCTTTGTTAAACAAGAACTGCTATTTGCCACAGAGCAATAAAACCAAAATGTAAACATACAAAGAGGAAGTTATATATAAAGTATATAAAATATATGAATTCTATATACATTTTTGCTTGCTAAAACATAATATCTTCAGAATAATCCATATATTTAGGTACAATGGGAGATTACGAAGCATACAATAGATCCTTTGCTCTTATTTTACAATAACTGTCAATATTTGGGGGTCTCCATTATTGCCATATCAAAAAAATCCTAAAAGGAGGTAGGAAAATATTAAAGATATGTTGACACTGCTCATAACTGAATGTATATGGAGAAGAAGCTGATACATAAGACCAAAAATTAACAGGACCTGTTTTTGAATGGGCAGTTCTGTGATGATTAATTAGTTTGTTTCTGCGCCCGTAGAACTGTCTGTTTGACACCTGTAATTGTGCAAAGAGTGAGGACTGCATGTGTGCCGCCCTCTCTTCCTATGTGAGAGCCTGTGCTGCCAAAGGAGTCCAGCTGGAGGGATGGAGGACTGATGTCTGTTGTAAGTGTTATAGTCACTCTCTCGGTCTTCTATTCTGAAAGAACCAGTAGTAGAATTTATCAATCAATCATCATTTTATATCAATTTCTAGCCGATCCAGGGCTCTCCCAGTAAATTTTGAGTGAAAAGTATTGAAAAGTAAAATTCTAGCAATAATTCCCTATTTTTTTTATTAATATAATGGAGGTTAGTTATGGTGAATACAGATGGAAGACACAGTTGTGGCTAGGAAAGATACAACTGCTGCTGAAGGGGCTCTGACTCTCTCTGCAGAAGCTTTAAGTTAACTAGAGTTTCAGCTGTCACCAGTTGCCGTGGAAATGAATGTGTCAGATCATAGAAACAATATTAATTCTAAACAGAACACTTTAAGAATAAAGAATGTTTAAACAAAGGGTTGTTTAAAGTCACCAAGCTGTTTTCTTTGATCCAGCATATCTGTTTCCAGTGCAGGAGTATTTATGTACCTCAGGAGGCCTCATACCTCAGACTGCACCAAAGGTTTATAGGTTTCTATTATAACTGCCAAGCTGATATGTAGTTTCTCTTTCCAAATCTCATTTGAAAACACATCTTTTTTTCATTTGCATATATCACTTCATTTGTCTCCCATCTACTGTACTTTTTTTTTTAATATAATGCTGTGCATTATTTAACTCTGAAAGTATGCTGGGATACATTTTGTCTGAAAATGTGATACACAAAAAATTATATAGCATTGTTGTTTATCTGTTATTCACACTTGTCATAAAGCATATGTCCCAATTCTGAACCTTAGCGTCCAAAATGTGGGTGCCTGGATGAAACCTCCAAGCTTATTTACCAGCTTAGATCTGATAGCACTGCCACCAGCCAGAAATTCCAGTGTTTGGCTCACTCTGGTCTCCCCAAAACCTTCCCTGGGGGACCCCACATATGCTTTATGACAACACTACATATTGCCTCTCTCTCCCCACCAAATAATATTATCTGGAACTAACAAATCTGTTAATGTAATTTTTGTGTTTTGTTTTTCCTTCTCAAGCCAAATACACAACCTCGTGTCCCAAATCGTTGAGCTACAGCTATAACATCAATTCCTGTCAACCCACTTGCCGGTCTCTGAGTGAGCCCGATGTCACATGTAACATCAGATTCATTCCAGTTGATGGTTGCACCTGTGGAAAAGGAACCTACATGGATGACTATGGCAAATGTGTGTCTGCTAGCGAATGTCCTTGTTATTATAAAGGATCTCCCATTCTCTCTGGGGAAGTTGTTCATGAAGATGGTCTTGTATGGTAAGAGATTCTTTTATAAAACACTAAAGCTGCATTGTATAAATTCTCTAAATAAAAGAATACACCTCAGTTAAGCTGGCTGTACCCAGCAGTGCATGATTTTCAATACAATGCTCTGCCCACAGAATAGTTCTGTTAGACTATGAGAGCAGTGCATTTTTCCAGACTTACGAGAACTACTGTATTTAGGCGAGATTCCTGTTGTATTCAATGATTTTTCCCAGCGTAAAATACAAAAATACACAGCGAGAGGTTTATAGTATAATAAACATCAAACTCACTGGGAGACATTGTCTGTCACATTTTCAGTCACAACTTTTCCTGGACATCTATAGTCAAGATCATAGGGAAATACCACCAGCTGCTGGGTTGACAAAAAACTTTTTTCTGTAACCACAAGGTGGCATGTTAGAATTCCATGTCCTATTGGAAAGTTCTGTAACAGCAGACAAGAAGCTCAGTATGTGGAGCTTAGAACAGAAGGTGCTACAGTAATACAAAATAATAAATAATAAATATTATTATTATTCCCTTCCATTTCTTAGCACTTGTGCACAGGGTAAACTGAGCTGCATTGGATCTGTGAACGAAATCCAAGGTAAAAGCCCTTCTTTAGCTTATCTTTGTTCTCTAGCCTGTCACTGGTTTTGAATACGTTTTCTCTTGGCGCAACAGAACAAAACTGAAACACACAGGAAAGTCAATAGAGTGGAAACTGTTGCTTAATTTCATCTACTATTTTTAAAATAAAACACCAGTCTATACAGGGTGACCACTTAAAAAAAAAAACCCCGAAAAATTAACTTGAAGGTAATGAAGGAATAATGACATGTAATTTCTAAAAGATTATATAAACTAAAAACTGCTGCTTCTTAGGGAATTCATAGTGTCCTGTCATATAAGCCCCTGAATTCTTTTTTTAATTGTACTGGATATGAAGAGCCTAGTCTCCTTATAGCAAATTGAACACATGTTATTGTTGTGCAAACTCTGGTGCCTTTTCTCATCTTTCTCATATCATTCTCTCCCCTAGTTTGTGCTTCTCCCATGGTCTACTTTGACTGCAGAAATGTCACTGCAGGCACCACTGGAGCCGAATGCCAGAAGAGCTGCCAGACGCTTGACATGCATTGTGTAAGTATGAAGTGGCTGGTCAGGCTAGCCTTTGTAGAAAACTAATGTTTGTTTGTACTCCTGTGCACTAGAGCTATTCATTGTTCATAAATAAAGTCCTGAAGCTGTAATACTGATAGTCTGTTGTTTGTGCAATGAAACCCTGGAAGCATGTTCTGACGCGTTAACAATGCGATCACTAAAGGTCAAGTTCGTGAGCAAATAAAAGTCAATTTTACTTGAATCTCTCACATAGGTACTGACTGGAGATGCATCAGACTTCGTAGATCTAGTTCAGATAACAATACCTAACAAGAAGTAGTTCTCAACAAAACATCCAGAAGTTTGTCATGTGCACAATCTGTTTAGTAGAAAATTACTGGATGTAATCTTGATTGAAATTGTTAATATTTTTTGTGCCGTGATGCATTTTTTAATAATCTTTTACACATCCAATGATATTACCAAGGCCAGCAACATGATAACAGCCTGATTGGCTGTGTCATTTTATGAGACAGCATCACATGAGATAAATGGCAATCCAACTTAAAGCGTCAGAAAAAATGTATTAAACTATTCTTTTTTTAACTTACCATCCGCTCAGACACAGATCAGCAGGTCCACAGGTTCATCAGCAAGTCAGGCTGGTACCCAATTCAATATCTTTCCCACTTTCACAATCCATAGACCACCTATGGAGGCTGGGACACATGAAATGTTGATGTTTAGCAGGTTTTATCTTCTACTAAATCTTTCTTTAGAAACCAACCATATGTTTGAGCAAAATCCACATTTTCCTTCAAGCCATCTCTGATTTAAACTGCATGTAAATCAACAGTCCAGAGACAGGTTCTAAGCAGGGGCGGCTCTAGGGATTTTGCCACCCCAAGCACGGCAGGCAGGCTGCCTCTGGCGGTTTGCCTGCGGAGGGTCCACTGGTCCCGCGGCTTCGGCGGACCTCCTGCAGGACCAGCGGACCCTCCGCAGGCAAGCTGCGGAAGGCAGCCTGCCTGCTGCCCTCCCGGCGACCAGCAGAGCACCCCCCTCGGCTTGCCGCCTCAAGCACGCGCTTGGCATGCTGGGGCCTGGAGCTACCCCTGGTTCTAAGAATCTAATCTTACTCTCTTTCTACTTGAGTAAGTAAGTTAAATTTTCTGCTTGGCTTTACAGTACAGCACACAGTGTATGTCTGGCTGCATATGCCCCTCTGGGCTAGTGTCAGATGGTAAAGGCAGCTGTATTGCTGAAGAGGAATGTCCATGTATTCACAATGAGGCTACCTACAAACCAGGGGAAGAGATCAAAGTTGACTGCAATACCTGGTATGTATTCATTGAACTGTGTGGTTCATGGAGCCAACACATTGCCCTTTCCAAAGATCCATATATAAGCAGCACAATGGTGAAAAGAAATGTTCATTGGATTGGGTTGGCAGATGGACTTTTCAGTATATTAACCATAACAAACCAGTTTTCTGTAAATCAAGGTAGATGGTAAAAGCAAAGAGCAGGAGCCAGGAAATCTTTGGGTCTAAGGTTTTCATAGAAACAGATTCATAGAAAAATGGGGGTGGAAGGGACCTTGACAGATGATCTAGTCCATTCCCCTGTGCTGTGGCAGGACAAGTATACCTGGACCATCCATAACAGGTGTTTGTCTAACTTGTTTTTAAAAACAGCCACAGATAGGGATTTCACAAGCTCACTTGATAATCTATTCCAGAGTTTACCTATACTTGTAGGTAGAAGGTTTTTCCTAATATCTAACCTAAATTTTCCTTGCTACAGAATAAGCCCATTACTTCTTGTCCTATCTTTAGTGGACATGAAGAACAATTGATCAAGTCCTTAATATATTTGAAGACTGTTAGCAAGTTCCCTCTCCATCTTCTTTTCTCAAGACTAAACATGCCCAGTTGTTTTTTTTTAAACATTTCCTCATAGGTCAGCTTTTCTAAACCTTTTATCATGTTTTCTGCTCTCCTCTGTACTCTCTCCAGATTGTCCACTTCTTTCTTACAGTGCGGCATTCAGAACTGAACACAGTACTCCAACTGAGGCCTAACCAATGATAAGTAGAATGGGAAAATTATGTCAGTCCTGTTAATGTAGCCCAGAATTATATTAGCCTTTTTTGCAACTGCATCATATTGTTGACTCATATTCAATTTGTGATCCAGTATAATGCCCAGATCCCTTTCACCAACACTACTGCCTAGCCACTTATTCCTCCTTTTGTAGTTGTGCATTTGAGTTTTTCCTTCCTTAATATAGTACTTTCAACTTGTCTTTATTGAATTTTATCAACACTTCTCCAATTTGTCAGTGTCATTTTGAATTCTAATCCTGTCCTCTGAAGTGCTTGCAATTCCTTCCAGCTTGGTGTTATGGGCAAATGTTATAAGTATATCCTCAATTCTATTGACCAAGTCATTAATGAATATATTGAACAGTACCAGACCCAGGACAAACCCCTGCAGAATCCCATTAGATACATCCCCCAAGTTTAACACCAAACCATTTATAACTATTCTATGAGAACAGTCCTTCAACCAGTTTTGCACACACTTTACAGTAATTTCATCTAGACCACATATCCCTAGTTTTCTCATGAGAATATGATATGGGACTTTATCAAAAGCCTTTCTAAAATCAAGATATATTACATTTACCGCTTCTCCTCTATCCACTAGGCCAGTAATCCCATCAAAGTAGGAAATTAGGTTGGCGTGGCATGGTTTGTTCTTGACAAAATCCATGTTGGCTATTACTTATAGCCCTATTATTCTCAAGGTGTTTACAAATTGATTAGTAATTTCCAGTATATTTCCAGGTATTGAAATCGGGCTGACTGATCTATAATTCCCCAGGTCCTATTTGTTACACTTTTTCCTTCTTCAGTCATCTGGGACCTCACCCATCCTCCATAAATTCTCAAAGATATTCATTAATTGTTCCAAGATTACCTCAATTATTCCTGAAGTTCCCTGGGATGAATTTCATCAGGCCCTGCCAACTTGGATATAGCTAACTTATCTACATATTCTTTAACCTGCTCTTTCCCTATTTTAGTTTGCATTCCTTTCTCCTTGTTGTTAATATTAATAATGTTAACTATCTGGTCACAATTTACCTTTTTAGTGAAGACTGAAGCAAAATAGGAATTAAACACCTCAGCCTTCTTGATAATGTCCATTAACTCTTCTTTCCTGCTAAGCAGAGGACCTCCTTTGTCTTTCTCTTGCTCATAGTGTATTTATAGAACCTCTTGTCATTGTCTTTTATGTCCCTTGCTAGAAGTAACTCATTTTGTGCCTCAGCCTTTCTGATTTTGTTCCTACATGCTTCTGCTATTCTTTTGCTCTCATCCTTAGCAATTTGTCCATGTTTTCATTTTTGTAGGATTTTTTTATTATTATTTTTAGTTCATTAAAGAGCTTGTGATAGAGCCATATTGACCTTTTACTATTTTCCTGTCTTTCCTTTGCATTGGGATAGTTTGTTGTTGCTCCTTTAACATTGTCTCCTTGAGAAACTGACAACTCTCTTGGACTCCTTTTCCCCCTAGATTTCCTTCCAACAGGACCTTGGCCTACCAGTTCTCTGAATTTGTTAAAATCTGCTTTGTTCTTATTCTGCTGTTCTCACTCCTTCCTTTCTTTAGAATAATGAAATCTACCATGTCATGATCATTTTCACCCAAATTGCCTTCACCAATCAGATTCACAACCAGTTCCTTCCCTGTTGGTCAGAATCAAATCTAAAATGGCTGTTCCCCTGGTTACTTCCTTCACCCTTTGAAACAAAGAGCTGTTACCAATACATTCCAAGAACCTACTGGACATTTTGTGTTTTGCCATATTACTTTTTCAACAGATATCTGAGTGGTTAAAGTCCCTACCAGGCCTTGTGTTTTCATACAGTATCATCTATATTTCTATTAACCCCTTTGTGCTGATGATACAGAGCTTTTGCATTAATTGTTTGCTTGGAGAAATTCTAACTTTAACACTAGAGTGAACACAACATTTCCCAGGACTGATACATACTGAATTAAATAAATATGTTGTGGGAATTACCTCTGCATAGAGTAATTTTATGATTAAAATGTTTTCTTCTCCTTCTTAGCGTGTGTAAGAACAGGATGTGGAAATGCACCAGTGAACAATGCCTTGGTACGTGTGCTATTTATGGAGATGGGCATTACATCACATTTGATGACAAACGGTTTAACTTCAATGGAGATTGTGAATACACGTTAGTCCAGGTACTGAGCTTTTGTCTTAGCATTACTACTTGTGGAGTCACCTGTATCCTCCATACTGCAATTATCCATCTGCTAACTTCATTTCTCTCTTCAGGACCACTGTGGGAAAAACAGCACAGTCAATGGAACCTTTCGAGTTGTCACTGAAAACATCCCTTGTGGCTCCACTGGGACTACCTGCTCTAAGTCTATTAAAGTTTTCCTAGCGGTGAGTAGCTTTTTTGGTCCTTTTTTTTTTTTCAAAGAACCATTTTATTATGTATCCATTTGAGACTCAGGAGGAGCCAGAAGTTTCTGAAGTGAAGACTTTCCAAGGTTTGTAAAATGCAATTTAAGCCAAAAACGAACAAAATATTTGGTAGTGCTTCCAGTCTTTGTTTGTTTGTTTGTTTGTTTGTTTGTTTGTTTGTTTGGTGGCAAAACTATCCTATGTAGTACTTGTGCCAAATTTAATTTTTCAGGAGAGTTATGTAAAATAAATCATTTTATGGCATGCCCTATAGTACCTCTAATTGTAGGCATTCTCTCCTTTGATTGACTTAAACATTTTACAATTTATGTTCTTAAAACAGTTGTACGGTCATATGATTTGACATATAAATTAGATTTATTTCATTTGCCTCAAAAATAAATAATTACTCATCTTTGCTGGATAAATAGTATTGTTCTCTTTAAAATGGAAAATATACATAGTTAAGATCATTCCCATACATTTGTTGTTGGGAGGTATCTCCTATACTAACAAACCACACTAATTACTGAAAAGCTGATTCTTAGTCATTCCTTTGATTTTTTTTCTCCCCATTTTAGGGCCATGAGTTGATACTCAGTGAGGAACACCTTGAAGTGGTAGAAAGAGAAAATGGAAGGCAAATGCCATACCAAGTCCGCTATATGGGCATGTACTTAGTTATTGAGACCAACAATGGACTGATCCTCATGTGGAATAAGAAAACCAGCGTCTTAATCAAACTCAGCCCTGATTTCAAGGTAAGACTTAAGAAGGCAGGAGTTTGCTGCCAACTGTCATTGACACAAATGCTGAATTATCATCCCTCTTGAGTGAGAAAGCAATATTGATTGAAATGAAACAGAGTCCAGCTGAAAGTCTTGTGTAAAATGATAGGAAGTATGTTTAACCGTGTCTCAAATACAGATGTTAAAGGCAGTGTGTGGTACTATACTAGAGTTTGTCAGCATAGCAATTGATGTGTAAGAAGGGCATTATATACCATAGGAAATAGGAATTTTGTCATCCTGTTTACATACTACTCTGACTTTTCCATTAGGGAAATGTATCAGGGAGTGGTTCAGCCAGCATCAGAAATTTATGTAGAAGTATATTCTAATGCCATGAGTTCTTTAACTAAATAGTACACCACAATGAAATAATTTTTCCCCACAAATATGGAATGTATGTATTTTAGATTCATACATACAGCCTAGCATTAATGCCAGCCTTGCTAAATTTTACCTGCTCACTTGCCTAGGTTAACATTTTTTGGATGGACAAGCAAAGTATTCATTTTTATCACTGTCATTAATTTTGGTAAAGAGCGAGTAGATTTTGTGCCTGGAGTGGGTTGCTCATTTTCATGACCGTTTTGTAAGGCTGTTTTATTTATGTATGTCTGTTGTATATCTGTACAACACAAGACAAACAAAAGAGTATGCAATTAGCTAACTGTAGATTCATCATCGTAACTCACCAGTGATGGGGCACAACAACAAAGCAATTTTCTTATTGTTCAAATTTTTAAATAAATTACTTGGCGTATACCCCTCAGATCAGTTATCAGGTCCTTTTACTGAGATAAAAAGCAGATTTTTTGAAAAGTATGTTATCTTAGAAAAACAGGGTCAGGATATTACCAAACAGTTAGAGATAACATACAAAATCGGGAATTCCAGGGGTGCTTTTAGTCTGTGATGTTGCTGCAAACTTTCTATCATGCTTTGTGTGTGTGTGTGTGTGTACAGGGTCAGGTCTGTGGCCTGTGTGGGAACTACGATGGCAATGGCATTAATGACTTTACCACCAGAACTCAGTCTGTGGTAGGAGATGTGCTGGAGTTTGGAAACAGCTGGAAAGTCTCTCTTGCTTGTCCTGTTGCTAACACTACAAAGGACCCGTGCTCTACCAACCCTTATAGGAAGTCCTGGTCACAGAGGCAGTGCAGCATCATCAACAGTGAAGTCTTTGCTGCATGTCACTCTCAGGTATAGAAAATCCTCAGAGCAAAATTCTCCTAAATAAAGACTATCTTTTTATATTCCTCAGATGCCTGTGCACTTGACATTGAATTGTCACTCCTTACATACCATTGAATACAAGTAGTCTGCTAGTGTACCTATCCTAGACATGGGTATGAACAGGAGCAACTGGATCCAGCCCCACACCTCAACCTTCTGGTGTTTGAATCCAGTTCTGACCTTTACAACTAAGGCTCATCTCTAATATATACACTACATTGTTGAAGAAACCCATCCCTTAGAAGATGGGAATCAGAGCTAATTATTAACTAAATTGCTGACTATCCAGAAGTTTAATTTGGGTCCATTTTCTCCCTATTCCAAAAGAACTACCCCCATTGAAGGTTGTTCTCATACATTCTGACACAGGTGCACAATTCATCAGCTAACGTATGTTTCACCTTGAATTGTCATAGGTAAATTTCAGGCTGGATTATTCTACACAAAAGGAATTGGCACTGCACCTATAGAACAATATAGTGTTGTTTATTTTACAGGAAGCATTCTTGTTTTTCTTGTGTAAAAGAAGGATAATCTCAAGTCAGTCTGAGTTTTATTTTTAGTGTGGGTTAGTTAATATTTTCCTCATATGCCATATACAGAATACAAGTGTAACGCCAACAAACCCCAGTCGTCGATGAGTGGCATTGAATCGGGGATCTCTGGCGCATGAGCTTCTACCTCATAAGCTAAAAGCCAACTGGCTGTTAGCAAAGGCTGTAGAGCAGTCTTCCTCAACCTTTTTGTTCGGCAGGCATCAGACGAAGGACCATGGCAGTGGTGGAGCATCCGCCGAAATGCCGCTGAATTTCAGCAGCATTTCGGTTGCAACGCCTCTTGATGACGTCACTTGCCAGCGGCAAGCAGCGTCATCGAGAGGCATTGCCGCAGAAATTCTGCAGCATTTCGGCAGATGCTCCACCGCCGGCCAGGACATGGGTGCATTTAGATGCTCCTGCGGGCACCATGGCGCCCGCAGGCACTGCATTGGGGACCCCTACTGTAGAGCAAACTCATTAATCTCTCTTTCTAAGTGGTGTTGGTGCCACTAGATGGGACAAAACACCACACCCAGAAGGTGTGTGTGTTACACAAGCTCTATCCCTGAGTTAATTAACAACTTGCTGGAGTAGCCAGGGAAAAGAATCAGTGTAGATAGCAGCAGCCATTGCTAAAGCATATGTAAAACAATATAGCCTATCTGTGTTATTTGTATCTTAATTCTTTCCATAGATAAAAATCCTAATTTTCAAACATAGTTGAGTGTTAGAAACCTGCATTTTGGGTTTCAGATCTGCAACTGTTTGCAAATCTGCTTATGTAAATGATCAAATGTATGATTTAGACATACTGTTTCAGCGTCCACATGGGAAAATTGGGCCTAGTTTATCTAGCAATGCAAATACAAGAAAATGAAATTTACAGATTTTCCCTTTTTGTGGCATGTTAATATTCTATAAGTGTTACTCTGGCCAAGCAAGATGACTCCAGAGAAAGTAAAACTTACATTTACTGCTTTCTTTATCTAACAGATTGAACCAACTAAATATTACGAAGCATGTGTGACTGATGCTTGTGCTTGTGACAGTGGAGGAGACTGTGAATGTTTCTGTACTGCAGTAGCTGCATATGCTCAAGCATGTAGTGAATTTGGTGTTTGTGTAGCCTGGAGAACTCCATCAATCTGTCGTGAGTATTAGCCCATAGCTCAATGGAGATTGAAAGAATAGTGTATCATTTTCAAGGCAATTGTTTTGAGAATGTTATTAAATATGTTATTGAATATATGACAACAATTTGTTCCCAATCCTGTGTTTCATATCAAATTGGGTTGACAATTATGTAGTTTCAGCTCTTGATTCATGACTTTCAAGACTACCCAAATGGTATGGTAGTGGTATAGTAGAGAGCTATGAAAAAATTGCAGCATTTTGTTCTGAACATGTGTTTTCATGTTTCCCCTCAGCTGTGTTCTGTGATTATTACAACCCAGAAGGGGAATGTGAGTGGCACTACAAGCCTTGTGGAGCCCCCTGCATGAAGACCTGTAGGAATCCAAGTGGACGATGCCTTCATAAGTTACCAGGTTTAGAAGGTGAAAAGAGCTATGACACAGCATGTTGCTTACTGTAGAGTGCACAACTGGTTACCTGTTTTTTCCAGCTCAATCATTGCTGCATCAAATTCTCCCTTCAGATACACCCTATACAATCTTATTTTCTTCAGTGGGTTGCATTGGTATAAGTGAGGGCAGAGTTTAGTCCATGGGATTTGAAAATATTTGTAGGACTCAGACCTGGTGGCGTCGCCTAATGGTAATAGTCTGTGCTACGTGAGAGAACTGCATTAGTATCTTGGTTCATAGGCTAGCATCAGATCCACATCTTAGGGGCTAGGGGAACCTTGTTTGCTAAATAATAACACTGTGCCAACCAACAAAGGAGCCGCTAACAAGAATCCAGAAGCAGTAGTTTTCTTTTATTTGGAAGGACTCATCATATTATAAGGAAGGCAAGCCAAAGAAAGTGAGCCAGGGGAAGGAGTACAAATTTGGAAAGCCCTGGTGCCTGAGATATATAGCCCAAAGTAGAAAAATAAAAAGGAATTACCTTCTGCATAAAGTTCCAGCTTAAAATCTTCCATCTTATACTCTTTATTTTTTTTTGTCTCAGGCTGCTATCCAAACTGTCCAGCAAACAAGCCATATTTCAATGAGGATGAGATGACATGTGTTGATAACTGTGGCTGTTACGATGCTGAAGGAAACTACTACAAACCAGGAGTGAGCTTCTACTCACAGGACAACTGTCAGTCGTGGTAAGATTTAATGTACAGTCTGACCATGTCAAGGAGAAAGGACCAAAGCAGTGTTTGAAAGTTATGCGCCACTATCCCACAGTAAGATGAGGATGTTGCCTGTGCAAAAGTGGCCCCTTATTGTCACATACCAATTTTCGTATTACTAGCGAGCAATATTTGATTCTGTTGAATTTGTTCTCAGTAGCATAGTAAATTCTTTAGCTTAGTACCCAGAAAAAAATATGATGTGCTTTATAACCTGGTTTGTTCTATTCTGTGCGCCTGTCTCATGGTGATATTCCTATAAGGTCACTCGTCACCATGATAGAAGAGTGCAGAATATAACAAAGCCAGTTATGTATATAGATTTGTTGCTGGGATTTATTCTACATCCACATATAGTTTAAAGTTCATAACTAATATGATCCAATATTCAGACATTTTCTTTTTCTAGCCTCTGGGCCAAAACTCATTGGAAGACTGATGAATGTGACAAGTAGCCTCCCTAAAGATTTGTTTCTCTAGTTTCCCACGGTCTTTGACTTCACTTTCACACAGGAGCTGAGGTCTGATATCAGGGAGATGGTTGGGAAAAGAATGAGTCAGAGGATCTGACATGAACTGGATATAAGGGGGATGGCATAAGAAGAGATTGGTCTAACAGTAAGGGGATGGGAAAGGAATGGACCCTCTTCTTACCCCTCCCTCTGATCCATGCTGCTCCAATGTCAGAACTGGCTTTGGGGAGGAAGAAAAAAGCAGCCTCTAAGCTTGACATGCTGCAGGTACTGTGGAGAGGGAGCAGCACCTCCTCTTAACTATTCAGCTTGGAAGAGGTATTTTAATCAGAGCTGACTACGAGAATATTAGCTGGAAACTAAAAAAGTATTTCTCTGAACTTCAGTCAAACCCTAATTCAGAATAACTTCTCTCTGGCTTATGATTAGTCTCTATGAATTCAGTGAAAATACCGTAACAGTAAAGTGAGTTCATCACCTTTCATGCATCTTCAGTCTCACATTTCTTCTCTGTTATTTCTTTCAGTACATGCACTGTGGAAGGCTTAGAGTGCGAGTTTGATGCTGAAGGTAAGTTGGTAAAGAAGATTTCTGAATGAAAACAAGTTCTTGAGCTTTTGTTTCATTTGACAGGTAACAACCAATGTCATTCCACCTCTTCTGTTTTACAGCATGCTATTGCTATTATGAAGATCACAAATATAAATATAAGGATGTCATTTATAACACCACAGATGGGATTGGAGGGTGTTTGAGTGCAACTTGTGACATCAACGGAACCATAACTAGAAAAGTCTTTGAATGCAGTGGAATTACAACTACCATCCCATTCACGTTTAGTACAGTTCTACCTACGAGTGCTGCAGGTATTTCTATACATTTCTCAAAATATCTGAAAAAAATCTTTGCATACCTGAGAGTAAGGGCCACTTACTCCTCTAATTGCACATGTTTTTACTGTAAGTTGATAACTTCTACCATAACAGTCAGAAACTCAGCTGGCAGTTCTCCCTGCCCACCCAACACCTTGAGGATTCTCTGCCCAGCTGATGCAGAGAGATATAGCAGCAGCTTCTACAAATTCTCTCCCTAGGTCCCCACTGTTACCCTGGGTAACACCAACACCAGGTGCTCCCAGAGGAAAGAAAATGTAGCCCTGGAGATCTCTGGCGGCCGTAAGCATGAAGTAGAGCAGCTTTAAGGGCCACTCCCAGAGAGCTCTAGACTGAGCAGGCATCTTTACTACCTCTTCCTATATATATGGTGGGCAACGAATAACAATTTTAAATAAACTAAGCACATTAGTGCAATCTCAAAGCTAAAAAATCCAGTATGAGGGAACTTGCAAGGTATTTCAGAATGTCCTTTGACACTCCTCCTGATTGCTAAAGACTTTTTTAACCAGCTAGCGCTTTCTTCCAAAAAGCTCATTTACTCCTGCTTGATCCTGCAGTTAATGCATCATGCTGAACATACAAAAATGACAAATACATCCAGAGCATCGCACAGTAATATCAAAAATATAACATGATGACTTCAACGTTGCATTAAGCAGGAGCAAGCATTCTGTGAACAAGATGGTGTTTATTCAACACAAATGTCTCAATGATACCAAGATGCTACAGAAACCTATGTTGAAATAAAGAGAAAAGTTCTAAATATGACTGTCCTGATTGCCATTGACTTGTTCCTTGCGTAGTCACTGTGAAGTGCACGTGTGGTTTTGATTGTCTAGAAATCAGTTGTAAATTATGACAAAAGAGATAATACAGTGGAAAAGAAGGCCCTTTCTTCTTTACATTGTACACACTAGAAAAATGCCTCTTGAAAATTCATTGACTCATTTATATATTGAGACTGGATACACAAGACATAACTTGGAATATTTTTAACTGCAAAAGCAGAAAGAAAGAGACTATAAATCAGGTTAAGTTTTGATACTACATGCATTCACACAGATGATTAAAATTGTTCTTCCCAAACAATTTGCTGGAGGACAGCATCTAAGATAATAAACATCCCTATGTGGCCTAAAATGAAATTCTGTGAAAGACTAACACCCTAATCTTTCCAAATGAAGTAGTAATAATTGGACATTAAACAGTAATTATTAAAAAGAATATTGAATATGAGGACAAGAAACTACTTTTTTTTCTTTCTACTACAGAAACAACAACTACACCACCAGTTACAACAGTCTGTGTTCACAACATATGCCAATGGTCAGAATGGTATGATGTCAGCTCTCCAACAACAGACAAAAACAATGGAGATTTTGAAACATTTGAAAATATAAGAGCTAATGGATATAGAGTTTGTGAAACTCCAAGCGATGTGGAATGCAGGGCAGAAAGCAACAGTTCCATACCACTAAAAAACCTGAAACAAAAGATGACATGTAGCAAAGACTTCGGACTCATATGTAATAATGAGGATCAGACTCCAGAAATCTGCTACAACTATCAGATCAGAATATTATGTTGTACTTATGTACCATGTGAATCTACAACATCTATCCCATCAGTCACAACTAGTGGACACCCAACAGTAACAGTTACCTCACTTGAGTCAAAAACAGTTTCACGTCCAACTGCTTCAATAAGTACAGAAGGTCCAACTCCATTTCCACTTCCCACAACTTCATCTATCACACCCACGCTTGTGCCCCCGGTTTCCACTACAGTATCAGTCACCTCCACTGCGTCTTCTCCAACTCCAGGCAAAGGAACACGCTCAGCAGGTACAGTACCACTGGAAACAGGCACAATCACACCTGTGCCAGGCACGCGTCCACAGCCTTCACCAGCTTCCACTATTCCATCTTCAGAACAACCAACCACTGAAGGCACCACACTACTCTCTACACAGGCAACATCTCGGGGAAGCACCACGACACTTGTACCCCCAGTTTCTACTACCGTATCAGTCACCTCCACTGCGTCTCCTCCAACTCCAGGCACAGCAACAGG
>NC_133772.1:40972313-41008358 GCF_003597395.2 Chelonoidis abingdonii
TCACCAGCTTCCACTCTTCCTTCTTCAGAACAACCAACCACTGAAGGCACCACACTACTCTCTACACAGCCAACATCACAAGAAAGCAGAACCACGCTTTTACCCCCAGTGTCAACTACCATATCAGTCACCTCCACTGCATCTCCTCCAACTCCAGGCATAGCAACAGGTTCACGTAGTACAGCAACACTTCCAACAGGCACAATCCCACCTCTGACAGCCACGCGTCCACAACCCTCACCAGCTTCCACTCTTCCTTCTTCAGAACAACCAACCACTGAAGGCACCACACTACTCTCTACAGAGCAAATATCAGAGGCAAGCACCACCACGCTTTTATCCCCAGTTTCCACTACCATATCAGTCACCTCCACGCGTCCACAACCTTCACCACGTTCTACTCTTCCTCCTTTGGAACAACCAACCACTGAAGGCACCACTCTACTGTCTATGCAGCCAACATCAGAAAGAAGCACCACCACTCTTGTGTCCCCCGTTTCCACTTCAGTATCAATCACCTCCACTGCTTCGCCTCCAACTCCAGGCACAGGAACAGGCTCAGCTGGTACAGCACCACTGCAAACAGGCACCATCCCACCTGTGACAGGCACACGTGGAGAAATGACAACATATTCAGCCTCCATAGGTAAAAGTTCTACCGTTTCTGGAAGTACTATGCTTTTATCCACAAGCCCAGTACAGTCAACATCACAGGGAAGCACCACCAGACTTTTATCTTCAGTTTCCAGTACTGTTGCGGTCTCCCCAACTTTAAGCATTAGAACCCTTGCGACATCTACTATATCAAGACTTACTTCTTCAATATCTACAACAACAGAAGGCTCCAGTATAGCCTACACAGCACATGATAAAAGTACGTCTTTCACTTCAAGCAGAGTAACACCGTGTTTGTGCCATGTGTCTGGTCGTTTCTTTTCTCCCGGTGAGTTTATTTTTTCATTCTTTTAAAAACTGAGATACAATATTGGCATTCACCTTTTTTAAATTATATTTTATTATACAGTGTAACTTAAAAGTGAGAATGTTTTCTTTATATAAAAATATGATGAATTCATGTAAGTTAAAACATTTTATATTGTTTGGATTTTTTGCTGAACATTTTGCTCAGCCATTTTATTTCATTTGTATTATTAATTTTGTTTCATAGGTGAAGTTATATACAACAGAACAGATAACACTGGTTGTAGTTTTTATGCACTTTGCAGTAAAAGATGTGAAATTGAACGACTCCAGGGGTCATGTCCTACAACAACTCCTGTATCATTAAGCCTGTCCTCTACAATACCAAGCTTATCAACCCCAACAGCTATATCTTCTTCAGTGCCAGCAACTCCAGAAACTATTCCAATATCAGGTTGCCCTGATGCTGACCCGCCGAGAAAGGTAATCCAATTATCTATTTTCTTTTTCTACATCACCACCATTCCCAAAATCGACCCAAATTCTGCCATCAGATAAACCCACATCAAACTTTCATTAATTTTACTGGGAGTTGCTCATGTATGTGTCCGGGCATGATTTGGCTGCTTGAAAATAATCTGGCAAGATGTAATTTTTTGTGAACTTGTGCTGTCAACTTTTCCTGTTTGCAAATTGTCCACAGACCGACTTGCAGTTTTTACAAATTTGTTCAATATTCAGAATTTCTCAATATTTTATGCAAATAAATTTCATCCTAAAGATTGTTTACAAAGTGTTCCTTATACATGTTCCTTGTGTATTTGATATTCAAGCTGTATGATTGATCACTGAAGTCATATAGCATAGTTGTCATTCTCTAACTGGATGACGCAACTTTTATACTGTTTTGTGTTTTTTTTTAACTTTTATCCTGTTCACCCAAAGTGTGTTTGGCTTTTAGGTGAAGCAAAATTCTATTACGGAAGTCAACAAAATGTCCATGAATAACTTCTTTTCAATATTCATTCTGCTCTAAACCCAGACATGTAAGGGAAGTCACTCATAGTCATCTTCTTCAGATACGTGACTTACTTTCTTTGAATTCCATTCTTGATAGTCACCCATAGACAATCTTACTTGAAACAACCTGAATCCCAAAGATTGATTATTATATTATTGTAAGATAGACATCTAAATTCTGCCTCAATCCAAACCATGTGTACAAGAATTTCCTTGTCTCTTCTAGATGAATGAATCCTGGATGTTAAACAATTGCACTATGGCAACTTGTGAGGGAGACAACAGAATTGTTCTATTGCTTCCTCCAGCTGTAGAGATGATTACTTGTGAAAGTGGACTCCCACCAATAAAAGTCTATGATGAGGATGGCTGCAACTACCACTATGAGTGTGACTGTAAGAGAACCAAGAAATAAGCAAAGCACTAATGATTCACAATATACTTTAATATTGCAGAAAAAGATTTTCAGAATGTCTTGATTCATCTAGTGTTGTACTATAACGGGCTTTACCTGCCAAATTATAGTTTACAAATTTATAATATTGTTATGATGAGTCAATGCTTTAGGCACTCTATTTTTCTCAGAAGATAGAATCAGGCTAAAATATTTGAATTACAAGAGTATATAATTAAATTATAGATTTTTCTATCTAGCTTGGTATTTTTTATACATCCATTGTAGTAGCATCTGATGCTAAGTAAGAATTTAATAAGCCAGATCATCGGCTAAAATAAAGCTAGATATATAGAGAGAAAAACAGGTATGAATACTTAACGCCAACTAAATTCTGCTTCTAGAATCTCTATTTTTACAGATGTCATACAAAGGAGAAAGATTATAGTTTAAATATGATATGTCACCATCAATTTCAGTACCAGCAACCAATCTTTCTTCGACTGGCAGATTAAGGAAATTTGCTATTTTTAGCTTTTGATTATAAATACATACTTTTCTTTTCTTCCTGATAGGTGTTTGCAGCGGCTGGAGCAGTTCTGATTACTTGACTTTTGATGGAACTCACTACACATTCCATGGCAACTGCACATATGTGCTGATGAAACAGATTGTGCCCAAATACAATTTCAGCATCCTTGTTGAAAATGACCTTTGTGATGTGCCTGATGGACTCTCCTGCCCTAGATCTATCATTGTGAATTACAACTCCATGGAAATAGTGCTGGTCAGTCAGATACACCAAGGGGAGAAAAATAACAAGGTAAACCTTAATGGATTTTCACATTTTATAAGTTGCTTCAATAAAAACATTTTAATAATAAGAGAAGGCATTTTTAATAACATCGTATAAAAACAGCTAAAGATTATAAACACAACATTAGATATGTGGTAATTATATTTAATTTCATAAGAATTCAATAGTGTGTGTGTGTTTGCCACACACGTGTGTTTGTGTGTGTGAGAGAGAAAGAAAGATTATTTTGTAATCTCTTTCTCTTATGCCTCTTTTTTTCATGACGAACATAATGGGGATCTTCAGATCTACAGAGATGAACTCTGCTCTTTCTTTACTCTTAACACTGCCATCATGTGTTCAAAGACTGGTGATAGAATGTCTGTGCCTAACAGGGTAAAGAATGTTAGTGAAGCCAAACGGCAAAAATTAAGATGTCTGTACACTAATGCGAGAAGCCTAGGTAACAAAATGAAGGAACTAGAGCTACTGACGCAGGAAGTGAAACCGGATATTATAGGAATAACAGAAACATGGTGGAATAGTAGTCATGACTGGAGTAACAGGTATTGAAAGTCTATGTTCTGTTTAGAAAAGACAGAAATAAAGGCAAAGATCGTGGAGTAGCATTGTATAATCAGTGATTGTAGACGGTAAAAAATAGAAGGAATGGAATGGGATAGACAGAGTCTGTCTGGGCAAAAATCCACATTGGGTAAGAAAGCTACAGAACCTCCCCTGAAATAGTGCTTGGGTGCGCTACAGACCGCCAGGATCTGATATTGGGATATGGGATATGAGTGCTTTTAATGTTTTTATATGAGGTAAAGCACAATGGGAATTTTGGTGATCATTGGGAGACTTTAAACTTCCCAGATATAGACTGGAGGGACAAAGTGCTATAGTACAATTATAGGGCTTCAGATTTTTTCTGGATTTGGAATAGCTGATGGAGTGGATATTCTTGCACCCAGTAGGTTGAAGAACCAACAAGAGGGGCTGCCATTTTAGATTTGGTTTTCGTGAGTAGTTGAGGACCTCATGAAGAATCGGTTTAGGGGACACTTGGTTCGCAGTGATCATGAGCTACTTCATTCAAACTAGATGGAAGGAGAAACATAAAAGATCAGGAATCTGCGAACTAGAGTTTGTATGAGTTTCATAAACGGCATCAGTTATCTGTTAACGAATTTAAGGAAATATAGTTAGGGAAGTTGGACTTCGGACTTGCAAAGAACTTGGTTATTCCCTACCTGAGGAAATGGCCAAAGGTTCCCTTGTGGGGAATCTCGCCAAGGATTTGGGATTAAATACCAGAGAATTGCAGCAGCGGAAGCTCCGTGTCAGTTCGGAAAAGCAATACTTCAGTGTGAATGGGGAAAATGGCAACCTGTATGTGAATGGCAGGATAGACCGGGAGGAGATATGCGGGGAGACACCCCTTTGTTTCCTGACACTCGAAACGGTGGTGGAAAATCCTTTGAATGCTTTCCATGTGAATGTAGCAATCCAGGACATTAATGATAACGCCCCGCGGTTTATCAAGAGTAACATTGAACTAGAAATCAATGAGTTAGCACTGCCAGGTATGCGATTTCCTCTACGACGAGCGCAAGATCCAGATACAGGGATCAACTCAGTGCAGAGTTACCAACTCAGCAAGAACTCGCATTTTACCCTGGTTGTAAAGGAGAACCCGGATGGAAATAAATACCCAGAATTAGTGCTGGAAAAATCTTTGGATCGCGAAAAGCAAAACTCTCATCACTTGATCCTGACGGCCGTGGATGGGGGGGATCCAGTCAGATCCGGGACGGCTCATATTAGGGTTAAAGTCACTGATGCCAATGACAATCCCCCCGTATTTACTGAGGAGATCTACAAAGTTAGTGTGAGTGAAAACCTGCCTCGGGGCTCCTTAGTGCTTCAGGTGAAAGCCGCTGATAAGGATGAAGGGTTACATTCCCAAATCACATACTCATTCAGCAACGCGAAGGAAAATGCTCGTACAGTATTTCATTTAGATCCTGAGAACGGAAGAATTACAAATAGAGAGAATTTGGATTTTGAAGAAACAAACACATACATGCTGGAAGTAGAAGCCAGGGATGGGGGTGGACAAACTGCACACTGCAAAATTCGAATAGAAATTTTTGACGAGAACGACAATGCCCCGGAAGTGACATTCACATCCGTGTCCAGCCAAATACCGGAAGATTCAATGCGTGGGACAGTGATAGCTCTGATCAAAACCCATGACCGAGATACCGGAGAAAACGGACAGGTCACCTGTTACATTCCAAAAAGTCTGCCGTTTACAATAGTGTCCTCCTCTCGCAATTATTATAAAATCGTCTCGGAATCTTCTCTGGACAGGGAAGGGACCCCGGAGTACAATATCACAATCACAGCCACAGACAACGGCTCTCCCCCTCTCTCCACCCAGAAAACCATCCTGTTGCAGATCTCGGATATCAATGACAACGCCCCTGTCTTTGAGAAACCTTCCTACACCGCCTATGTGCCAGAGAACAATCCCTCGGGGGCCTCTATTTTCAGTGTAAAAGCCTCAGACCGGGATCTGGACCGGAACGCCCGAGTCACTTACTCCATCCTGAGCAGCAACCTCGAGGAGGTGCCTCTCTCCTCCTACATCTCCATTAACTCCCAGACCGGAGCTATCTATGCGCAGCGCTCCTTCGACTACGAGCAATTCCGGGAGTTTGAAGTGCAAGTCATTGTTCAGGGAAATAGCTCCTCATTTACTCCCTTCTCCCACATGAAAGAAAAGTGGAAAGAAACAACCGTTTCTTGACTTTCTTTCATTCACCCTTATGTCTACTGAATGCTCTGCATGAGCGGGTGCTGCGGCAGTAGAGTAGTATCTGCTCCCCTCCCCTCCCTTGTGGCAGACGTACAATATGACTGCTATCCACCGTCATCATCATACTGTTACAAAGGATATAAGACAAACACTTGTTATTCAACCTGTGAGCGCTCCTGGCTGTCTTCGGTGAGGCTGGCGGGGCGCCTGGGTAAAAATAGGAATGCATTCTCGGTCATCCCAGTAGATGGTATGAGAACGGCTGGTAACCGTCCTCATCATAGCAAACTGGCGGGCTGAAGCATCCATCAGCCCCTCCCTTTCTCTGTTGTAAGAAAAATTCTGTCCTGCCTGGACTATCATAGCAGTGGGATGCTGTGGCTCCTCTCCCCCACCCACTTAATGTCCTGCCTGGACTGTCATAGACGGTGGGAGGCTGCCTTCCCCTCATTTTATCTCACTACAAGGTCACTGTTTCTTATTCCTGCATTCTTTTAAATTCATGACCAACAAAATGAGGGCGGACACTGCCACAGTTAGCCAGGAAGTTTGGCGGGAGAGAGAAGCCAACAGGTTGGGGTTGTTGCAGGGGCACCCCCCGTGAATGGCATGCAGACTCATCATTCCGCAGGATCTGCGCACGGAGCACTGTGCTCTCTGTATAACACTGCGTTCTCATAGCCACACTTGCCCCATTATTTAGGCAGGACCTTCACTCTATATTTCGAAACCATAAGAGGATTGATTCGGGGAGTCATTTTCCCAGTTTTGGCTTTGCGCCCCCTGGCCGTACCTCAGCCAGGGGCACCCTCATAGCAGCAGACAGTTTACAGAATGACAGATACCGTCACCTTCATTGCCAATTATACAACGGCAGCAGACATACGAACGGATGATAACCGTCTCTGCCTATCATTGCAAAAGCAAATGAATGCTGCTGTTTTGTAGCGCTGGAGTATTGCCTCTGTCAGCGGCAACCAGCTACACATACGGTGACTGTAAAAAAGAATAAAAAAAAAAAGCTGAACAGGCGTCCATTGGTTGCCCGTGACTATGGCGTCTGCCAGAGCAATCAGGGAAAAGTGCTGCGACGAAATGATTGTCTGCGTTTGCTTTCCCGGCAGGAAAGGAATGATGTGACGACATTTACCCAGAACCACCCTGCACAATGATTTTTGCCCCATCAGCCACTGGGATCTCAACCCAGAATTCTTAAGGGGCAGGGGGAGACTGTGGGAACTTATGGCATAGCTATGGAATAGCCTAACCCACCGTGCAACACATCGGAATAATCAACGCTAGTCTCACTGGACCACTGGACGCACACCGCCGAATTTAACTATGGCCTAGTGTGGCCGTGGTGCAGCTCGACTTTATACAATCGTGTTTTACACAAAACGATTTGATGTAAAATCGGAATATTCCAGTGATAGACGTACCCTACATTAGTTCCTATTTTTAAGAAAGGGAAAAAAAGGTGATCCAAGTAACTATAAGAACCTGTTCGTTTTGGACATCTGTAGTATGTAAGGTCTTGGAAAAAATTTGAAGGAGAAGCAGTTAAGGACATGAGGTCAATGGTAATTGGGACAAAATTACATCATGGTTTTACAAAGGTTAGATCGTGCACAAACCAACCTGATCTCCTTCTTTTGAGAAGATAACAGATTTTTTTTAGACAAAGGAACGCAGTGGATCTAATTTACCTCTATTTCAGTAGGCATTTGACATGTGTCCACATGGGATTTATTTAGTTAAATTTGCCGAAAAAGTGTGGATAGTATTTTGAACTGAAACAGGTGGATTAAGGAACTGGTTAAAGGGGATGACATACAACGGGTTGTACTGAAAGGTTGAAGTGTCAGGCTGGAAAGGAGGTTTACAGTGGCAGCTTCCTCAGGGCTCAGTTTGGGGAATCCAATCTCTATTATAACCTTGTTTGATATACGCTACACATATAGACTCACAAAAAGGCAGAATGTGCTAATTAAAGTTTGCGGATAACAACAAGCTGGAGTTATTGCTAACACAGAGAAGGACCGGACATCATACAGGAGATCTGGATGACTTGTAAACTGGATAATAGTTAATTAGGATTGAAATTTAATAGTGAAAACGTCAAGGTTCATGCATTAGGATTAATAAGAATTGTAGTTATAAATTGGGGACACATCAGTTGGAAGTAACGCCAGGAGGAGAAGGAACCCTCGGAGTATTGGTTTGATTCCACAGGATACTATGAACTGCCAATGTGATATGGCCGTTTTTAAACTCTCGCAGTTTTAGGATGCATCAGCGACGGTATCTCCACAAAGATAAGGAGGTGTAGTACCGTTTATAAAGGCACTGGTGCAGACCTCATCGGAATACTGTGCTGAAGTTCTGATCTTCCATGTGTAAGAATGGATGATTCAAACTTGGAACAGGTTCAGGACGGGCTGGCTATAGGATGCGATCTGAGATATGAAAACCTGTCTTATGAAAGGAGACTCAACGAGCTTGGCTTGTTTGCCTAACCAAAAGAAGGTTGAGGGGGGATATGATTGCCCATAAATATATTCAGAGGGCATTAATATCACCGCCTCCCCCCCCCCCCTGGGGATAGAGGAATTCATTTAAGGCTTTAGTACCAATGCGGACACAGAAAGACAATGGATATTAACTGGACACTAGAAGTTTAGACTTGAAATTAGATTGAAAAGTTCTAAACCTTAGAGGATGAAGTTTCTTGAACAGCCTTCCAAGCGGGAAGTAGTGGGTGGGCAAAGCATATCTGCTTCAAGACTAAGCTTGATAAATTTATGGAGGATGTATGATGGGATAGCCTAATGTTTTGCAATTAATTTAAGCTTGATCTTTGATATCAGCAGGTAAGTATGCCCAGTGGTTCTCGTGATGGATGTTAGATGGCGTTGGGATTCTGAGGTTACTATAGAGATTCTTTCCTGGGTGCTGGCTGGTGAGTTCTTGCCCACATGCTCAGGGTTTAACTGATTGCCCATATTGGGGTTTGGGAAGGAATTCCCTCCAGGGCAGTTATTGGCAGAGGCCCTGCGAGGTTTTTCGCTTTCCTCTGCAGACATGGGGCACGGGTCACTTGCTGGAGGATTCTTCTGCACTTGAGGTCTTCAAACCACAATTTGAGGACTTCAGTAACTCAGACATAGGTTAGGGGTTTGTTATAGAAGTGGATGGGTGAGATTCTGTGGCCTGCATTGTGCAGGAGGTCAGACTAGATGATCGTAATGGTCCCTTCTGACCTTAAAGTCTGTGAGTCTATGAGTCTTGTCTCCCTGCCTAAGACATAAGCTAAGCCTGTGCTTTAACTGGTTTTATTTTGCTGGGTTTTAGATTCTTGTCAACAATGAGCCAGTCAGTGCAGGCTTCAGCAGAGATGGCGTTTCAGTTGCCAATGGTGGAACATACATGGTTGTTGAAATCCCGGACATCAAGTCCTCCATCTCCCTCAATGCATTCACCTTCACAGTTAAAATGCCATTCAGCATGTTTGGACACAACACTGAAGGCCTGTGTGGTAAGTAGAGTGGTTTAATCCCTTCTTTTCAATAAGACAATTCTCAGGAGACTTTTTTCTTTATTTATGCTATGGTAAGGTGCACTTTAGCTGATCATTTAAGTTTCTAGGTGCTACGGCAAATTAAATAAAATAACCACAGTGGGATTATTGAGTATATCACTTTTTCACTATTTCCAGTTTCAACATCATCTCAAAATGCAATTTACATTAACAAGAATATTTCTACTTTCAGTCTTTCGTAAAGTGTTAGGACCAAGTAAGATTAGTGGTACTGTAGTAACCTGAAAATCAGGTAACCAGCCCCTGAGTGTGTTCGTTGCATTTAGAGTGGACATTCCCTCTTGTATTTACCTTGCCATGCTGAGTTGCTCTATTGCCAGTGCTTCAATACCTTTCAGACTTGGTTCCTTCTGTTTTCTTCTAGGCACATGTTCAAATGACAAAGTGGACGAATGCCGCATGCCAAGTGGCGAAGTAATTTCCTCTTGTTCAGAAATGGCTGCCACCTGGCAGGTTCAGGATAAAAATCAGTCCAATTGTGAAGGGCCCCCGGTACCACCTGCCACGCCAACAACTCCACCTGTGCCCTGCAATTCTACTTCTCCTCTTTGTGAGCTGATTTTGAGCGAGTAAGTTAAATTCAGGCTTTGGGTACATTTGAATCTTGTGTATTGAAAAGCAAAAAAAAATATTTTGGAAGCCTTAATAAGGGTCTTTGAAGTGGCCTTTAGTAACAAAAATATACACAGCATTATTGATTATAATAATAGCAAAGTAGTCTTGGTTTGTTTTTTAAGAATACAGAATAGCTGTGTAGTTTGTTGTGGCTGTTACCAAAGCTGCTTCTCTGGGCATCACTTTAGTCTTTAACTTTAGAGTAACTTTAGAGTTATACTATCTAGAAACCCAGTCTGCCCCTGAAGAATTCTCATTAAATATAAACTGTGTCCCATCAAGCGCTATTATTATATTGTCAATAAAACACTCACCTGGGACTAATATCGTATTTTAGCCCTAAAAGACCATCCAGGCAGTTCATTACCCTTTAATTATTTCACTCTGACAAGTCTAGATTTTTATAGTGATTGTGCAGCACAGCTCAAACTTCTCTTCCATTGTATTTAAAGTCTCTTTGCAGAGTGCCATAAGATTCTGATGCCCAGCATATTCTATGAGAGTTGCATCTCCAATTCATGCCACATTACCAATGAATCTATACCATGCTTCAGCTTGGAAACGTATGCCTCCCTCTGCTCTGCTAAAGGTGCCTGTTCTGACTGGAGAAACAAGACCCAAGGACAATGCCGTAAGCAGCATTAAGAGATACTTTGCCTTGGATCTATGACGTGCTTATTACAAACTTATTCTGGAAATGTAAACTTCTTCCATTATTTTGGGGGTGGAGGAATGGATACGTACATGTAAACGTTATTTTAATTTCATTCCTGTGGAGATGGGTAAACTAGTTCCGATAAAATATAAACAACCCTGAGCCTTTGCTGTTCTCTCAAATTCAACCAAAGCCACATCTTTTCTGAGGTTCAAAATCATTCACTAGCCATTACAGTATTTCTGCTTTTGTATTTCCTGATCCAAAGGGTTGATGAAGTGAGAGCACCCATGGTTGTTACCCCTCCACCTACATAAAATTAAAAGCAATTGGAAAGCATCATCTTTGCTTTTATACAATGTTTCATTTTCATATTAATTTTATTTTTGCTCCCACACAGCATACAACTGTCCTAACGGCAAGGTGTATGATGCATGTGGCCCTCTTAATCCTGTCACCTGTAATTCCGGGTAAGGCTAAACCAAATAATGAGCTTTACATTAGTGTAATGTCACTGTGTTCAACTGTGTCTGTGTTTGGACAGGAGACCTCTTAGTAAAAACCAACTGATTGAGGACAGGGTGGAATTGATAATTGAATAAATCATCAGAGTGGTGACACAGGACAATGTGTTGTTACTAGAGATGCCATATTTTATTTGTGGCATTGAAACTGAAGTCCTGACTCCTTTGATTATTAAAAATCCCATAGCATTTTTCACATGAGCAAGAAGGCCAGCATTTGGGGCCTAGCCAATTTCCTCTTTGGATAATTACATTGTGCTATCCAAATCCCCCTACAATTTCAAATGGATGCTGTATGTTCACTTCCTGCTATTTCCTAAACAGAAAAACATGCCCAACATTGCTGTGAGCTGTTAAGTCGATGTAGTGCTCCACTTCAGAGTTGCCTATAGTTCAATGATGGGTAAAAATGATTCCCATACACAGATCTTTTCTGAATGTTTACAAAGTGTTTTGTAATATTTGGGGATAAGGATTACCATACTGTATAAATGTACATTTTTTATATATATTCAGGAAACCTTACCTGATTGTTTAGAGAAATTCTTCTTTATGCCTCAGTTATGTTAGTGCTGTAAAAAGTTATTGATCAGATAATGCTGGGAAAATGTACTTTAATATCCATTCCTTTTTTCCTTGTAGAACTGTTTACCAGACAAGTGAACATGTTGCTGAAGGATGCTTCTGCCCCAAGGATAAGATTCTCTTCAATTCATACACTGATGTGTGTGTGTCAGAATGCAGTAAGTTTGGGGGGATGGGCAGGAGGGAAAGAGAAAGGGTTGGAGGAGGATGTAAATAATGTGGCTGTTAGTGTTGATGAAAAAAAGAGATGGACATGACAACCTAGTTCTAGGTATAGCATGAAAAGATGCTATGGAAGCTTCTATCACACCGCTCTGCTCATGGACCTTAATCCACTCAGCTTTACCCATTCTTGAAGATCCAAATTCTATTCTTGAATATCCAAATTCTGCTAGCTGAACCAGTCTGACAGGTAGTTTTGTAATTATGATGTAATGTAATTCATGTAATTCACACTATGGACTAAAACTACCGACCGTGTTTCACTTATAATATATCACATTTAAAGTCTGATCCCTCATAGTTTAAGATTAGCATATTGAACCCATTACTTTACTCTTCTTCCCATTTTATATTACATTCCTAGAATTTAGTGAACCTGCATAATATTTACACCGCCAGTGAAATGCCCCATAGTCTGTTTTCAGACTCAGCCTAATAGCAGATTTTAGTCTTGCATCATCATCATCATCATCAGAATAAATACACCAGCCACTTAACATGTGAATGCTGAGTACCAAAACTGACTTCACCTCGAAAATGGCTAGTTAGTTCCATTTCCATTTCCATTCTTTTAAGCCTGGGCTACACTAGCAGAGAGTTCAAACTAAGATACGCAACTTCAGCTACACTATTCGCGTAGCTGAAGTCAAAGTATCTTAATTCAACTCACCTGGTCGTGTGAGTCGACTGCCGCGGCTCCCCTATCAACTCCACTTATTCCACCTGCCGAGGTGGAGTACGGCCGTCAATTAGCGGATCGATTTATCACGGCCAGATGAGACACGATAAATCGATCCCTGATACATCGAACACTACCCACCAATCCGGCGGGTAATATAGACGTACCCTTACAAAGTGACTGGTATATGGCATTAGCATCTGTGTCTACTTGTTGAAAACATAGGTCTGAGCTGAATCATGAGACAAGATGAAGGTTTAAAAATAAATCCTTTGTGGATAAAGTGTGTAAAGTGGGGGGAGGGATAGCTCAGTGGTTTGAGCATTGGCCTGCTAAACCCAGGGTTGTAAATTCAATCCTTGCAGGGGCTACTTAGGGATCTGGGGCAAAAATCAGTACTTGGTCCTGCTAGGGAAGGCAGGGGGCTGGACTTGATGACCTTTCAAGGTCCCTTCCAGTTCTAGGAGATAGGTATATCTCCAATTATTATTATTATAATATCTGAAAAGTGCCTTTATGAACCCTTAATTAAAAGGGTAAGCGAGATTCATTTGTGTATCACATGGGTCATCGGAATGGCATCAATGTAAATCTTTATCCTTTCATTCCCCTCAGCTTGTGTGGGACCAGATGGAATGCCCAAACAGGTGAGTATTTCAGTCAGCACTTTCTCCAAGGCATCTTTCCCAGAAACATCTCCCAAATACAGCTGTTTCCAGGATTTCATTGCATTTTCCCACCTCTTAGTCCTCATTTTGTTATATGTGCAAGGTTGTGGCAGGTTAAATTCTTAGCAGAAATAAAATGGAAGGAGATGGTGGTAAGGACTTGATTACACCTAATATATTTTGTATTCTGGCATCATCTGTACCCAGGTTTTTTTTTTTAATCACATTTTAAAACTACAAAATGCCCCAAAAGAACTAATATGAATTGTGTGTAACAACTTCAAATTGTGCAGTGGTGTGTCTATATTGCTTCAGATAAATTGTTAGTACTTCATTTCCAGTGATGTATCATTCTATTGCCAAGTATTGGAAATAATACTTATTTATGGCTCTCCTAACTTGGCAAATTGAAAGCAGCCCATCTGAAGATTTTCAGCCTGCTCTTTGGGCAGATGCAAACCCATTGAAATCAATTGGCTTGGGATCAGGCCCCATGAACAATCTATCTTACTATCCAGTTTGAGGCCTTCATCCAAGTTGACCCCGAAAAAATACCTATGATCATGAGCATCAGAGAACAGTTAAGATAACATATTTTCATATCTTTACAGCCTGGAGCCACTTGGAAGAGTAACTGCCAGGAGTGTGTCTGTGACCCATTCTCTGTTACTGTACAATGTAAGTCACTTACATGTCAGACACCCGAGTCACACGTGTGTGAGAAAGAAGGATTCATACCTGTCACAGTGTTGACACCAGAAGACCCATGCTGTCCTGAAATTGAATGCAGTAAGTACTGGCTACTATCTGTTATAGCCAGCTCATAAAAATAGAGTGGGCCGAATATTGTCCTCGGTTACAGCTGCACATCTCTCACTAGCTCATCTAATCTAGTTAAGGTTTTCATATAGTAACTATCACTGTAATATCTAAGGGCTCTTACAAGTAAGCATTATTCCCTGATTGATTCATAACTGTACCTAGGTACCAAAAGTTGATTTCTGAGTTAGATGTACAGTTTTAGTTGGTAAAACAAAATCTTTTTGGTGTGTGTATGTTGCAGGAGAGAAGAGAGGTAAAAGGTTTTTCTGAGTCTTACAGGAGCTGATAAATTAGCTCCATATTTGTTGATTATACAGTGTTTCTTTATACACAGATTTTATGTCGCAGAATGGCAATATTAATTTAAGTAGAGCTAAACAGATGAACAAACACTAAAGCATGAGCCAGTAGCTGTATATGATATAGCGCTTGCTGTTTAGAGAATTTTTTTTATTACTGATTTCGCGAAGTCAAAAGGGAGAATGTGCCCACAGTTTATTAGCCTGGAACTAAACAAATGAGCAATGGAGGGCTACACTTGAAGTGGTCCTGTGAAAAACATGAGTGGGATGTGAGATGCTACCAAATGATTTGATTATGATGGTGCGGCATATTTATTTCCTATGAGGATCAGTCGTCCATCCAAGCCACCTGCAGACAAGTTGCAGAGGACTCAGCTGTGGAACAGAGGTGTCTTTTGAATTTATCACATTGCTGTGGTTATAGCTTTAGCTTGAGGAGGTTGCTTTAACTTGAGGAGGAGTTTGATAGCAGTAGAGAAAGAGAGGGCTTTCTCAGGATCTCATTCTAGTTCAAAGCCATTTATCCTCTTAAATCTTCTCTCTCCCTTCAGGGATGCATCCCTCCAACTTCTTCAAGCTTCAGCCATATGCTAGAATGTAACTCAAGCTTTATGCACATCAAGGTTTTAAAAGAAGTTATCAATAATCTTTCTGTACCAAAATTTGGGAATGGGAGACAGGGGATGGATCACTTGATGATTACCTGTTCTGTTCATTCCCTCTGGGGCCTCTGGCATTGATCACTGTCAGAAGACAAGACACTGGGCTAGATGGACCTTTGGTCTGACCCAGTATGACCGTTCTTATGTTCTGTCTGTGCCCTTCTTTGTTTTAGGCTTGCCACATACTCATAGAGCCGAAGCACCAATTACTTCTAAGCAGGAAAACGACGACTTGTATTGCTAGCTTTATCCCATTACGCACTTTCTCTTCCGGCTTATTCCACAGGATGCAATACAAGCGCCTGCTCCCAGGCCAAGAAGACTTGTGAGCCAGGGTATCGGCTAGTCACTACCCTTTCAGAAGGAGACTGCTGTGTCAATTATACATGTGGTAAGTTACTGTGTGCTTCTTCTGACCTCTGGGTTATAAAAGGATCTAGTTTCAAAGGCGATATGAAGTTGAGAAGAAACGTTTGAGAAGTGAAGAAAGTAAGTTCAGTGTACATTAAATAATCATTAAAAAAATCACTGAACTATATCCAGGGGAAAAACTGAACTTTTTTGTGCATTCAAACTCTGGCAGTTTTAAAGATTTTTTTTCCATTTCTTTTTTTTAAAATAATTGATTCTTTTTTTCAGAACTAATACCAGATGTCTGTGTGCTTAATGGAACGATTTACCAGGTAAGAACAGTAGTACTATACCAGTGGTTCCCAAACTTGTTCTGCTGCTTTTGAAGGGAAAGCCCCTGGCGGGCCGGGCCAGTTTGTTTACCTGCCGCATCCGCAGGTTTGGCCGATCGCGGCTCCCAGTGGCCGCGGTTCACTGCTCCAGGCCAATGGGAGCTGCTGGAAGTGGCAGCCACTACATCCCTTGGCCTGTGCCACTTCCAGCAGCTCCCATTGGCCTGGAGCAGCAAACCGCGGCCACTGGGAGCCGCGATCGGCTGGACCTGCAGACGCAGCAGGCAAACAAAGTGACCCGGCCCATCAGGGGCTTTTTCCCTGCGCAAGCGGCAGAACAAGTTTGGGAACCACTGTACTACACCAAACATCCTAACATATACTGATATTTCAGTAGCTCTCTAAAACTGTGATACAGAGCATCTCACTAGGAGTTTCCATGAGGGAGTTCTTTATCTCCTGCATATTGAAGAACCTTTGTACCATGTTTGCTCCTTGGTCACCAACCCAGATCTGAAATAGATTGTTTTCTCTAATGCCAAAAGAAACATGTTTTGGAGGAGCTCCCCTTTAGCAAGGAGCAAAAGTAAAAACGTAATCGTTTTTACTGAGGGGTGAATCGGTTCTTTATCCATTCTAGATGTGGGTGATATAACTTTCTGACGGAGCAGAATTTTGAAAGTCTTTTTTTGTGGGGTCGAAGAACTGAAGCCCTCAAAAAAAAAAAAATCTAGGACTTTGGCCTAGACATCCAAGTTGAGACCTTAACTTCTCAGTCAAGATTTTCTCCTTAAGATCGCAGCTGCCATCTTGGAATGTGATGTTGGGTCAAATTTTCAAAAGAGGCCTGAAGTCCATGTGTAAAGAATGTGTACATATTTATGCTCATGCAACTGGATACACCAATGGATAGATGTTTTAATATCCATTTGCAGGAGATGACTGCTTCACCAGCTCTGAAAACAATTCATAATAGAAAGCTTCTTTTGCGACAAGTGGTGTATTGATGAGTTTGCAAAATACTGAAGCAGCTCAAACCAGTCTTATGTAGTACCCAAACTCAGCATGTTCTTTTGATCTCTCTTGGTACATTCTTGCCATTTCTTTACTAGCCTATGTATTTTGCATAATTTCAAGTAGCTTGTTCCTATACATGCTTTCTGCACTGGCCCCACATTTTCATACCTTATGTGCAGCACAGTCGCTTTATGCTGTCCATTGGGTAACTCAATTTCACTTGTGTATCAGCATCTTTTATGTTCACAAAATTGCTTTAAATTATCTCCATATATTATGAGGTAATATACAGTAGATTTCCTTAAAATAATGAGATTTGCGCAGATTGAATGTGCTCTCTTTGGCTTCTCCCAGGCTGGAACGTCTGTTCCGATGGACCCTTGTAAGACATGTACCTGCAGTTCTGAAGTAGATCCAGTCTCCAACAGAAACCTTCTGCAATGTGAGCTGGTCCCCTGTAACACTACTTGCCCGCTGGTGAGCTCCATTTTTTATTTCACCTCCCCGTTAGTTTCTAAACTGGTGAAAATGGAAGTCTCCCTAACTGACCCAATGTATTTTCTCTCCCACTTCTTGAACAGGGCTATGAATACGTGAAGAAAGATGGAGAGTGCTGTGGAGAGTGTGTCCAGGTGGCTTGCACAATCAAGCTGACTAACAACACTGTCCAAGTCCTCAAAGTAATTATTTCCTTTGATTTTCATTACACTTTGTTTTAGCCCACTGTGATGGGTTAGATCACAGAACCCCTCTTGGGAGCTGCCACCTGATGTGCCAAGACTACCTCTGCTCCTGCTTTCCCTGCCAGCTTGGGACCCCAGCATCCTGTCTTGCTGAGCCAGACACTCCCATCTGCTCCAACAAAGACCCAGGGTCTGAATTACTTGCCCCAAAGCTGCAGGTTTACCTGAAAGCAGCTAATAGAAGTGTTCTTGTCTTTAACACTCAGATGCCCAACTCCCATTTTACCCTGAATAAAGCTTATGCAGACTTGTGCAACTCATAAATTGTTTGCCCTCTATAACACTGATAGAGAGCTATGCACAGTTGTTTGCTCCCCCAGGTATTAATACACACTCTGGGTTAATTAATAAGTAAAAAGTGATTTTATTAAATACAGAAAGTAGGATTTAAGTGGTTCCAAGTAGTGACAGACAGAACAAAGTAAGTCACCAAGCAAAATAAAATAAAACGTGCCAGTCTATGTCTAATCAAACTGAATACAGACAATCTCACCCTCAGAGATGCTTCAGTAAGTTTTTTCCTCAGACTGGACACCTTCCAGGCCTGGGCACAATTCTTTCCCCTGGTACGCTTCTTGTTCCAGCTCAGGTTGTAGCCAGGGATTCTTCATGATGGCTCCTCTCCTTGTTCTGTTCAACCCTTATATACCTTTTGCATAAGGTGGAATCCTTTGTCCCTGTCTGGGTTCTCACCCCCCTTCTCAATGAAAGACACCAAGTTAAAGATGGATCCAGTTAGATCTCATAGACTTAAAGGTCAGAAGGGACCATTATGATCATCTAGTCTGACCTTCTGCGCAATGCAGACCACAGAATCTCACCCATCCACTTCTATTACAAACCCCTAACCTATGTCTGAGTTATTGAAGTCCTCAATTGTGGTTGAAGACTCAAGCTGCAGAGAATCCCCGCAAGTGACCTGTGCCCATGCTGCAGAAGATGGCAAAAACCTCAGGACTCTGCCAATCTGCCCTGGAGGGAAATTCCTTCCCGACCCCAAATATGGCAATCATTAAACCCTGAGCATGTGGGCAAGACTCACCAGCCACACCCAGGAAAGAATCTCTATAGTAACTCAGATCCCATCCCATCTGACATCCCATGATCACATGTCCTGCAAGACTTCATGCCCACTTGCCAACATACACGTATACAGGAAGACTATCACGGTAAAGCAGAGCCATCTGCAGACAACTGTCCTGGTTAATGGGAGTCATCAAGATTCCAAACACATCATTAATGGCCACACTTTGCATATTACATAGCCCACTCAGAGTTATATTTCATATTTCTAGTTTCAGATACAAGAGTGGTACATTTATACAAATAGGATGATCACACTCAGTAGATTATAAGCTTTGTAATGATACCATACAAGAGACTATTTGCATGAAGCATATCTCAGTCACATTACAGTCACTCATTAGCATATTTTTATAAAACCATATAGACTGCAATGTCACACCCACGACAGGAGATAAGTGTGATAAAAGCAAGGGATAGCTCTCAACCAACTTATGTCCATTCTTAGTTACAGCAGGGTATTTTCTACATTTATTCTAGCTGGACACACATTTGAATAACTAAATCACATATTTAGGTCCTCAAATGGACTGGGTAGGTGGGGGAATATCCATTTTAGGCATCTAACGACAGACCTGAGAGTGCGGGTCTAGGATCTAGCCTTAGGCTCCCTACCTAGGCAGTGAAGTTTGAAAATTTGGCTCCCCGTGTTTGGTGTTTCAGAGGAAGTTAAGAGGGTACAGATGAGTTCCTTCTAGGTGAGAGCATGAAATTGCTTATCAGAAGATCCTACGCCAGTCTTTGTCAGAGTAATCACACTACGCTTATCATAATTACATAATTGATCACATCAGAAAAGCAATAATGCTAAATTGTTTTTATTCCTAATGTCAGCCGGGTGATATCTGGAAGCCTGAAGATAATCTGTGCAGCTTTTACAAATGTGAAGAAATTGAAGATCAGCTTGTTTCAGTCACTGTTCTGAGAACATGTCCTGCCTTTGACCCAGAGAACTGCAAGCCTGTAAGTTTCAATCAGTCCTTTATTGTTTGCTCTTTGTTGAATGCTACTACACAGAACAAGGGGCAAAGGATACAATACAATACAAGACAACATAGAACCAGAATCTCTAGTTATTAATAGCTCCCACTTGTAAACAGCCATTTATCAGGAATGGTTTGAGAGTGAACTTAATCTTGTCAAAGTGTCAGTTGTAATGGACAATCCCTCCAGAATAGCCCTGTCCTCCCACTTAATAGTCTGCTACCTCTTATTTTTGGATATGTGGATTCAAGAACTATATGGAACCAAGCTGGCAAGATAGGCTTCATGGTCCACCAGCCATGGTTTTATATTCAATATCCACTGCACAGCCCACCTCCTGGTAATGGTAAGAATGCTAGCCAGTGCTAGAAAGCTCTTGACTTGTCATTCATACACTAATTCTGAATGCTCTTTGTTCCTGCACTGAAGGAAGATGTACAGCTGACTGCTGATGGCTGCTGCAAAACCTGTACCTCTGAATGTAAGTAAAGCTATTTTCTGATGTTGTGCCACCAATAGATTATGTATGATTATAATATTTCTAACTATTTTTGTGTGGGATGGGGAAGTAGAAGTTTCCTCTGGGATCCCCACATAGGTTTTCTTTAGTTCTCATTATCAAAGGCCCCACGTTACACTGACTCGTCCTTCCAAAGAAAAAGAGCAAATATGGTTGCTTGACAGTGTCAAGATACTCCCGAGCCCATCCAAGATCTGTTTATACTGCTTCAGCAGTGCTTTCTGCTACCAATGGCCTAAGGTTGAAAGATTAAGACTGGGACTGAAACTCAAATCCCCAACTAAATTACTTTTGTGTTTTTTAGCTATAGCATGATATGCATAAATCCTGCATAATCAAACATCTTCCTCTCAAAACAGCTTTAAGCATTTGCTTAGCTCTGAATATGAAGAGTCATGAAGCGTTTCTATTTATTTTTTCCTCTTTCTTAGCAGCAAGCTGCAAGGTTAAAAAGAACTCAACTGTGATCCGCCACAATGATTGTGAATCTTCTGAGCCTATTGAACTGACGTACTGCGAAGGTGTTTGTGCCAGCTCCTCAGTGTAAGTGGCAGCGAGTACATTATATCCTCTCCTTGTATCTATTTCTCTTTGCGGGCTCTTTTCATCAAACTGTTCAAGTGGTATTGAGCATGGACTCACCTATGCACTTTCAATTAACGTAATATACCCTTGAAAAGCAAGAGTTTCCATTGAGTGTGATGGCTTGTATAGCTGAAGTGTGTTTCAATATTCAGGGGAGCGGGAGAGTGCTTACTCTATACCAGAGCAGGTATCTCCCATCACTTTTCCTGACACACAATATAGCATGACGGTCGCAATGTTAAACAACCAGACTCACACAGGTAAAAACCTTGTTCAAGTCACAAAGCAGAGTATTGCGTAACTGACGGCAAAGCACACATTGGAACAACAGTGAGGAAGATGCACCTTGTGGTTCTGGTTTTCCTCTGACTTACATTAATTGCCATCAGAAGAGTCACACCTGATATATTGCAGTGGCTAAAGAGAATCAGATCCTGTATTCATAAATAAGCCATTACTGCTATTTGGCAAATAGAGTACATCATATATAAATTGGCCCATTCTTCCTATCAGTTGCTTTTTAGACCGCCTTGATTTCTCTCTCTGCCTCATACATACTCAGAACTAACTGCCATTAAATGATGATGAAAGCCAGTGGAGAGACTAGAAAACTCAGACTAACACCACAAAATTTGATCTTTTCTGTTTATATTGAACTATACACACACACACACATGAAAGCTAGAAATAATGAGCTCAATTTGCTCCTATTAAAATGAAAGGCAGATTTGCCACAGAGCTCAGTGAGAGCAGGAACAGGCCCTCTATCAAATAGATATGTTTTTTTAAAGTGTGCAATATTTAGCAGAGTGTGTCCTATATGAAGACTTTTACAGAGGGGTATAATTTCTTTTCTTTATCTGGTGGGGCAGGTATTCCTTTGAAACACAGCAGATGCAACACAAGTGTGCCTGCTGCCAGGAACTCAACAGCCACAAGAGAAAGGTGACCCTGACATGCAGCAATGGAACAAGCATGGATTATGACTATGTCTATGTGGAACAGTGCCAATGCATGACTGCGTGCATTTCAGAAACCACAACCCCACAACAGCTCCAACAGGAACAAGAGCAGAAAAGAACAAGATGATCATAGGAAAAAAGTATCCAAGAAGTCTGAAGCAGTTAAAATCAAAAGCAACATAGATAAAATAACCTGTGCACCAGCTCAAAACTCTGTTTCTTACTTATTTCAGCTTCCACTATCATCATTTTTCACTTCTTAAATGTGAGAATATTCAGGAGCCAAATAACTAAGTCTTCACGTGTATTTTTATTTCTAAACAATACAACTTTTGAGGGGGAAAGGATGAACAAAATTATAACTTGCATTGTTAGAGTTTTGAGTTAATCCAAAAAGTACTTTCCTTTACTATTTCCCCTGTGAAGTTTGGAGACCATTTAGTTCTATTCTTTTCACCTATTTCTTTTTTCAGTATTCTCATTGTTTCAATGGGTCACCCATTATGGTTATGTGTGTGCACGTGTAGATCTAAAAACAACTGAAGACCCCGGAAAAATATCCCTTGTTTACACCATGGGAATTCACAATTATTTCAGTCAACTGTTTACACCATTAATGTTTTAGCAAGAAGTAGTAGGATGACTCTTTAAAACAAAAATAATGGTGATGGTGAGCTAATGTTTTACATAGAAAACTGAATTTTGTAGTTACGTTGCACTGTCCTTTGCTATTTATTTGTGAGTAGAGAGATAATTTTATGGGGGGGTCACTGTCTATGGATTTAAGGTTTTGTATGGGGTTAACAGGCAATCTTTTCATGTTCATTTTGTTCTTACATGATTAATAAAACTTTCAGCATTTTCAATGTTGGTGACTTTGCTGTTTTTGCTTGCTGAAACCTAGCCTGACCATGTGTCTGATCACTTTGGCTGCAACATGTCTCGCTGCTCCACTCAGGAGGATTCATGCCTCAGATAACTACAAATCCACTCCTTAGTTGCACTTGGGCAACGAGGCAAGTCCTTTGTGAAAACCTTTTTCAATGGCGGTGTACTCCCTGCACACAGCTGGCCAGCTCTGCTGATTGGCATGTAGATTGGGTAGACCTCTGGATTTGTTCCCTCCCAGTCCACCAGCTCCTGAGATGGAGGGGCAGCATACAGGGCCTCAGCCCCTGCTTTCCACATGCCAGGGGCTGTGATCTAAACGGTGTTACTGCAGCCCTGCAGGATTGGGAGACCATGACTCTCTGCTACTCTCCTGCATTACCATGTTAGACCAGGGAACAATCTAGCTCCTGAGAATTAACTGCTGCTCCTTACCATTGATACAATAATGACATATTTACAGATCTTTACATGTCTGAAGGATTTTTAAATATTTTTTTCTCTGCTAACAAACAGAATATTTATGAATGGTGAAGAGTGCATTGTTGGTTTTTAAAAATATAAAATGCTATTTAGGATCCCAAACATATTGGTAACTTAAAATATACAGATAGCTCCATATTACAACTAAATGCAGCATTTCCAACTCATTTTCTTCCTTCACTTACCTGCCAAATCTTGACTTCCAAGGACTTACACCAGGGGAGAATTTGGCTGCATTTCCCCTCAACAGTTCTTAATATTTGCCTGCACTGTTTTGGGTGGCTGCTGTATCAGCAGCTGTTACAGCTTACACATAGAAGCCTGAACTAAGGATTTTGCAGGAAAGTAAAGGCAGAATTGACTTTTCAAATAATTGTATTCAGTTACAAATTTTAAACACATATAAGCAGAGGGCCAAATTCAGACCCTGAATAAGGTCAATAGAATTATACCCTTTGGCTCATAGAGTATTAATGATATGAGATCTTGTGTAGTATTTTTTTTTCCTGGGGGGGAGGAATTTAAACTTTTCAGTTTACTGTCATAAAATTTTATACTGATAGTTTCTTGAGATAAATCAAGGTTACTTAACCGAAAAATTGCAAATACACTGGGGAGAAAGTATCTCAAATGGGTCACTAAAGAAGTTTAAACTCCTAAGTGTATGTCTGTAATGTAATCTGGAATAGTACTTGAGCTCCACTCTATTTTAAGAGAGGACTTATAGAGATGATGTCTTAGCCCTATGCTATTTAGCATGTTGATAAATTGGAGAGGGTTCAGTGCCAAAAGAGTAATTAAAGGATTCGAAAACATGCCTTATAGGGACAGAATTACTTGAGCCTCTCTCTAGCTCAATAGAGCAGGTGATGGGCCCTTCAATCTAGCATAGAAAGGTATGACATGATCCAATGGCTAGAAGTTGAAACCAGACAAATTCAGACTGGAAGTAAGGTGTACATTTTTAGCAGCAAGAGTAATTAACCATTGGAACAATTTACTAACTTTTAGTGGATTCCCCATCACAGCAATTTTTAAATCTGACCTGGATATTTTTCTAAAGTCATGCTCTAGGAATTATTTTGGGGATGCTCTACAGCCTGTGGTATACAGGAGGTTGGACTTGATGATTACAATGGTCCCTTCTGGCTTCAGAATCTACGAATACATAGAACCATTCCTCCATATAGCATGAACTCAGATCTAATTCGCTAACCACTGTCACCCCTACTTCTCCTCCAATATTACTGCTTCCTGGATTTCTTCTTTCCGTTGATTACTTGTGGATCTTCTATGTTTCTAATTTCCCTAGGTCCAGCTGTTTTATTTCTCTGACCTTAATAATTACATATTGAGCTGCATTGGGTAGCCCCACAAGCAACTGTGAAACACATAATATATACTACAAGGTGCCTTTATTATTTACAATATAAACAAGTGGCTTAATAATTAGGTTCTCTAATAACTCCTTAAGTGGCTACATATAATTACCTCAAATGGTTGAATTCGCAGGTGATTTGCCTGGATAAGATAAGTAGAGATACATGAGAGCATTAACACTTGGATCCAAATTACCACCCCAGCCTCATCCACTATCCTTCACCACATCTATATACAAAGTTAGGAAGTTTCGGGATCCAAGGTTTCACTTCAACGCTATCTCCACTTACACAAATCCCTTTGACCTAAATCAAGCCTCCGTAATCAGCTACCATAGACATTTGGCACAAAACTCAGAAATTGCTGTTCTACTAATTAATATTTTGAGCAAGCTCAAGTAACTTCCTCTATACAAACCAACAAGGAAGCTTTTACATTGTCTCCCTAATAACAGGGTGAGTCTCCAGCCTAGAAGTGAAGTCAGTCCTCAAGGTAAGCTTAAAAAGAGAGGTCCCAACAGAAATGATTCTCTATCCAAAGTTAAAGGGGGACCAGTAAGCTCCCACACCCAAATAATCCTCTATTTCTTCCCCACAAGAAAAGCAGCAGCCATCAAAAATGCTAGCTCAAGGGGTTGATCTAACAAATTTCATCCTATTTCTATATGATTAGTGTACGAAATAGGATTAACCTGCCTCAGCGTTTCTCAAACTTCATTGCACCGTGACCTCCTTCTGATAACAAAAATTACTACATGATCCCGGGTGGAGCCAGAGCTGGAGCCCCACTGCCCCAGGCTTCAGCTTCAGCCCTGGGCCCCAGAGTCTAAAGCTGGCCCTGGTGACCCCATTAAAATGGGGTCCTGATGCACAGTTTAAGAGCTACTGGGTTGGTAGTGTAAGTGGCTGCTTGTCCACGAAGACCAAAAGAATGTTACTGAGATCAGCTCCCCCAAACTACAAACAATAGAGATTATGGTAGAAATAAAGCAAAATATGTGACCAGTTCTAGCAGCAGCTTGATTTTTAGTGGTACTGAGCAAACTCAGCTCCCATTGAAGTCCATAGAATCTGCAGGTACTTATCACCTTTAAAAATTGGGCCAAAAGTTTGGGTGTTTTTGTGAGACAATTTGGTCCCCTACATTCTGATTATTTACTCATGTGCTCACCAGTTACAAAGCCTGAAAAACAGGTTATCTGGTTTGTTGGCTTCACTTAAAATTATTTTAGCCACTTTATAAAATGTCCTGTTTAGTACTTACACTTCAAATGTTGCTCAGCTGTCCTCCAGTGATGATTAGGTGTTTCAGTCAACAAAGTACCGTATTCCTATGAGACCATCTAATACAAATTTTAGTACATGTGAGACTTATTTACTCACTAATCTCAGGGAGGGGGAGGGTTTGAAATCCTACAGTACATGCAATACAAAATTTAAATACAATAGACAAAGGGAGACTGGATGGCTCATGGGACTGATGATGAAATATAGATCTTATCGCCTTTGTCACTATTGAAAAGTATTATTTTTTTTTTATTTTACAAGGTCTAAAGTGTGGTGGGTGCTTACTCAACTTGGGTTAGTAATGACCAAAGCTAATTGCTGTCAGTTGGCTGCTCAGTTGCATGTGAAATGAATTTGATTATCTCAGTACAGTCCTCGGTGGACATGTTGTGACATCATTAAAAAAAACACAACTGGAAACACTGTACTGCCAGCTGTGCTGGGTTTTGTGCTGTAGACGTCTGAACATTGGGAGATAGAGCGAGATCATCAAAATTGTACTGATTTCTTTAATTAGTAAATGTTAACATTTTTATGTCAAGTCGTCTAACTAGTATACTTGCTGGTTCCTCAGCCAGGAGACCAAAGAGTACTTGGGCATAGGGACCAATTACCTTCTTGAGGTATGAACCGCAACTCCCTACTTGTCTGTGAAGTACCTAATACACTTTTTTATATAAATAATGACTTTAAAAAAATAAAAAAGAACTGATGGAAAGAGGGACACAGGTTTCTTCCCCCCCCCCCCCGCCACACCTAACAAGTGAAAAAATTAGTCCTTGCATTTCCTAATTAAGGAGTTTCCACACTCTTCCCCAGCTAAATTGAGAGTCCAGGATAGAGGGGAAAGCTGCTAGAGCTGATCAGGTAATGCTGATTCCTCAAATCCAAAGTGTTTCACAGAAAGGGATCTTGTTTGACAAACTTCCAAAGAACTGCAGCAGGTTTCCATTGAAAATCTGCCTGATTGGCTGCTGGGACCCCAGGGACTTCAGGATCTGCAGCTCTAGGGCAGCCCTGCCATGCAGACTGCCCTATGACCAGAGAGCTCAAGGCTTCCAGACTTCCATGTGAGCTGGCTCTGCAGGCTGCCTGACTTCCGTAGTCTCTAAGACAGCTGTCCAAAATGTCTGGCAGCCTGGGGAACCAGCTGGCTTAGGAGTCTGGAAGCTGTGGGATGCCTGGCCCTGGTACAGTCTGTATGACAGGCCTGCCAGGAAGCCACAAAACCTGGAATCTCTTGGGTGTCCGGATCCAGGACAGACCACACAGTGCGGTCTCCCCAGAGCTGTGGACCCTGGAAGCCCTGTCAGTGTCAGTCAGATGGTGGGCAGTACAAAACTGACAAGAATCACGTTAATTACAGTCAGGAGCTGCTGGAGTAAAGGAGAACAAATTTTATTTTGGAAAGACCATGTGTTGCTGTTTCCAAAATGAAAATTTGACAGAATTTCCAGCTTGTGGGAATTTTTCCACAAACTGGAATATCTGAGATTAGGCCGGTAGTAAAAAATATAATCTCTCAGAAACAATTGCTACAGAATGATCACTACAAAAGATCAATAGCTAGGAATCTCTAAGAAAGAGTGAGAATCTGAGACACAGATCTATCAATAACTGCATAAAAGTAACATGAAGATATAAACTTGTGGTTGACAAAGTGATCACTGTTTTTTAATAAGACAACATATATATCCAGCTACCATGTCTCCTTTTAATCTAGTTAATCAGAAGAAACAACCTAATTCTTGAAGTACAGTTAAATAAATATTATGTATTTCTCAGTCTCGTGGCAAAATTCTTGAAAATGTTAATTGTGTATTCATGCTGTAAATCAGTGCAGCTCCAGACTAGTGAGGATACTGCATTTGAAAAATGAACAGTAGTATATCCGGTAAAATCAGTACTGGACAACTTTGCTAACAATTGTTACAATATACTAGATACATTCAGAAAATGTGCACTTTGACCTTCCAAAAAGATGAGTTGATGTCCTGATATTTCATTAGGAACTGTCCATGAGTGGCACTTGTCTACAAAAGAAAATGGGGTGTTAGGATGTTTATCTAATCAAATTGCTAAATTCAGGTGCTTTGCGGTACTGTTATTAGGAACGACCATGTTGTAAAATATGCACATATATGCTTCTATTACCCAGTTGGTACAGTCAATTGGTCTCTCTGCACAAGGTTCGTTTTGCCTGTTCCTTTATGTAAACAAATCTGTAAGCTGTCTCTTAATATGGTCTCAGGTGTTTCTCCAAAAACAACTGTCTACTTTACAACTAATTTACTGTTGTTATGAATTCCTTATCTAAACAATCCATTGAAAATGTCAAGGTTAATTTTTTCTCTTTTGTAAACCTCTATGTTTACTTGGTGAGTTGTAGCACTTATGCATGTGAGAGAAGCTAGTGCTACTGAACAAAGGAAGGCAGTGTGTGGGGGTGAGGTGTTTGCACAGTGTTTTTCCACAGCTCGTCACAATCCTGATATGCTGCATGTCTCATTGTGCCCGCCTTCGCTTCTCCTGAATAGGCGCTGTCAGTCATACCCAGCTTGCTGGTTGTTTGGGAAGTCATAGACTAACCAAATTAGTTTTATTTTGAACAGAAGATGGAACCAATCCCCCCTAAACACTAAGGAAATATGGATCTGAATTTTAAAGCTTGGACTCACTCTCTATTTTTCAATCTTCCCCCAGTCACACACACACACTGTAAATGTGGAGGTGCCGGGGCTTGATCCTCTCTGGGGAGAAGGGGAGCCACGCCGGTCCACTACAACACTCTGTTTTTTGGGGGGAAAAATTAATGTAATCAGGCAGCATTTGATGCCAAGAGCAATATATTGTAGTCCTCCTCTCCCTCCCACTCCTGCTCCCCCTTCTCTTTCCCCTTTATCATTCATTCTTATTTTTGCCCTCAGTTTGCCTGTCAATAAATTCAGGGTTTTGCTATCCTACCTTCTTTGGGATACTGAATTGATAGTACGAGACAGTTTCTTCTATTGGGGATTAATCCGAATCCCTCTTTAGTTACAGAATTCCACTCAGCACCACTTTCTTCACTAAGATGTGGCGGCTGTTTCCCATGGTAAGAATTTTTTGTCCACATGCTTGAATGGAAGATGATCATGGCTAAGAATGCTACTAGATATATTTGTTCATCTCTTTTATCCTCCCTGTCTCTCCCTGTGCAAAGATGTGTTGGATTTTATATTGTTAGTTTTACATACAAGTGTTTTTTATGGTGGAATTTCAATCTGATGAGAGAGTTATATAGCTACGTTAGGCCATGTTATGATGCTATGGGAGTTCACCTAGACTAGTTCTGTCACCACTTGCCCTGTAACCGTGGCTGCTTCGGTGCTGTGCACCTGCACCTTTGGCTCAGAGCCCCTATATCAGCAACATGCTCACAGCAGAATGACCTCACCATGGCTTCCACCAGCCGGGTTACTCATTTCAGAGCGACACCAACAGCCTTTCCAGTCCTGTATCTCCCCAAAACCATCTCCCCTCCAGTGTCCAGTCCCTCTCACTGGATATTCACACTGAAGTTAAGTTCACTGCCTCCAAAGAAACAGAATACACCAGCTTGTTACTTTAGTTGAGGACTTCACCCTTCAGTTTAATACACAGCACTGAGTTGGTTTTGTAATAAAGAAAGAGTAAGTTTATTAAGGAAAAATAGAGTTAAGTGCTTTCAGGGAAGAGTGAAAGAGATATGAAAGAGTTACAAACAAAGCAAAACTAACATGCTTTCTAGTGTCTAAAGTTTCATTCTAGAAAGTTATAGCTTTGCCTAAACATAGTTTCTTACTTACACCAAGTTGTTAGCATTCTCCGGCATGACTGGCTGTTCTAGTCAGGATCCAACCCTCACAGAATCAAAATCCTTTTTTCCTACAGGAAATGGATGTCAAAATGGCTTTTTGCTTCTGCTTATATTTCCTAAAATTCATTGTTTTATCCCATAGAGTCAGGATGATCTCCTGCTGTTCTTCCCTTCCTGTTGGCTTTCCATCCCCCTGCTGATTCATATGTAAATAGGGCTTCTGTTGTTTTCACTCCATAATGCTTAATTTACACTGGAGAGAGGTACATAGCTACCTTCCCTCTGTCTGCGAAAAAACTGTTTCTCCTTTTGTTTGGTCACAGATTTTAAAGCACAATATAAATAAGTATCCATAATTCTTCCTATAGTGTTAACACAAACATTTCACAATGATACCAATCACCAATGTGTCTGCGACTTTAATAAAAGACCTTACTCAATACACTTTTATAGTATGGTAATATTGTATACAATCAATTGATTCCACTGCTTATTCTTCGGGCTTCAGAAATCCTGTTCCCTCCCTGGGATGTTATACCCAGATCGTCACACATGTCTACTCAGGGGAAATTTATAAAAATAATTCCAATAGGTGCTAGCCCTGATGAAGGGGCCCTAATGTAGAGGAGACACTGGCAGATTTTAGCATTTTTACCACTTTGATAGTTAAACCAGATGAAAAGGAGGTTTGACACTGTGGTAAAATATATCTGGCCACAGATGCCTTGTCTTCAATAGATCTCCTGTCAGTACTAACCCCAGACAACTGATATTAGTAGTGGTGGGAATATCTTTATACATTTCTACAGCCCTGACAAAGCTTAAGTTTCAAATGACAGACAAGCCTGAACCAAAATTTCAAATAAAAAAGTTGGTCAGGAAAGTCTGGATGTATAACTTCAGCCCATCTCCATTTAAAAACAAAATGAAACTCAGAACACATACATGGAGATTCAGAGTAATTTTTCTGCTTTCAGTATTTAGTTATCCTTTTTTAAAAAATAGTATTCCAAACAAACTCATAATAATAACTTCTTATAGTTGATTTCTATTCTTTTTCAATTAGATTGATTACATAGAGCAGGGCATTGGCCATCCATGTCTGGAAGACAGGGATGGTAACTTTATTCTCTCTGCTGTATTCTAGATTATTTTAAAACTTTAAAAAAAAAAACATTATTTAGTGCCAACAGAGAATAAGCTACACTGCCTTGTGAAAAGCCCCTTCACCATTCTGCAAGGTATTCCAATCAGAAGCCCCCAGAACAGACAATCCCTCAAGTTTCCTGTAGCTCCATGTGAGACATTTCCCACTAGTAAGAAGATGTCACTGAGCCTCGCTCTTCAAGACCCTGGCCATTGGGAGCCATGCCAGGGAGACAGGAGATACCTCAGAAGAAAGGGGTGCACTGAGAAAATTAGAGGTGTTGGCGGAGTAAATAGAGACTGAGTGTACTGGAATAGGCAGCAGCTCCTGGGAGAAAGTTGCTCTAGAAGAGAGTCTAGAAGATGGGCTGTTGGTGTCTGGAGGAAGGAGAAGAGAATCAGATAAATCCTGGAAAGGTGGAGGGGTGGACGGTGGAGCCTGGGACAATCAGGGCAAGGATGTGACGGGAGAGCTGTAGGAGCCTCTAAGGGCTGTTTGGGGTAGAAAGGAACCTGGGCAGTGCAGCCAGGGGGCAGGAGGATAGAAGGGAGCTTGGGGCAACAGGGGCTAATAGTTTTACTCAGATCACTACAGCATGTCAGCACAGCCACATGAGATAAAAGCAAAGCAGGGAGCAACCATCTTGAGCAAAAAAATTACTGGCTGATGCTAGTACGTTAGACCCTTAATGCTATTTTTGTGTATTGTTTTAAAAATCAGTGTATAATTAATAGCTGGATGTGTTCTTTTCTGTCTGTATGAAACACACACAACCGTCAGATTTTTAACAGGATGGACAATTCCTTTAGAGGTGTCCCCTTTTAGACACTTGGCCCAGCCTCTTCAGTCAAACAAAACAAAATATCTGTTTTGAAGGAAGGTGCAAAGGATACACAATCCCAAATTAACCAGTCTTGCAGTCTTTAGTCCACTGACAAATATAAGAATATACTCTGGAGAGGGAAAAGAAAGAAAGACAGAAAACTTTGGGGTCTAAATTCATGCCCGGGGCAAGCACATTAGCTTCAGTGAATGCTGGTCCTTTTTAATAGGCACATGGTGAGAGACAGTAGATCATAAACTTTTCAATCAGATTATTTAGTGAGAAACGGCTTCTAGGGAGACAAGGGGTGTTGAATTCAACATGCTTCATATGGTCAGTTTATCTCCCTCCCCTCATTGCCGTGTGGAAAGAACAATCCACAGCGATTTCTAGGGCAGGGCTACACTACAGCCTAATTTGATATAATTTAAGTTGTTCATGGGTGTGAAAAAGTTCCCCCTCAGAGCGACTCCGAGTTTTGCACTGTCCACACTAGCGCTATGCTGGTGGGAGACGCTCTTCTGCCAACATAGCTTCTCGCTAAGCTGGAGTAATTATACCGACATGAGAGCACTCTGTGCCAGTGTAGCACTGTCGGGTAGACTTGGCCCTAGTTCCAGAGCTCTGTGACCATATAAAGCGGCAGCATGTATGAGGTTCATTGCAACATAAGGGAGACCCTGTGTCCCAACAGGAGAGATTCATCAAACCAGTCCCCAAACAGAGGCAAGCCTAGGCAGCTCTGGAACTTTCAACCCCAGCCTCTGCTCAACTGGAGGCTCCTACCTCCCGAATGTGCCCCACACAGCAGCCCACAAGCAACAAGAGGCTTTCCCCAAACTCACTTTACCAGCAGAAGAGCGCATGCAGGGCAAGGAGGGGTTCTCAGGTCCCTGTGTCACGTTGCACATAGCACCCACACTGCCTCCTGCTCACCTTGGCTGGAGCTGGTTCTATGCCCTTTTTTGTTTCCCTGCCACCTGAAGGAACTGAATCACAGCAAAGAGGAGCCTAGTCACCAGCATCAGACCGACCACTGGCCACTGACCATCTCACAGCATCAACTCCCTCATAGTGTGGACCTCCCCCAGCCCCAGGCAGGCATGATCCTCAGCAGCAATCAGGCCAGACTTAAGCAGTCTTGTGTTGCCACACAGCAGGCAGACTGACCAAGTACCCTGGTATTTTTATGCTGGTGATAACATTATTAAATCGGGCCCTGGGAATGTTTTGGTGTTAAATGGAAGTGTCCCTGACATACCAGGTACTTGGTCAGTCTGGTCTCCAGTGCTAAATACAGAGATAAAATCACCTCACTACTCCACTGTGTACACCCAAGGACCAAATTCACCCTTTTTGCCATAGCATTGCACTTGGAGCTCATGTGGAGTTGCTAGTCAAGTGTGCTGTACTCCTCTACATTTTATGTTCCTCAAAAAGCAGAGCACTACCAGGTACATTGCAAGTATTTCATAGGTTCTCAGAGCATCATGAAATTCCTCCATTGCAGCTCTCCCCTTAAGTGCTCCTCTACAGCTGCCCTTTATGCAACAAGTACTCAAAGTATAGAAGTTATTTTTAAGCATAACATACCTAACCATCACACGCAAAAATCCACTTCCTTTCCCACCCATCAAGGGATGGATAGTCTCCTTTAAATTCCTTTTTAATAATACGTGCACATCATCTTCTCACAAACAGCACGTCTTTTATTTTAAGATTTGTCCTTAGTTATGTGACATGTAAATAAACTAAGTAGTACCCTTTTAAATAGTTTGGGAACCCTCTAATAGCCTCACTGTCTATGTTCCAGAATCCAGCAGTACACATAGGAAGCTAGGCCTTGCATATCATACACAGTTAGCGTACCCAGGTATTGAGCCTCACTATGCCTGTGTGGTTCCTTCATATTACATATGTTGTGTAAAGAGTAAAAGACAACCTCAACTAGTAGGTTGAGACTATTCAGATGACCAGCGATACTGGTTTGCAGAATCCATGGGGAGGAGAGGTCCTAATCTGTGGCTCATCTTTACCCTTTGCTAAAATATTGGATTTTATGTGAGGGAAGAAATCATGCAGGGGAACCCATGGAATCAATAACAAACTCTACTCATTTTCTCTTTAGCTGAGATTGCATAATCACATACTTCATTTTAGTTATTTCTTCTCCTTAAATGCAGAGATTAGAGCTGGTTAGAATTATTCAACTATTTTATTTTATGGAAAAGTATAGTTCTGGCAAAAACAAAATATTTCACAAAATGTTTGATTATGATAAAGTTTTTTAATTTTCCATCAAAGAATTCAAAAGGAAAATGTTTTTTCACTTCAAATATTTCATCCATAATCCAACTTTTTCCTCAAATATTTCAAACAAATCATTTTGTCTGAAAATTTTCAAAGAAATTATACTTCTTTAACCAGTTTGAGGAGAGAAAGACCAAAACTAAATCCACAAATCCAATATCCTAGAAAATTTAAGATTTATATCTCAAAATCCATCCTGAGGTTAGTCTATATCTAGACAACACCCTTTCTCCGAAATCAGGTACAGGAAAAGACCAAACTGGATTTTATGTCATACCCAGCAGGAAGGGATTCAGGTTCACCACGATGTAAGCTTCATTTTTCTCGCTCATTCCCTCCTATATAATAGCACAAAGGAGCTCTCATTTAAAATATAAAAGCAATATCAAAGAAGCAAAGATACTGTGTTCTGATGTCTTGTATCAGAGGAACAGTGTGCGTGTTTTTATGCAGATACGGTCACAATGCATTCCTTATGCTCATGCTACTTGCAGACAATCGCCTGTGTTGCTACACTAAATTAATTAAGCTCCCCCGATTTTCCCAGCTGCTATGGGTATTTTGGGTATGGATATTTTGTCTGCTGAAACAAGGTCATAGAAATGTGTCTTCAGTTTGAAAACATGCCACTGGTACTCACACTGAGCTGAATTGTTTCTGATGTGCACTGAATATAACAGAGGGATGAAAGTGAGACAGAGTGTTTTTGTTTTAATTTCTGCAGGATCATATACATGCAGCAACAAGGCTCCCTCCTGACCTCACAGGACCTATATCACATGCGTAAGCCCTGAGGTCTGCTAGAAGGTACTTAGCTTTTTTGCTTCCATGCTGTGTGACTATGTCAAAGCCTCGAAAAACAACATAAATCATCCTCCCTTTTTTTCTAAAGTAAAATGCGCCCCACAGAGAAGCTAGCAGGGGAAATGTTTAACTGACTTTCTACATTACGAGCTGTTTCAAACAATGGAGTAAAAATGACAAGCATTTAAAATTAAATTTAAAGTTACTCCCACAGGATTTCATTGTCATAAAGAAGATTTATCACCATGATTTTGGCACCAGCATGCTGAGTGTTTCTGAGATATGCACCCATGGTTTTATCATTTGGAGATGGACTATATAGAATTAATAAGAATAGAATCTGCAGTTCCTGTAGTGAGGATAAAAATTACAAGGGCTATCAATCCTCATGCTTCAGGGCATTAGCTGATTCCTGAATTTAGTTGGCAGAACATACTCCACCAGGCATGGGGAAAAATTACACACAAGTACATTATGGGTTTTTTTCCATCCATGTCAAAGTCATCCGCTATAGACCACTGGCCGAGGCAGGATAACAGCTAAGATTAACCTTTGGCCTGCTCCTGTCTGGCAATTCTTTTCTTTCTGTTTTAGTAAGATTCAAAGCTGATATTAAAATACCTAACTAGATCCAATACCTGTACACATCCAGGCAACTTGACCCATTTGATAACCAAAAGATGCAGCTTGAAGGAGATAAATGGTAAGAGATCTAAAAATTTTCAATATCCACTAATTCACACCCTCTACTGTGCTCACCACTTGAACCTCACTATCCAATATAGAGCCTCATTCAAAGCCCACTGAAATCAATAGAAAGATGACCATGGCCTTTGGATCAGACTTATAGCCCCTTATCTCTGTTTTCCCATTGCACTTCACTTTTTATAAAAAAAAATGAATTGTTTAAATAGCTCTAAAGAGATAGAATTTTAAAAAGTTCTGTGGGTGAATGAACCATGCATAGACAAAGATGCTATGAATTTTATTTTTATTTTTTTTTAAACATTGTCAAGATTTTTTACCCCACTTTGAACTTTAGAGTACAAATGTGGGGGACCTGCATGGACCCTTTTAAGCTTAATTCCTAGCTTAGATCTGGTAATGCTGCCACCAGCCAGAATATAGTGTCTGGCACACTTTCTGTTCCCCCAAAACCTTCCCTGGGGAACACAAATCCCAACCCCTTGGGTCTTAAAACAAGGAGAAATTAACCATCCCC
>NC_133772.1:41008457-41105352 GCF_003597395.2 Chelonoidis abingdonii
AGCAAACAGAGGTAAAAATCCTTCCAGCAAAAAGACACATTTACAAGTTAAGAAAACAAACATAAAACTAATCCGCCTTGCCTGGCTATTACTTACAATTTTGAAACTTGAAAGACTGATTCAGAAAGATTGGGAAAGCCTGGGTATACATCTGGTCCCTCTTAGCCCCAAGAGTGAACAACGAACAACACAAAAAGCACAAACAAAGACTTCCCTCCACCAAGATGTGAAAGTATCTTGTCCCCCTATTGGTCCTCTGGTCAGGTGTCAGCCAGGTTCACTGAGCTTCTTAACCCTTTACAGGTAAAAGAGACATTAACCCTTAACCATCTGTTTTTGACAAACATGATGGCAAGGAGTTAATGTGATGGATTCTGGCAGTGTGATTGGTTGTTGTGTTGGGGCTCCCCACTTAATTGATTTCAGGTCTCTTCATTTGATAAAATATTTGTTGATTTAAAAGGTGTTTGTCTATACTACCTTACTGGTCAGCATCAAGTCGTAGGTGCTTTGCCTGCAAATTATTTAAAAGCCTAGTTTATAGCATTCCACAACATAATTAAAAAACAGGGTTTGTTTGGAGTGGGTGGGCAAGGTTGTGTTTGTTTGCTTTTAATTTTAAATCAAAGGGGTTCAATACAATGACAAGGAAAGGGGGTGATTGATTACTAAAAGCAGCAGTGTTACTTTGAGTCTGCTGCACTCTACAGAGATTGCTAACTTCAGTGCCAACTACTTGTCTCTTGGAAGCAGACAACTTACTTAACTGTTAAAGACTTATTGGGTATGAAAATCAATGAATTTTCCTCTGCTTCATTTTTCCTTTAAGAAAAACAGGAATATTAATACGTACCTACCACATAGCCTTGTGAAGTTTAAAGTTTAAATCAATGCTTTTATAAAACCTCAGACAAATCGAAATATTCCTACAAATTAAAATTGTTTAAAATTTTTTTGTCTGCGTTTGAAACCCAGACATTACAGGCCTAAGGATCTAAAAGCCAAACAGACACTATACTTTTAAGTGTAGACCAGACCTAAGACAATGTGACCTGAAAATTGTGTAAATTATTTGAACAGAACAGAACAGGGGCAACCCCCCTAAAATGCTAACTTCTGTGCTGGCCCTGCCCTATCTCCTTCTCAACCAATGATAGGAACACCATCAGGTCCAGGTAGGGTTCATATTTAGAATTTATAAAAATAACCCTTTAAAAAGTCAAATATGAGTGCCTCCATGATTTTTAAAGACTCCAGAAAAATTAAGTTTCCTTGTTATGTTTGCATCCCAAATATTGCAGCATTGTGCTACTGTGTGAGAAGCGTGACATGAAAGTGATCAAAAACAAATGGTGAAATGTAAATTTTTAAATAATTTCTCTTGCGTTTAACATTATTTGTAAGTTGTTGGGGGTTTAGAAAGGATTTTTCTTTTTTTGAAAAATCTGACATTCATCCTCTAAAATACAGATGTGCAATGGGTACTGGACATCCAGTGTGAAGAACACTAGTACAATCTCTTACTCTAGTCAGCAACTGTTATCAAGAAATCTCTTCAATCTCCAGAATGCAGAATGAGAAGGTTGCTCACCCTGTGCAGTAACTAAGATTCTTTGAGATGGTTGTTGCAGGCGCAGGGATGCAGATTCATCTAAAATGGAGCACCCACAAGGACACACCTCAAAGAAGAAGGAACAGTTTTAAAATGCTGTACATAGCTACTATAACCATAAAACTTCAAATGAACATTTTTGAATTTGAGTAGCCAGAGTTTGGCATTTGAAACCATAGGCACCTAAAAAAAGATTAAAGATATAGATCCTCAGATGTGCTGAGAACCTGCATTTTCCACTGACTTCACTGGGATTTGTGGGTGCTCAGCACTTCTGAAAAACAAGACCACTTATAATTAGGAAAGAATATAAGAATGACCATACTGTGTCAGACCAATGGGCCATCTAGCCCAGTATCCTATCTTCCAACAGTGCCAAGTGCCAGATGCTTCAGCAGAAATGAACAAAATGGGGCAATTTATTCAGTGACCCACCTTGTCATCCAGTTTCTGGCAGTCAGAGGTTTAGGGACACACAGAGCATAGGGTTGTGTCCTTTGCACATGGATTCAGCAGCATAAATGTGGGCACCCATTTATTAAAATATTGGTTTAGATCTATAAGGGTTCTGCCTCCCTCTACCTCCAGCAACATTTTAAAAAAAACAATTTCTTATAAGAAGAATTCTTATACTTGTACTTGGAGTGTTCTTTTGTAGTTGGCAAGGTCTTTGTTGTTGTTGTTACCATATTGTTTTACCCTGCTGTTCAGTATTATGGTAACAACCTTTTCTGTCTAAAAGAGACGCAAACAAAGCAATTTCTGCCATTTGTTATCAAATCTTGAAAACACATTGTGTATTCCTCTACTTGAAACACTTCAGGCTTGATTACAGCAAAGCGATTTGGACCAGCAGAATGGAGGAGGAAAAAATTTTCATCCTTTTGCAAAGAGTTGTTAAGCATCAGTGAAGTGCTCTGCATTTCTACCCTGAGCGGTTTATTATGGAAACAGCACAGACTCTTGAAATTCCAAGTGTAGCCATAGTCTCTCCTAGGACAGAATACTGCCATCTCCAGCTCTTAAACCCTTGGTTACTCACACAAACACAATCTGCATTTGTAAGTAAAAATAGCAGGGCTATTTTTCTTTGGGCCACTACCAACCAAAGTGGCCATGTTAGAATTTAAAAGATCTATCAATTGATCACCAGTTTACATTAAACTTGTCATATAAATCACCTTTGTGAAGGTATAAGAAAGAAAAGCAAAGATTTGTCTTGAGCTTTGATTTAAGGGACATAACTTGAGGGAGCATGGTCCTAGCACATAAAGAAGATGGGCTACCCTTACTAGTCAATACAAATCGAGTTATTTGGAGCAGCATACACCTGATTTAGAATTATAAGGAGACAAAAGACTCCAAATGTAGCAAACATCTTCACAGCACTAAGATAAAATAAATGCACTATGATGGATCACAAGTGTGTTGCTTTGCCTAGTTTCACCGTGACTGTTGAACTATGACCAGTACTTATGAGACTGGTCCTATATGGGCATGTCAGGACACTCAGAGTAAACTGCAGACTGCATCACTGTTGAGCAACTTGTACTTCCACCACAAAGCAGTGTTTTACAATGAACCAGATTGGAGATGGCTGTCAGTGTGTGAGGTAAGATACAGGCACTATCCCTTAATAAATAGCTTGGATCAGTGATGCAGTCACATTTGCTACCATGAGACTTGGGAGAGTGGTGTAAGTGTTCTTAAGCACCTCTCTGCATCAAATTTTGATGAGTGTTTCAGCCCTAGGAGATACTGTCAATCTTCTTTGCTGCAGCAGCAGGCTATGCAGCTACTTTATTAGAGAGGAGATATGGAGTTTGAGCCTAATGTTACTCAGTGATAGACCATATCAACCATTCATGGTGACCAAATAATTTCCAGGGCTTCATCACTTTGGGAATAGTGACAATGCATGTGAGCCGCACTCAAGTTGAGTGAGTAAAAGGGGAAGGTAGTGCTTTGGGGCTTCCAAACAGCAAGTTTTAGTTCAGCCCATAACATATCTGGGTTCCACAAACAAGTTTGTTGTTTGGAACAAGGGCCACTCCACATTAATGCTTGTATGTGGTGAGAAAGAACAAGAGTTAAATAACAAAAGTTCATTAAAATTTCTAAAATATATACACACATCCACTTCCAGTGAGTACATCTACGATGGGATTTCTTCATTCACGATCCTACTGATGATTAGATAAGATATTTTGCAATTAAAGTATCAGAACATTCCACAAACCAGGTAATAAATTGCATCAAACCTATTTAGAATGCTTGATATACACCCACACTGCTCCCAGGGACAGTGTTCTTTTGATTTAAAGAATTCAGTCTGTTTACTTCATCAGAAAGAAGGTTGAGAAGTGATTTCATTATACTATATCTGTATCTTCATAAGGAGAAAATGTCGGGTACTAAAAGGATCTTTAATTAGGCAAAGAAAGGCATAAGAACCACCAAGGGCTAGAAACTGAAGCCAGATAATCTCAAATTAGAAATCAGGCATAATTTTAATTTTTTTCAAAAATGGTGTTAGAATGGTTAATCGCTCTGAAACTAGCAAGGCAAGTGGTGGATACTCTCTCTCTTTATGCCTTCAAATCAAGACTGGATGACTTTCTGAAAGATCTGCTTTACCCAAATACAAGTTATGCGTTAGTTGAACTAGTTATTGAATTCAGTACAGGACTCCCTATCTCCTCTTGGGATTCCCAGCCATGAAGTTCCTCTCTTGGAGTTAGGTGCCTAAGCCAAGTTAGTTCTTTCTCACCAAAAATGAAGATGTTGCATCCTCTTCTCACCTACCTTCCCACCTCCCCAGTACTCTACTGAGTAAAGCACTCACCTGGGATATCAAAGACCCAGAATCAAATCCCTGCTCTGCCTGATTTAGAGCAGGGACTTGAACCCAGGTCAGGGCTCTAACAGCTGGGCTATAGGGTAAGGGGCAGCACTACCACTTGCTGTGTTTTGTGCAGCCCCCAGACCAGTTGGCCACCTCTGAAAATGCCTACCAGATGGTGCCCTGCAGGTGAGAAAGGCAGGGCAATGTCTAATTTGAGAATTCCTATATGGCTTAGGTGCTAAGCAACTTGGCAGCATCAAGACTTAGGTGGCTTTGCACATGCCCACCAGCAGACATGTAAGCACACGGGGCACTTTGCCAGCAGAAGTGTAGTCACCTCCAGTGTCAGGTGGCAGCTGAAGAGGGGTTTTGAGGATCTAAATTTTGAATTCAGGTGCCTAAAATGGCAGTAAGGTATGTAAATCCCTTTGTGCCTAACCCTGACTCATGAACTGCAAGAAGCCCTTTCTTTGGGCTATGGGATGTAGTCAAGCTACTACATTTTTATAAGAATTTTGCAGGTCTGGCCTGATAGTACACCAGCATGCAAGAGACTGGTTCAGTTTCTGGTGCTGGGCTTTGACACCAAGAAAGTCTGCGAGCATTACAGAAAGCAAACAAAATGCTTACCTCACACACCACTCAGTGCTAGCTCCTTTAGACTAATTCAGTTCTTACTGTGGGAAGCTGCACAAAAAGTGTCAAGTTTGAGGGCATATATTAAATTAGGAAATATAGGGATTCTCACAGCTCTGAAACAGGGCCCCCAGAAAATTCCCCCTTGCATTTATGGGGTGGAACTGGAAAAAAATATTGAAGAAACAAAGGAAATAAGGTGAAAGTTTTTTTGGTCATGTGTACACTACAGAATTAAGTCGACTTAACTTACATCAACAATCTTAAACGGCTGTAATTACATCGCTTGTGCATGTTCACATGACCCTCCTTGTATCAGCAGAGCAAGGCCACAGTTGGTGCTCTACCACAGACACAGCAGTGCACTGTGGGTAGCTATCCCTCTGTGGAAATCTCCACTTTCTCCTGCTAGGAGGTCTGGGAATGGATTATAGTGCATCAAAAGGGGGCAGGATCACTACCCCATGATGCATTTTTCTCCATCCCCTAATTCCAAGGGCTTCTGACTATGTTTCACACCATTTTTCAGCTGCCCTCATAAACTTTGCACCCACCATTTCTGACTGAAAGCATGGATCCTGAACTCAGGGTCGGCTCCAAGCACCAGCCAAGCAAGCTCGTGCTTGGGGCAGCAGATTCTAAGGGGTGGCATTCCATCCAATCCTAGGGCAGCATGGACACCCTTTTTTATCCTCTTTATCTTTTTTTGTTTGCAGCTCTGGCCGCCCTGTAGGGAGCGGTGGTGCGGAGGAGGGGAGCGCCCTGCTGGGAGCCAGCTGCGCACTCCATCTGCTCCAGCCAATGCCAGGTCTGCAGCAAGCCCTGCAGCCCAAGTCTTTCCCTCCCCACCAACCAGAGCGGCGTGGAGCCCTCCCAGCAGGCAGCGCAGTGGGAGGGGCCGAGTGGTGAGTGCCCTGGCTGAAGGAAGCACTGGCCACCTCTCTTCTTTCTCTCCCCCCTGCTCCCTCCCCCTGCCCCCTGCTAGCCAAGACGTACACTCTACTGCCCGGGCCACGTCTGGAGCACAGGGAGTCCCGCTAGCCAAAAGTTTGCACCCTGGCTCTGGCTGCCCCGCAGGTTTTGGTTTGGTTTGGTTTGGTTTGGTTTTGCTTGGGGCAGCAAAAAAGCCTGAGCCGGCCCTGCCTGCACTGCTCACAAGTCTAGTCATAAGCATTATCGACACAACACGGCTGATCCTTCAGTATTTCATGAGTTGTGAATCTAAGCAGAAATGCGCGGTACCTGACCTGCTGAGTGCCATGGAAAGAAAATTCAAGATTGATGTTGGCATTCACGGAGCAGCTGCACACGGTGGAACATCGCTGTTGGGCTCAGGAAACAAGTACTGGATGGTGGGACTGGATTGATGAGCAGCAGCTGCAGAACTTTCATATGGGCAAAGTCACCTTCCTTGAACTCTGTGCAGAGCTCACCTCCACCCTGTGGCACAAGGACACCAAAATGAGAGCTATCATAATGGTGGAAAAGAATGTGGAGGTTCCTGTGTGGCAGCTGGCAGCTCCAGATTTCTACTGGTCAATCACACATTCATTTGGAGTAATGCAAGCATGCAGGGCCATTAATTACCTCCTACTTTGAAGGACTGTGACTGGGCAATGTGTAGGAAGTACTGGATGGCTTTGCAGCTTGTCGGGGGTCTCTAGGTGCTATGGCAATACAAATTGCTATGGATAGATCCAACAAAGGATTTGTCCTTCACTGCCGTGCACCCGGCTGGCCCAAGACAAAGCTTTGGAAGCCATGTTTGTTACTTATATACCTCTCCCCTGCAGTTACCATAGAATCTGAGCGTCTCATAACCTAATGTGTTTATCTGCACCATTCGCCTGGGAGGTAAGGAAGTGCTGTTACCCCAGTTTTACAGATGGGGAACTGAAGCACAGCCAGCCTAAGTGATTTGACTAAGGTCACACAGGAAGTCAGTGACAGAGCCAGGAATTGAACTCAGATATTCCAAGCCCCAGGCTAGTACTGTAACCACTAAAGCATCCTTCCTCACCTACTGACAGACTTCTTGTATGATGAGCTCTCTTCTCTCTAATAATTTTGTCAGCACTCATGCAGTGAGCACAGTTTCTTTTGAATTGGCTTCCTTCAGCTGCAACTGACAAGACAAACCAGCTACAAATGTAACACTTAGTTACGTCCTATGCAACCATGTATGGGAATAAGGCCCTCCTACACTTGGCCACCCACTGCATAGGGCGGTCCCCTCCCCCTAACTGCGGCATGGCCATAGATGGCATGCATATCCCAATTTTGGCCGCAGACCATCTTGCAGCAGAATGCATCAACAGAATGGGCTGCTTCTCTACGGTGTTGCAAGTGCTAGTGGAACACCAGTGTCATTTCACTGACACCAACGCCAAGTAATCAGGGAAGATGAATGGTGCCTGCATCTTCAGGAACACTGGCCTGTATAGATAGTTGCATGCAGGGACTTTTTTTCCAGACCAGAAGATTCCAACAGGGGATGTTGAAATGACCATAGTGATCCACAGCCGATCCCTTACTCTCAAGGCTCACGAAGCCCTACACCAGAAACCTTGACAGCAACATTTCTTACAAGGGACTTGACAGTGAACAGTAGTCTCCAAAGTGAGGATCTCACAGCTGCGTGTAAGTCCAGCTGTCATTATAGAAAATGTCCCTAGGGGTGGTATGCAAGGGGGACTGACAGGTCAGGAACATGAGAGGAATGAAGAGCTGCATGTGCAGGCTAGATAGCTTGTGGGCCTTACCCCAGAAGCAAACATTTGAAATATACAGGTATCGAGCCAATACTCATAACTTCAAAATACAAACATGATATATGGATACAAATAGCATAATCATATTCAGCAAATCATATCCTTTCCATAGACATCTTCTTACATGCCACATTTTGTACAAGATTTGTTGCAATTATATAACAGTGGTCTCAACACTGATCTGTATAGTCATATGTTAATCAGATAGCATCACAGCAGCATCAAAGCAAAATGAGTAGTTACTGGAGCTCCTCTCTCCTGTTTCAGGCATGCCAGAGTGGGAGTCATGGGACTGGTTAGACCCCTCTGGAGTCAAAAAGAGGTCCTGGCTCACCACACCACATCACGCCACCAGATAAGCCTGTTGCCTGTGACATATCCTCCTTCAGCTCGACGTCCTCATTCACCACTTCGTCCTCAGAGATGACTCCACTGGCCGCTGCCTCCAGTCCCCCTGAAGTATCCACGAGACTCTTGGCAGTGGAGGATGGCATGCAACTCCTTGTAAAAGTGGGATGTTTTCAGCAAAACACCAAAGCGATGGTTGCTTCTCTTGCCTTTTGTTACACCTGCCTCAGTACCTTGATCTTAGCATGGTACTGCTGCGTGTCCCTTTTGCACCCCTTTTTATCTGTGCCATGAGCAACTTACTAATAGGTCTCAAAGTTTCTACAGCTGGATCGGAGCTGCAGTGCATCGCCTCCTCTCCCCAGAGACCCAGCAATTCTGATGTACTCGAGGCAGGAGGGTGTTTGATGAGGAAAGCCAGCATGGTCAGCTGGGAAGATAGGATGTGAGCTGTCCATGCTGACCAAACAGGAAGTGGAATTTCAAAAATTCCTGGGGCTTTAAAGGGGCAGTGGCACATGCCTGTGTACCTGGCTGCAGGGCAGCAGAGTAAAAACTCTTCGCCAGAGCACTCATGACAGGCATTGTGGGACACCTCCTGGAGGCCACTTAGGGTGACATAAGCAAGTGCACTCTCTACAGACACTTTGTCATTAACTTTGTTGCAAAAGGCTCTATGCTGCTTGTTGAGGTGGTTTTATGCTGTCTGCATAGCATGAGAGTTAAATCGGCGGGAGGAGCATTGTTGGAGCACACCTCCATAGTTTTGTTGATGAAACCTGACTTTTGTCGATAAAACTGTGTAAAGTAGACAAGATCTTAAAGAGGCATGGCCAAGTGGTCTGAGTATGCAGCTTGGAGCCAGGAACTCCTCTGCACTAATACTAGCTCTGATAGCACCTTTGGCTTTGGACAAATCAAATCTTCAGTTTCTGCCTCTAAAAAGAGGATAATATGTACCTACTGTGATGCCGTTAGACAATTCCAACAAATCTTATTCAAAGTATGTCATGTAAGATATCACTTGGAAAAGTTACAATCAAATAAGATTATCCTGTTAGTATGCATGCATCACCTTTGTATCTAAAGTTATGAATATTGACTATGTACCAGTATTTCAAATGTGTTTGCTCCCAGGGTAACACCCACAAGGTAATTTACAAGCAGTCTGGCCAGCACATTGTGAATGAACTATTCAATTTGATGGCCCATCAAAGAATACTTTGCTCTTACAATGGGTCATAGAAGAAGCTCCTCTCTCTGCCCAGTGAGCCTTCCTGTAGACCAATGGTTCTCAAACTTTTGTACTGGTGACCCCTTTTCACATAGCAAGCCTCTCAGTGAGACCCTCCTTATAAATTAAAAACACATTTTTATATATTTAACACCATTATAAATTCTGGAGGCAAAGCAGGATTTGGGGTGGAGACTGACAGCTAACAAGCCCCCATGTAATAAGCTCACAACTCCCTGAGGGGTCCAACCTCCCAGTTTGAGAACCCCTGTTGTAGGCCCTTTAGCCAGGATACGGGTAATGGCTACTCCTGAGTCAAAGCATGCAAAGGCATGTGACTTGCTCATGTGACCCTGGACTCTCTCCCGCAACTATAATTTCCCACAACCTAAGACACAGCAGACAGGCCACAGGTATAAAAAACCCTGATAGTATCTCCATTTTGCCTCTTTCCCGTTCTGATCTCTGGACTAGGGACTTTACACTAAAAGGAGCATTCCAACCAATGGGCTGAGGGTCTTCCAATCTTTTGGAAGTTACCAGACTTTACAAGCCAGCAGTTTATTCCATCACTGTTACAAACCTGATCCAAGAACTTTGCAATGATTGTATGTACATGATTTCTTTGACTATTTTAACTTTCTCCTCTTTTCTCTACAAATAAAGCTATTAGCTACAAAAGGATTGGCAAAGTGAGATTATTGGGTAAACTTTTGAGTTATATAATGACCTGACTACGTGCCTGATCTCTTGGGTTTAGAAGGACCCTTTGTTTGATGAAATATGTTTTCAATAATAGCTTGTGAAGTTGAGTGTCTGGGTGATGGAACAAGGGCTAGGATGCCTAAAGGAGACTGAAGTTTGGAATTTTTGTTAACCAGTGTGGTGAGACAGAAGTTTATTTTTGTTTCTGACTTGGTCTATCTAATAGAATTACCACCAGTTTCGGATGAGTGTGCCCTATTTCACAGCAGTTCATCCTGAACCTGGCATCCTAAGTCATGACCCACCGATGCACGATGACACCTACTTCACAAGGATAGTGAAGTTTTTAGTTTTTCTGTAAAGCACTAAGCTGGGGTGCTATTAAAAGCCAGTAATAAAGAACAAACAGTGGAAGAATGCAAACTGTAGCAACAAAAAAAACCTGAAAAACCAGAAGACTTGTTAAATTCACACCATATTAACTGTATTTTCTCTGAGGAGATGAAATTCCACTTTATGAAGAGATTAAGATCTACACAGCTCCTGATTCCTGCTAGCCCGCAGTGTACTCAGTGTTTTGTATTATTTCTATCTCAAGTTTCATTGTAAAACAAATTTGAAAACAAAATAAATATTTGACAGCAATTGCCCTTCACTTTAAGCAAACAATTTGTGTGTCTATCCTGAAGAGGTAATGCACTTCAGCTCTGCCATGTAAATACCACTCCTAATTCCCAATCCATAAAGTTGTATCAGCACCAACCTAGAAGAGTCCAGTGCCTCATGCTCTTAGAGAATGAGCAGACACTATTCCTATTAATTGAACAATCCATTGTGCACTCCTAAAGTAATTGAATAAATCAGTATTGTAAATCTTGCTTTGTACATTTTATATCTAGTCTGCCTTGTACTTAATCATAGACTTTAAGGTCAGAAGGGACCATTATGATCATCCAGTCTGACCTCCTGCACAACGCAGGCCACAGAATCTCACCCACCCAACTCCTGTATCAAACCTGTATCTGAGCCACTGAAGTCCTCAAATCATGGTTTAAAGACTTCAAGGTGCAGAGAATCTTCCAGCAACTGACCCGTGCCCCATGCTACAGAGGAAGGCAAAAAAAACCCAGGGCCTCTGCCAAATATGTCCTGGAGGAAAATTCCTTCCTGACCCCAGATATGGCAATCAGCTAACCCCTGAGCATGTGGGCAAGACTCACCAGCCAGACACCCAGGAAAGAATTCTCTGTAGTAACTCAGATCCCATCCCATCACAGACCATTGGGCATAGTTACTGCTAATAGTCAAACACCCGTTAATTGCCAAAATTAAGCTATCCCACTCCCCTCCATAAATTTATCAAGCTTAGTTTTGAAGTCAGATATGTTTTTTGCCCCCACTGCTCCCCTTGGAAGGCTGTTCCAGAACTTCACTCCTCTATGGTTAGAAACCTTCATCTAATTTCAAGTCTAAACTTCCTGATGGCCAGTTTATATCCATTTGTTCTTGTGTCACATTGGTACTGAACTTAAATAATTCCTCTTCCTCCTTGGTATTTATCCCTCTGATATATTTAGAGAGCAATCATATGTCCCCTCGGATCATCGTAGTAGCTTCTCTGTACTTGTTCCAGTTTGAATTCACCCTTCTTAAACATGGGAGACCAGAACTGCACACAGTATTCCAGACGAGAGTTCACCAGTGCCTTGTATAACCATACTAACACCTCATCTTTTTATGAAAATACCTCACCTGATGCATCCCAAGACTGCATTAGCTTTTTTCATGGCAATATCACATTGGCGGCTCGTAGTCATCCTGTGATGAACTAATACTCCGAGGTCCTTCTCCTCTGTTACTTCCAACTGATGTGTCCCCGGCTTAAAACAATAATTGTTATTAATACCTAAATGCATAACCTTGCACTTTTCACTATTAAATTTCATCTTATTACTATTACTCCAGTTTACAAGGTCACCCAGATCTTCCTGTATGATATCCCGGTCCTTCTCTGTATTGACAATACCTCCTAGCTCTGTGTCATCTGCAAACTTTATTAGCACATTCTCACTTTTTGTGACAAAGTCAGGAATAAAAAGATTAAATAAAACTGGTCCCAAAACCGATCCCAGAGGAACTCCACTAGTAACCTCCCTCCAGCCTGACAGTTAGCTTTCAAAGTATGACCTGTTGTAGTCTCCCCTTTAACCAGTTCCTCATCCACCTGTCAATTTTCATATTGATCCCCATCTTTTCCAATTTAGCTAAAAATTCCCCGTGTGGAACTGTATCAAATGCCTTACTGAAATCAAGGTAAATTAGGTCCACTGCATTTCCTGTCTAGAAAATCTGTTATCTTCTCAAAGAAGGAGATCAGGTTGGTTTGGCACAATCTACCTTTTGTAAAACCATGTTGTATTTTGTCCCATTTACCTCAATGTCCTTAACTACTTTCTCCTTCAAAATTTTTTCCAAGACCTTGCATACATAGGGACCAGAACTCAAAGAACATTGATTTTTTTAGGTTGAAATGGGACTGCATTTTTTTGCTCAAATAAACTACTCACCAATAAAATTTCACCCCCCTCTACTTATAAATAAGCTGGTTACTAGCTTACAGTACCTTTACATATAATTAGTGATTTTGCTAACTGAAAATTGTCAGCTATATTAGAGGACTAACTCTTATGTACAGCTAAAAATAGCTAATATTCAGTTGTCCACTTATTCATTAGCAGGAGACCACTATTCTCTAACCAGATTTCATTCCACTGAGATGATGGAGCCCATTCTTCTCCTTACATGACTGTCATTCATACATAGATATAGTTGATTTTTATTTCACCCACTTTACAAGTATGCAGACTTTACTTCTTCATTCTGAGCAAAATTTCCTTTGGTGTCACAATGCTAGATAACTATGACGATAATATTCTTGGAATAGAATAGCACCCAAAATACCAATAAGAACAAAAACACACCTATTAGTAGGTTTGTATTAATTCTTTTGGCCACAGCTTTGCACTGGAAGCTTATGTTCAGCTGATTTTCCACTATGACTCCAAAACCTTTTTCAGAGTCATTGCTTCCCATGATAGAATGCTCCCTCCTGTAAGTCTGTCCTACGTTCTTCATTTCTAGATGTATACATTTTTGTTTATGAATGGTACATGCAGCCACCATAGGACATTTTTAAACACTTACCTCACTAACACAAACTGATTGCATCTCTACAAGAATTCAGATGCAATCTACAGTTAAGTAACTGTGGTATTAGAAAATAAAGTGGAAGAGTGATGTGCATAGAAACTGAGCATTGTGCTCAAAGATTTTACAAACATCTGAAGTGAAAAATTTCTCACACCATCCTAGATTTGTCTTCATTTTTATTTTGATCGTTGACCCCAGAAATTGAAAGCTGGATTATTTAGTCTGAATGTATACAGGTTAAGAGGTATAACTTCCCTCAAAGGACTGATTCTTCTGTTTGGTATACATGATACATTTATTAAATTAGATAAAATGAAAAACGTCAAAATGTATTTTACAATAAAGGAAAAACATGTGGACACTGGGCCTCAATACAGTGAGAAACAATGCCTCCAGAATTATTACAGCAACAACATCCTCTGTACAGTATTACATGTCAACCAACACAAGCAGTAATATTTGCAAAGGGAACGCATTTGGTACCTTCAGCACACAAGAACAGCGGTTGAAGAGAAAGTAGGAAGGATCTAGCTAGACAAACATATTCCTATCTTTAGTCAGTGCAGACCCTTGGCAGGACTGAAGCTAGCGCAAACACCACTAACTTTTAGCAGATGCCAGTATTACACAGCTGGTTTTGGCTCCAGACTGTTGTAAGCTGCTGAGTGTGACAGAAGTATGATCGAGACATATTATTCTATTAAATGAAGCATATGTGTCACATGCTGCAACAGAACATGCGATTATTTAATTGAAAACAAAACCCAGCAAGGTATTGCCTTTCAGTTCTGCATTTCTGGACCCTCAACTGCTACATTTAACTATTCCTTGCCACTTCAAAATCCCTCAAACCTGAAACTGACAAGAAACAGCAAAACAATTGTGGGGGGATATCATATATTGAGGAAAACTGAGTAGGCTTGTGATTTCTGTCTTGTTAATTTTAATGACAAAAAATACAGTAGTGCATCTTGGAGGCTTCTTTTTACATGCATAATGCTTGAACCTCCATTGAATTAAAATCCCCAGGTCAATATTTCTTAATACGAACACAATATTTTAATCCCACAGAGTCCAATTTATTGGCCATACTGCTCCTAAACTACTTGCCTTCAATATATGCAGCTTCTCTTTGCTATACTTCATACAACAAATGCATCTTACAAAAAAAAAAAAAAAAAAAAAAAGACTTCCAGTAGGTCTAGAGGTCCCATGGAAAATGTAAGGATCCCTAGAAATTCAATCTACTTAGTCTAACATTTTCACTTCCTCCTCCTAATTGTTAAAAGCACTCAGAGCTGTTTGTTTTATGCTTACATTTCAGGCATAACAGAATTAGCAATACAATCTCAGGTGACAGCAAAATTACTTTCCCAGACACAGATCAAACCAAGAAAAACCTGCTACTGTGGACTCCAAGTAACTATATATAAAAATCTTTATTATATACATTTTCCCTGAATTGTTCTATCCTAGCAATTCATAACATTTGTACGAGTGTTATAGCAATGGACTCATCCCTAAATTTTTACCAAGAAGTTGAGTGATGATCATCTTTTGCTTTAAAGTGTAGGCTGGCAATGCCACAAGAAGTCGCTGTGTTATGAAGATAAAAACCAGATGCTCAATCTAGTGTTGAGTTTTGCGATTAACATGATGACACAGGCTACGAACAAGAGGAGCACGGCTAGCTTCTTGATGAAAAGCTGTTTCTAGAGAAGCAAAAGGTAAAGATTTACCTGCATAGCCCATTACAATGCAGAGACAGACACTGTAGCCTTGAATTCTTAGGGAAATGTAAAACCGGTGGGAGAACGTGAAGACAACTAAATTCTTACAAGCTGTAAGTCTGCCAACTAAGACAATGGGGATTTTTTTACATAACAAGTGAGTGTCTGATACATCAAGAAAAGAAGTCTTTTTTTTTTAAAAAAAAAAATCAAGCAATGAAAGAAAACCAGGACAATTTTGGTACTGTATTTAAAAACTCTCAACCTACCCACACTTAAAACAGAAAGATATTGGCGAAAGCAGTTTATTCATAAATATTGAAGACTCTTGTGCTTGGGGAAGAACAAAAAAGAGGGGAAGGAGAGAGAATAAAGACTCTTTCCTTATTCCAAAGCTGGCTTAGTAAAGTTCTCATGAACCACTCTTGAGATCCTGTATTTCAAGTGTACATTCAAACACGAAGAAAATACAAGCTATGGCTATTATAGAAAGTATTGTAAAACAGTTTTAAAAACACCACCAAAAACCAGAAGAGTGATATCACACATTATTGAAAATAAATTTGTGCATACTACTTAAAGTGCATTGTTTTGCAGTTCTAAAAAAAATTAAGAAGCTGCAGAAATTTATCTAAACAGGTATAATCTGTTCCCTCTCCAAAGGCTCTGCAATTCTATGCTAGAATGTTGCATACACATTAACACAGGCAATGACTATGCAATCTCCTTCCCCTTTATGAGGATCTGCCAATTTAGGATATGTCAGATTTTCCATTATCTCACAAGATAGTTTTGATATTTGTATGCACACAATTCAACTGAATTGGTAAGATCAACTGTAACTCAATGAATCAGCAAAACAGCTCTTTAAAGATTTTATACCTGCTGAAGATTCTGCAGCTGTTTGCTACTCCTTATTCCAGACTACCAAAAACCCTTTCCTCACTAAAAAGTATTTTTTTCCTCCATGCAAAAAGACAGTTTTGCTGAAAAACAGGAGTGTAGCATGTTTCTTCTTAAAACATAAATGCTATACTTAAAAAAACAACCACATGTTCTTATTACAAGACAGCTCCTTAAATAATTAAATTCTTATTTTATACATAATTTTCAGGTATAAATTCTTTCCTTCTGCATTTATCCTTTGGAATAATCACAGGAATGTAGAAGCAAGAAGAGTGCAAGTAACTGCAGGAACACATTAGGGCCCAATCTTGTCCTCTGATGCAGTATGTATTGCTGTATAAAGAAAACCACCTCCTGAAGATTTACTAATACAGCAACCTCATTTGATAGGATTGAGCCCCAAAATGCCCACCAAACAGATATATATTGCTTTGGCGCCCAATCACGAGGATAAGTGGGTGAGGCTACCTAATTAGAAACACTAAAGGCTACAATAAGAAAGCCAGCTTGTTAGAAGATTTAAAACTATGTTAAAGATAGTTGGACTATTCACAGCAATAACTGAACACCACAGGACAAACCAAAGGGCATTGTGTAATCATTTTTTATATCTTGGGCAGAAACTAGTGGCTTATTGAAACAAAAAAATTTTATTAAAAGAAGTATGTAAAGAAAAAATCCAACTCCCAGAAAGCATAACTCTTCCGATCTAACAGACAGAGCAATAAATCCTGTACTGCATAGTGTTAAGAGAGATCGTATGAACATGGTCTTGTTTTCAAACAAACAGAGAGAAGGACGAAAAAAGCAGCAGACCCATACACCCCTGAAAGCAATACAGCCACATATGATAAGGCTGGTATTAACAAAAAAGTTTCTGCAGAACATATGTAAAACAAGCTGTAGAAGAAAAAGTGAAAAAAATGTGCAAATATCCAAGGAGAAAAGGGGTACAATCTCTTTTAGACAGAATGCTCACAGGAATCTGTTAGAAAATTCTTCCTCTAGCTAAATCCCTGGCTTGGCAAGTCAAAAATAAAGGTGGCATCAAGAACAGAGACAATGCAGGGGTTGGGGTCTATAACTCTTCTGCAATCTGAAGCAATGAGTTGATAGCTGCATCCTTGTTCCCTCTCTGGGCTTCTAGCACTGAACGAATTACTTCCTTGTCCATATTAGGGAACATGTCTTGGATTGATTTCAGATCCTCTTCATTACACAGGTGCTGAGGGTTGACTGGAGGAGGTGGCACTGCCACTGGTACCATGCCTGGGTTACAGACTGCAGGCATTCCTGAAAACAAAAACAGAGGAAATTAGAAATTCCTCCTACATGAATAATAAAATGCATATTCTTGATCAAATGAAATTGGCATGAAAGGTCCTTTATACTACATATTTCAGAGAAAAGTGTTCACTTTATTTATAGATGCAGAAACATTGTGATATTTGGGAAGTCATCTGACTATGGCAAACAAGATTTTTCCTATAATTACATTTTGGTACTAGCCACACTATTATCCTCTGCGCAATGTTCCTGAAGTGCTCAGTGAATGCAGCGATGGGCTTGGCATAAAGACCTAGACAGACAAAGACGACAAGCATAGGTAGGCTCTACAGTTTTAGAAGAGGCACCCACGTACAATGATTTCAGGTTACACAAAAAATGTAATAAAAAAAGAGTGATCACACTCTTTTATAAAGTCCTTATGGGTTTATATCATGGTTTGCAGGATCTTTTTGTTGTATGTAAAGGCCATAACACTAATGAACTTGATGCAATAAAATTTCATTGTTGTAAACAAAAACTAAGGACAAACCCTGATCCTATACCAATAGTCTGATGTCTGAAGTCATGTTTCTTGACAAGGGTAATAAAGAGAGCTCTGATAAAAGGGGATTTCCATGAACATGAGCTCCATTACATCAAAAAAGGAGCGCATTAAAGAAACTCATTGTTCCCAAGTAAATCGGGAACAGATAAGTGAACAAAAACATGAATTTTGAGGTCATGTCTCTTCTCGCATAAATAGTATCCAATTGTATAACATGCGACAAAGCTATGCTGCATGATGAGGAATTCAGGTTTTTATTCCCATAGACTGACACGTTCCTTGACCTTACTGCTTTCTCCCAGTTTTTTAGGCAGAGAACAGAAACCACTTCAGAGATATTTTATTTTGGAACTTCTGCATTACATTGTTAAGTCACAGTACTGTCAAAAGTCAAAGAAAATTTTACAGTGTAATATGGAGGAGTATTTTAAACCAGGGCTTTCTGAAACAAGTTCCTAAAAAACCCCCATCATGCACGCTCCATATGAAAAGTATGTTTTTACCATCATCTGATTACCTTATAAATAATTCAAATCACGACTACAGTTCAGAAACAGCTAAAGGAGTTGCAAAGTTACAGTTTATTTTTATAAAGCTAATCTTGGTAGCCAAGGATGGTGCACTGAAGACCTTTGTAAAGGATTTTGTAATTATTTCAATTAATTGCATTCTAAACTATGGTATTGTTGTACAAGACATCATTTGACCAAAAAATTTTGACTGGGGAGTACTGGACACTACATCTGTATCCTGCTTATGCAGCTTATAAAATAAAGAACCTTTTTGTACCAAATTTGGTTTTAAGGTAGAGAAGTTAATTTGTTCTTCTGACCCTATTTTATTTTAAACTGGTATTCCAGGGATGTGATTTTTATTTAAAATATCCCTCCATGATCCAAAATGTCAGGAGGTAGCTGTATTTGCAGCAGCATTGTCAAATCTAGAGAGTTTGAGCTGCTGAACATGATTTTATCATCAAGAAGAGCCAGCATACAAAAATTTGCAACAATTCATACTATCAGATATGTTAGTGATAGAGCCCTTATAACGTAATTCCCATGTAAATGCTGTATCTTCTTGCACCGAGGATACCTCTCCATGGGAGGGAATCCCAGTTACCAGGAAGAGACAAGTAATGGTAACAGAGGATTCAATCATTGGAAATATAGATAGCTGAATTTGTTATGACCAGGAGAACAGCATGGTGAACTGTCTGCCAGGCAAGAAGATTACAGATCTCTCGCGACATACAGACAAACTTATGTGCAGCGCTGGGGAGGAGCTGACGGCTATGATACATGTGGGTACCAATGACATAGGAAAATATAGAAGAGGTCCTGGAGACCAAATTTAGGCTGCTAGGTAAGAGATTCAAGTCCAGGACTTACATGGTAGCATTCTCTGAAATGTTTCCAGTTCCATGTGCAAGGACAGAAAAACCACAGAGTCTCAATGCATGGATGATGGGACAGTGTAGGGAGAAGGGTTTTAGATTTATTAGGAATTGAGGAAACTTTGGGGAAAGGAGGAGCCTATACATGAAGGACAGGTTCCACCTAACCAAAGTGGAACTAGACTATTGGCATGTAAAATTAAAAAGGTCACAGAGGAGTTTTTAAACTAAGGACTGAAGAAAAGTTGACAGGTGTGGAGGAGCACACGGTTCCGACAGATATCCTATGGGGAGAATCTATTAATGGGGATTCTCTATAGCCTAGTAAAGAGGGAAAGATAGAAGTTGATACAGTACAAGTAGGAACTGAGGAGAAAGAGTCAAATGAGAGAGTCCCATTCAGTTACATGACATGACGGCAGACAACTAAAAAGTGACAAATTTTGTAAGTGCATATACAAAAATGTCTGAAGACTAAATACTAAAATAGGTGACCTTGAGTGCCTGGTATTAAATTATATTGATTTAATAGGCATGACAGAAACTTGGTGGAATGATGACAATCAATGAGACACTAACATCAGGACGCAAAATATATAGGAATGACAGAATAGCTCATGCTGGCGGTGGAATGGCAGTGTCTGAGAAAGAAAGCAGAGTCAAATATAGTAAAAATCTTAGATATATCAAACTTACTATAAAATCTCTATTGTTAGAAATTCCGTGCTTGAATAATAGGAGTATATCAGAAGGTATACACTACTGACCAGGATATTGATGGCGACTGTGAAATGCTCAGGGAGATCAGAGGTGTTATAAAAATAAGAAACTTAATAATAGGGAATTTCAACTATCCCTATATTGACTGGGTATACGTCACCTCAGGACAAGATGCAAAAATTAAGTTTCTAGACACCATTAATGACTACTACGTGGAGCAGCTAGACCTGGAACTCACAAGGGGAGAGGCAATTCTTGATTTAGTCCAGGATTTAGCACAGGATGTGGTCCAAGAAGTAAATACAGCTGAACCGCTCAGTAATAGCAACCATACTATAATTACATTTAATATCCGGGGCAGGGGGGTGGGGGCGGAGGAAGGGGAGAATACCACAAATGCCCACCATGGTAGCATTTAACTTCAGAAAGGGGTAATACCACAAAAACGAGGAAGCTAAATGGAAATTAAAAGGAATAGTCACAAGAATGAAATGCGTTCAAGCTGCACGGGAACTTTTTATAAACACCATAATATAAGCTCAAATAAAAACAAACATGAAGAGGACCAAAAAAGGCCACCACGCCTAAACAGAGTAAAAGCAGCATCTAGGAGCAAAAAGGCATATTTTAAAAGTTAGAAGTCAATGCCTACTGAGGAAACTAGAAAGGAATAAACTCTGGCAAATCAAATATAATTAGACAGGCCAAAAAAGAATTTGAAGAGCAACTAGCAAAAGACAAAATAAACTCAGTAAACACATTTTTAAGTACACTAGAACCAGGAAGTCTGCCGAACAGTTGGTGGGATCACTGGTCAATCAAGGTGGTAAAGGAGTACTCAAGGGAGACAACGTTATTGCGAAGACACTAAATGAATTCTTTGCATCAGTCTTCACTGCATAGGATGAGAGCCCAGGAGATTCCCACATCTGAGCCACTGTTTTTAGGTGACAAATCTGAGGAACTAGCCCAGACTGAGGTGTCAATATAGGAGGTCTTTGAACAAACTAATAAAATTAACAGTAATAAGTCACCAGGAACAGCTGGTATTCACCCGAGAGTTCTGAAAGAATTCAAATACGAAACTCCAGGTCTACTAATGTTAGTATGTAAACCTATAACTTAAATCAGCTTCTGTACCAGATGATTGGAGGATAGCTGATGTGACTCAATTTTTTTAAAAAGGCTCCAGAAGCAATCCTGGCAGTTACAGGCCAGTAAACCTAACTTTGATACCAGGCATATTGGTTGAAAATATAGCAAAGAAAAGACTTATCAGATGCATAGATAAACATCATTTAGTTGGGAAAGAGTCAACACAGCTTTTGTAAAGGGAAATCTATTATTGTTTGTTTGAGAGGGTCAAGCAAACATGAGGAAGAGTGATGTAGTGGATATAGTGTACTTAGGCTTTCAGAAAGCTTTTGACAAGGTCCCTCACCAAAGGCTCTTAAGTAAGCTGTCAAGGGATATGAGGGAAGGTCCTCTCATGAATCAATAACTGGTTAAAAGACAGGAAACAAAGGGTAGGAATAAATGGTCAGTTTTCAGTAGGGAAAAGAGGTGAATAATGGTGTATCCCAGGGATCTGTACTGGAACAGTGCTGTTCAACATATCCATATACCATCTGAAAAGAGGGGTGAATAGTGAGATGGCAAAGTTTACAGATGATAAAAAATTACTCAAGATAGTTACGTTCAAAGCAGTCTGTTAAGAGTTACAAAGGGATCTCACAATACTGGGTGACTGGGCAACAAAATAGCAGATGAAATTCTATGTTAATAAATGCAAAGTAATGCAAGTTGGAAAATATAGTCCTAAATATATATACAAAATGGAGCCTAAATTCAGCTAAGAAAGATTTTGGAGTCACCATGGATAGTTCTCTGAAAACATCTGAGCAATGACAGTCAAAAAAGTTAACAATGTTAGAACCATTAGGAAAGAGAGATAATAAAACAGAAAATATAACAATACTCTATAAATCTATAGTAAGCCCACACCATGAATAGTGCATGCAGTTCTGCTTGCCCTATCTCAAAAGACATGCAGAAATGGAAAAGGTACAGAGAAGGTCAACAAAAATGATGAAGGTATGGAACAGATTCCACATGAGGTGAGATTAAAACAAACTGGGACTATTCAGCTTGTTAAAAAGATGACTAAGGGAGGAAATGACAGAGGTCTATAAAATCATGAATGATGTGGAGAAAGTGAATAACACAACACAGTCAAGAGTCACCCAATGAAATTAATAGGCAGCAAGTCTAAACAAACAAAAAGGAAATACTGCACATTATGTATTCACATAATGTGCAGTTAATCTGTGGAACTCATTGCCAGGGGATGTTGTGCATGCCAAAACTATAACTGAATTCAAAAAAGAACTAAAAAAAGTTCCCGAAGGATAGGTCTAACAGCAGCATTTTGCCAAGATGGCCATGAATGTAGTCACATGCTCTGAGGGTCCCTAAGCCTCAGACTGCCAGATACTGAGACTGGACGACAGGGGATGGATCACTTGATGACTACCCTGTTCTGTTCATTCCCTCTGAAGCACCTGGCATTGGTCACTGTTGGAAGACAGGATATTGGGCTAAATGGACCATTGGTCTGACTCAGTATGGCCTCTCTTATGTTGGGAATGCTGATGAAAACTTTTACTGGCTTTTCTTCCTTAAGGGACATCATCTTTGACCTTACTGATGATAAGATCTGACATTTTACCGTTAAGGATTTTTGTAGATTTTTGAAGACTGAAATATAATAAAAGCAAGTGAATGAGGGTCTCTCTAGTTGGCACAGGCCTTCAGATATGTAAACGAACTTACCAAAAATCAGCTCCACCAAAAACTTGTCTCTACATCACAACCCTGAAGCAAGCAGGCATGAAACCAGCCATTTGCACAAAATTTTCAGGAACTACATCTTTCAGTTAACATTTTGCTTTCCACTGCTTCTCTTTCCATAGAAGATTTGTGGACTAAGACCACGCTGCTTCATGAACATGGCCATACTTTAATAAAATGTAAGTCCTCCTGCTTTCCATAAACGAACCCAAGACATGCAAGAGTTAAACAAGAATCTTGTTCAGTTAGTGAACGCACATTTTCCAATGCACTACACAAAGTGTTCCAATTCCAGCTACTCTTCCTTTTTCGGTGATTTAAAAAGGGGTTTTGCTCCATTGCCTTCCTTTTTCAAAGACATACATGAAAGCAATTTAAAAAACTCATTCATCTTAAGTAACCATCACAAAGGCCCTTTTTTTTGGGAGGGGATGGAGAGGGGAGTTCGTCCATCCAGGAATATATTTGTGTTTATTACAAAAATATAAAGAGGTGAAACATTGGTGCAAAAACTTTACTTCACAGCCTTCTGGATAAAAGTCAAGGTTAATATTGAGGGACAGGAAGAAAGAGAAAAAAAACAATCGAGATAACTAAGAGAACTGAAAGTAAAAGTTGTGACTTACTTCGTGAACTGCATATTAACAGTACCTACACATATGCACATGCATCTGTGCATGTGTATCTTCCACTAAATTGCCTTACTTTAACAGACAGCGTCACATCTACATTTAAACTAATTGTTAACAGACAAATCTACCTAATGTAATATACTGAAGTCTCATCAGAATGTGCATTTTCACGTACTTCAATGGTCCAAAATTTGGACAAAAAATAAATCCATAAAATACAAAAATGAAAGGCCTTACCCATCAGGCACCTTGCCCCATCCCAAATAAGCTTGACTTAGAACTGACAAACATCACAAACTAAGTACACATGTCTAAAGCCTTCATCAGTGAAGATGGCTTCCATGTAGCACAAGGAAGACACCATCACATATGGATAAAGTGGTCCAACCAATCAAATGTTTTGGCCTCTCACTATCACTGTCAAAAAATAGTTGGGGTGCAAAGGATCTCAAAACCTTAATTTTCAACCACAGGTTGTCTTTTAATAGAACACCAGTTTCTAGACATGGTTTGTAAAACTGTTTTAAATGATTCATTAAAAAAATACTTTTAAAAAAAAAAAAACAGATTCAGCATCAGGTAAATAGCACAAGCAATAACCATCTTACTCAAGAAAGAAAAGGCAGTATCACTTCGGTTAGTTTCTGAAGTGATTCACAAACAATAGAAACAGATCAGCTAATCCACAAATTTAAAGTTGTATGTCTTGTCACAGTCAAAAAAAAAAAAAAAAAAAAATCACAAAGGCCAGAGAGTTTCCTTTCCTACTGTGTGTCATTTTGTGTTAACTCTTGAATCATAGACATTGTAAAACCATTATTGAATAAACATTCTCAACTTTAGAGTTTAATATATTGTCTTTCCTAATGATTCTAACACTCCATCTTCTCCCTCATTATTGCACAACCTGCAGACAAGTGGTTTTGAAAATTTTGTATTACTTGAAATTCATTTGGTGCACAAAATTAGTCCAAGCACAACTACATGGAGTACTATAAAACAGTGATATTTAAATATTATGATGAAAGTTTACTTTGTCTCATTTACTGTATATTCTCTAGTTTTTCAAAATTTAAATACTTTTTCAAATAAAAATCAAATATCACTCCCAATTTACATGATAATCTTCGTGTTAAAGAATTACAATTTTAAAATTAAGAGTGTGTTTTTTAAACTAAAACTGCTTGACACATTAGCTTCAATTTTATAAAATTAAGACTCGGTAAGATGCTACTTCATATAACATATACTGTGTAACAGCTCATTTTTCATTCACAAGCATAGACAGAAGATAATAGTTTTAAACGTTTTCAGAGGAGCTGGAATTGCACACTGCCATTATGCTCTTGCTTCCAGTATTACACAGAAAGTATTATAAATTAAGAGTGGAGAGTCTGTTCTCTAAAGCATTAGCGTGACTTCAGTGGGAAACATGCTGGCACAAGCGATGACATTCCAATAATATAAAAATGAACATGTAAAATAGCAAGTCAGTTGATAGCATATTGTGGTCATTTAAGAACAGCAGTGGAAGCAGCAAGGGGGATTTTTTTTAATCCAGATTGTACACAATGCATTACACAAATATTTTGCTTCTTAGTTTCTAGTTCAGTCAAGTGCCTTATGGTCATTTCTTTTCCTCAAAAGTTTTAACAATGAAATATGACACAATACATACAATAGTTCCTTACAAGCTATACCATTTTAATAGTTCTGTGGAAATACCACTGGGGGGAAATTTGATGGTATCCAAATAAATTTTTGCCTAATTCATTCACACCTTTGAAAATTTCCCAAAATGTTTGTTTTGTACAAAGACTCACTTGTGTCAGGATTTTTGGCGCTAAAAACTGTAGGGCATAATTTTATTTTTAGAACATCAAATTCTGTCTCAACAACATATCCAGTTATGGCATTAACTACAAAATGAACTGACATCTATGGAAAACATGAACATTCTCCAATCCCACAATAATTCGGGTGCTCTGGTGAGGCTAACTAAGATAGTAGAACCAAGCCAATCAAGTTGCTTTATATTTTATTTACACCATTTTATCTGGAATTCAGGATGCTAGTAAATGACATTTGATTTATTTAAGAAGAAATCTAGCCCTTCATGAAGGCACTGGACTGGACTTTATACTAAGTTCAAATTGAGGATGTCACAATATCTGAGAGTTCAAAATTAAGGATCTATCATGTATATCACTTTGACAAACTATTCAAGAGAAAGGTAGTTGTCCGTTAAAACAGTGCCTGAGGCCTAGAGTCACAAAAATACCACAGTACCTAAACTCCAGAATGAAGTGTCTAGGCGCAAAAGTCCCAGTTTTTGGCTTCAGTGCAATTCACAGAATTCATGCCGAATCTATAGGTTTTTGCGTAAAAAGTTCTAAGATGCCCATGTTTCTGCCTCTGAGCAAGCCTCACTCTAGGGGTGTGGGCACCTATCTCCCACCCAAGCAACAGAATGATTCACTAACCAGGAAAGATAGGTGTTCAACCAGCTAACTTGTGCACAGGCCCTAGTAAGCACCTCAGAGACAGCCTACTGGAATGGGCACCTCAGGCAAGTTCACACAAAACAGCTGGAGGAGGACCTCCCTCATAGCTTGTAGCTCGGTGGTTAGGGTTCCACTGTGGATAATTAGTCACTCTGATTGGTGGCAGGAGAGAGGGGATAAAGAGCACAGAGATGGACACACACAAGCATAAGAATGATTCTATAGCTTGGTGGTTAAAGGACTCATGCAGGATGCAGTAGATCTAGAATCCAATCCCCTGCTCTAACAACTAATTATTCATTCACAGTGGAACTGCTTCAACAGAAGAAATGGATGGATCCCTTTATTATACTATCACATAGCTCACTTGTTAGAGCACTCAGCTGAGAGGTGACAGATGACTGTTCAAATCTGTTTTCATTGGCGGGAGGGTAGGGTGGGGGGGGGTGTCCCATATCCAAGACGCATACCTGACCACTGGGCTAAAAGTCAAGCTAGAAGTCCTCTTCCACTGGCTACCTTCTTGCAAAAACACCTGAGATGCCTAACTTCAGTGTTCACAGCTGAAAATCGCTAGCAGAGATAGGTACCCCCTGCAGTCCAAACTGAGGCATCTATCTCAGTGAGAGGGGAGGAACTTAGCACATATCCATCTTCTTGGCATCTCCCATTGGCTAGTTTGATGGCTTCCTGTCTAGCACCCTGGCTTTTGTGAATAGCGGTCTACAGCACTTCTCTCTCCCCATTCAATGTATAAGGAGCCTAAGTGCCTAACTCGGGCTTTGCGAATCAGTGTGTTTCTGTGATTTTCTAGGCTCACAAAAGTTAGGTGCTGTACCACTCAGCATCACAATGCCGAAGTACCTTTGTGAATCTAGGCCCAACTACCCTGAGTAGTACTCACACAGATATAGGCATCAGATGACATAGCTAAGACTAAAAATCAAAATGAATATTGCCTCCAAAAGGTACATGGTGGTGAAAAAGTTTACTCATGAGAATGCAAGGTATAAGGCTTCAGCCTGCAAAGGTAAGAGGGGTGGGGAAGGGAAAGAAAGAATAGGAAGCTTTGTCAATGTGTCACTGGAGAACTTGTTAGCACATGAGCTTCCAAGAAGTTTTTGAAGTCCCCTCCACTCCCACAGTAAAAAAAAAAAAAACAAAAACCTAGCAGTGGCAGGGGTTGGGATAGTCCTCTCTCCCCCTATAAAAAGGTACAAGTGCAAAATTAGTGCTTGTTGACACTAAGAATGGTTGCTACCTGAACTAGCCCACAAGACTACTTGAACCAGATGCTGTCAATGACTTTGGAATTAGTTCTACATCTTTCCAGCACAGCTTGCCTTTTTGTATTGATGATTTTAGTATACAGGAAAACTTTACTACTTTCATGCTGTTTTAGTTTAAAAATCCTAAAACTAATAATTTTTTAACTGAAGACTACTATAACTAATCCTGTTTATTTCTGAAGTCCCTGGAAAGAAAAAGAAAAAAAAAACGTTTAAAGACCATTAGCACCTACGACAGGGCAACGATGTCTTTGAATCTTAAAACAGATGTATTAAAACTGTTGCATTGTGACATCCAAGTGCAATGCTCTGTGATACAATATGCCGTGTACAAACAAAAAGCAATTTCAATGAGCTCATGCAAAGATTTTCGATCCAATATGGTGGGGTAAGATAAGAGCTCAGAAGACTTACCCAGAGCAAAGTACTCAAGCCCTGAGGATAGGTAGGAAAGGAATAAGACATGGAAAAGAAACATTAATCTACTTTTTACCAGGAAATGAACAGTTTACCCTCCAAGGACGAGAGTCAGGCAAATTCAGATACAAAGCTGTTAGACTATGGATCCCAGTCTTCAGATTTCACAGTGTCTTTTAATTAGACGTAACTTGTTGCAACAGTCAGATCAGATTTCCTGAAGATATACTGAGGTGGTTTCCTTCTGAAGTCACTTCTGTAAAGCTTTGTACCTAGACTGCGATTAACTTGTGGTAGTGACTTTCTTTTCTCCATGAAAGACAACATATCCTTATAGCACCGCATACAAATATTTAATACTGATGTGGACTAAGAGCGAGGCGACTTGTAGATCTTAACAGACACACGCTATTATACTAGCCTTCAGCTTTCATACTATAATAGACTAATTTTTTTTATTCCTATCAGAAAGCTTTTCATTAAAAAATGGTCACTGCAATCAGAGTTTACAATTTCAGAAGAATGAGTCTGCATAAATTAAAGCATCTCTTGTTAAGATGTGCAAGAAGGTGTAGCCACAATAAGCTAAGATTAGACTGGTAAGAGATATTCTAGACCCTTGATGGAGCCCTAATGAGCCACTTTTAATGTCTTGTAGTTCTGACCTAGGCTATGTCTACACCACACATCTTTTAGCAACACAGCTGTGCTGCTACAGCCATGATGCTAAAAGTGTAGCGTAGTGTATCCACTGTTTGTCGGCAAGAGAGAGCTCTCCTGATGATAAACTTCCAGCCCCAATGAGGAGCGGTAGCTTTGTCAGCAGGAAAGCTCTCCTGTCATCAAAGCGCTGTTCACACTGGCATTTTTCGTCTGCAAAAGTGAGGGAATGTTTTTTTCACATCCCGAATGACAAATTGTGTCATTCAGGTTCCTATGTAGATAAAGCCTTAGTCAATCAGGAGTGAATTTCCTTTAGAGCCTAATAAGGCTATTCCTTAGCTGGCTGTAGATGTTCTATTCAATGAAGCAAGCTCCTATTGCTTAGGGCTAGTCTACACTGGCAACATGAAAGTGCTACTGCAGCAGTGCTTTAATGTGGCTTGTGTGGTCAGGGCAGAGCTCAAAAAAAAACCCCACCTCCACAAGGGGTGTGGCTCCCAGTGCTGGGGCACTATCTACACTGGCGCTTTACAGTGCTGAAACTTGCTGTGCTCGGGAGGGGGTGTTTTTTCACATCCCTGAGCAAGAAAGTTGTAGCACTGTAAAGTGCCGGTGTAGACAAGTTTACTGCCTCTGCTAGACTACTAGCTCATCATTTGAGAGTTAAGCACCTGAATACTTTTGAGGTCTGGGCCTAAATGACTGGGACCGTGAAAGTATATAACTGTAGATCACCGGCCTAGCTGAACTTGCATGACAGAGTTGAGGGGCAGGAGTTTGTTTTTTAAAAAGCACAGTGCTTTGGAAGTTAGATGTTTCAGCAAAACACTAGTATAACCCCCACCACAGCCCCACTCTGCAAATCAAGAAGAGAACATTAGTCATTGGATGGCATAAAATGCTTTTCTTACTAACAAAAATAATGTTTATAAGTGAAGTTTAATATCATGCAGAAATATTCTATTAGTATTGCTGCTCTAGATCAGCACTGAGCATCTCCCCCATCACAATGTGAAAAGGGTCCCGTGTTACTCAACATTTTCTTCCTGTGTATATTCTGAGTCTCATCCACTTATTGTAATGACAAACCATGTTTTCCCTACTTTTTACTCCAGTTAGTACTACAAAGGCTGAGGGAGTGAGAGATTCTATTCTGGCTTGCCCATCATGATTAACAGTCCTGTTTGCACTAAGTTCCAAATGCAGAGTCTTTTACTGATGAATGAACCAGAAAGATCATAGCTTGACTTTCAGGTAACAGGTTGAGTTTGATTAGAAAAAAAGTTCTCTTTTAAATTGAACAAATTGTGGAAGTCAGATATTTACTTTCTTTTTTTTAAAAAAAAAAGAATAGCAGTGTAACTTTTCTGAATAGACATTTCAACCCAATCATGAGGCAGTGTTTCTTGCTATATTTCAGTCACAAAAAAAGCCTTATCACCAAAACTTTCACTTAGGAATCAGTCTGCAAGATCATTGCTGGAACAGAATGACACCTAGTGGCTATTTACTTAATTGCAGATGTAGTTCACTGGGAGAAATTAAGAGTACAAGTCTCTCGCAATTTACGCACATTTAACATGTGCAATTTCAACTTTACGCGTACAGCCAGAGTGGGAGGCGTGGCCTCAAGATTTAAAGGTCCTGGGGCCCCAGCTGTGGCTGGGAGTCCCAGGGCTTTTAAATCACCAAGGCTGCTCCCAGCTGCAGAGGTGGCTGGTAGCCCCTGTGGCGAACTAAAGGCTCCGAGGCTCCAGCCACTGTGGAGCTCCGGGCCCTTTAAAATGCCAGTCCCAGCACGGCTGCCAAAGCTGCGGGCAGGATTTAAAGGGTTCCTCCGGGCTCCCCACCGCGGCGAGAAGCCCGGAAGAGCCCTTTAAATCCCGCCCACAGCCCCAGCAGTGGGGCTGGGGTCAGCACTTAAAGGGTGGCACGGAACCCAGTGGAGCCCTTTAAATGCCCCCCACCCCCCCACCCCGGCCGCCGGAGCTGTGGGCAGGGTTTAAAGGGCTTGGGGATATAATTTTGACTATATGAGGTTTTCGCTTTACGCGATAACCGCGGTACGGAACCCCTGCCTAAGATAAGACTTGCCTGTATGTCTACACTGCAGTTAAAAACCTGTGGCTTATCCAGCTGATTCAGGCTCACAAGGCTCAAGCTGCAGGGCTGTTTAATTGCAGTGCAGATGTTCAGGCACAAGCTGGAGTCGAAGCTCTAAAACCCTGAGAGGTGGGAAGAGCCCAGAGCTCAGGCTGCATCCCAAGATCCCTACACCACAATTAAACAGCCCCTAGCCCAAGTCAACTGCAATGAGTCAGACACAGTTGTCTAACTGCAGTGTAGACAAACACTTCATAAACCTCATTGTGTAAGATTTTCTCTTTATGATTCCCATTAAGGGGAACAGGACTAGCACGGCTAAATGCCTTGAGGCCTTGGATTCACTTTGCAGTCAAGGGAACTTCTTGAGAAGTACCACCAATTGGGGCATCCTACCTATGTCCTTCCAATCTCACTCAAGTAAACAGAGGATGTAACCCCAACTGATACTTAGTTCCTTCCACTAACAATATGTTGCCAGATTCGACAATTTTGAGTGAGATAACAGTAACTGCATCTTCTTCAAAACACATTCTACATGGTCTCTCCACTGCAGGCAATTGACAAGAAGTTCCCAGACAGGAAGGGGATGGATCTGGAGAGTCTCATCTGACTAATGATTGTAAGGCTGTTTGCCTCAGAGTATCTGATCTACTGGTCAAATAATTAGTGTTACTTCAAGTGAAAATATGGATAGACCTTCTGGTAGTGTCTTTGCATCTCTTAACAGCGGAGACTTTTCTGAGGCATGCATTTGAGGCCTGGTAAAATGTACCTTAATATGTCATGAACTAATGGAAAGATTCTGATTTGCTTGGAAATTTTTACTATTTCCTAGCATGTGAAGACAATGCTAAAAGACAGACAGACATCTAGGTGTTTTACAAAGCCCTGGTCAGGCAGTAACTTAAAACCTTACTAACAACGTAGCCTAGCTTTCCCTGCTGATAATATATGTGGAAATCACAGGTCACCTTCAACAAGAATTTGAAATGCAGGTATATACCTTTCTCTTATCATTCTGGAACACTATATATAATAGCTGAGACATTAATACATAGCTCTCACTCTTCAAGCCAACATGATCATGACCAGAAATGCAGTTTTCAAAGACAGATGGTCCAGGAAATATTTGAGCTGCTAAAATTGTGTTGGTAGGCACCACACAAATGCCAAAATGGGGATAACTCCTGAACAATAGGCAACACAATGACAATTATATTCAGGTCATGTAGGATTACAGAATATAGTTGAATCTTGCACCAGTGAAATTGTAAGCCAGGTGCACTCTAACCAAACGGAACGAGAAATTAGATTGCTCGATGTAAAACAAGTAGTCCACAATAAAAGATTAACAGAATAACATTGAAGTTCAGATCCTTTAATCTTGTCCAGATAGAGAACCAGGTCCACTTCACAGAAACTGAATTTTTGGATGGAATATTTCCTCCTTTCAAGTAGAATTTTCTGCTCTTTTCAATTTCAATCTGAACTGTTCAACTAGCCCACCACTAGGCAAAGAGCTCAAATCAGGATGTAAAAGCTTCTGGGTCAGGAGATCTGACAAACTGAGCAGAGAAAGAAAGATTGGAAGTTCTAGCAGGCCAGAGTACAAAACCCAGTGAAACCAAAATGGGGTTCTACAGCTCCACAGGTGATGTTCCCATCATCTCTAACGTGCCGTGGAATTAAAGAAATATCTGGCTCCAGTTAATGAAGATCTCCTGTTGGGATATTTTAAAATAATACTGTCTATCCCTAGGAGATAGAGAACTATGGGCGTGCTGTAATGGACACATCAATCTAAAAATTCATAGCCTTCTACCATAAGTATGGATGATGATGATGATGATGATATGGTAAAATTATGCATAATTCACAGCAGTGTTAACGGTCAAAAATAGATAATTTCATTATATGCTCATTGCGACCCTGTGGACTATGCTGCCATGCATTAACAGTTCCTTAGTTCACTTTGAGCTAGTTCTGTTTGAAACAGGACTAGGTTAAAGCAAACGAACAGTTAATGCACAGCAACTGATCACAATGAACTAAAACTTAATGCGCAGCAGCAAGGTCCATATAAGTGGCAAAATTTACAGATTCTGTGAAAATGTTGACCACCGTGACACAGTCATATCCTTAAGCAATAAGCAGGCTCTGCCCTTGTCGTTATACACGGTAGTATCAGCTCTTAAAATCTGGAGAGAACACCCTTCAGAAAAAGTGAAATGGAATTGGACACTATAAACAAGTTATTCTGTCCAAGACCCCCTGGTCTGAGGTAATGTCATTCTAGCAACTCTTTCCTTATTCCTACACTGCAGATGAAACTGAACTTGCAGAGGCTGAGATACTACCATTCAGAAGGACAAGATGGTAGTGGTCAATAAGGATATGCTGATTCACACCTTGAGTTAAGGGATTCCAAAGTGTAGCATTACTAGGTTTAAAGTATCATCTAGAGTTGAGACAAGCAGATAGCACTTGAGGGGAAGGGACTCCAGGAGGAGCTTTAATTGCATCCTGGATAACAGAAATTGATCTCTGGAGCTCCTGGGCCACAGAACTCTTCTCCAGTGTGTGGTACAGCTGACCCAGGAAAGTGAGTTATAGGAGAAGGTTTCCTACTTGGACCTCTGGAAATAGAGAATAAAGTCAGAAGAAAGAGCAGTGCAGAGAGCTGGCAGTGAAGGAACTCTATCTGTTGTCAGGAAGAGGAACAGGTGGCGTTAGACAGTCAGCACTATGAACTGACTCTCCAGTGTCCAGGCATTCCACAGGAAGTTCCAGAAGCTGGAACCTGGAAGACAGCTCCTCCAGATGACCAATACTAGAGGACAATGCTCACAAGCCACCTGAGTGAAGATCCAATGCAGGCAATGCTTGAAGTTTTCCTTTGTGGATCATTCTTCTATTTATGTCTATTTCCACTGCTTGCCTTTAGGGATTTTTAAAAAAACAAAATCATTTCTGATTATGAACTAGCCAGAGCCATTATCACCATCATTTCCACAGAAAATCCTCTGCTTAGAATGGATTTCCCAGTAATTGTTTTAAACACTCAAAAATCCTAAAGATATCACCAGTGAGTAACTGAAGAGGTTTATTTACCGTCACCTTAAAAAACAAAGTGACCAACTGGAATATCAATTATTCTTTACATTCAGTATCTCTCTCTCCTCTGTTCTGACTCTGAGATTCTGTCCAAGATTCCAGAGATTATCAAATGCAAACCTGGAATGATGCCATGTGCAAAATGAGCTGAATTAAAAAAAGGTGAGCTGGAATTCAACCCCCCTAAAAAAAAAAATCAGAAGCATTAAATAAAAAACAATAAACAGTTCATAATATTCTTCTTCTAAGTCACCTTTGGAGTCTTTTTTTTTTTTAAATGGAAAAATCTGACATTTGTTAAATAAAGGAAGCAATTCATGACGGTCTGAAAAATAAAAAATTGTTTATAGACTCATCGACTCATAGGTCAGAAGGGACCAATATGATCATCTAGTCTGACCTCCTGCACAAAGCAGGCCACAGAACCCTACCCATTCACTTCCATAACAAACCCCTAACCTATGTCCAAGTTTTGAAGTCTTCAAATTGTGGTTTGAAGACCTCAAGCTGCAGAGAATCCACCAGCAAGTGACCCATGCCCCACGCTGCAGAGGAAGGCAAAAAACCTCCAGGGCCCCTGCCAATCTGCCCTGGAGGAAAATTCCTTCCCGACCCCAAATATGGCGATCAGCTAAACCCTGAGCATGTGGGCAAGACTCACCAGCCAGCACTCAGGAAAGAATTCTCTGCAGTAACTCAGATCCCATCCCATCCAACATCCCATCACAGACCATTGGGCAGACTTATCTGCTGATAATCAAAGATCAATTGCCAAAATTAAACTATCCTACCATACCATCCCTTCCATAAACTTATCAAGCTTAGTCTTAAAGCCAGATATGTCTTTTGCCCCCACTACTCCCCTTGGAAGGCTATTCCAGATCTTCACTCCTCTAAGGGTTAGAAATCTTCGTTTAAGTAGAGAAGCAGGATTTCCTAATACTTTCATTCACAGTAATAACTGAAGCAACAAGTTAACTTTGAAAACAAATGCACCAGTAATGAGTACAGTACTACACAAAAGTATGCCGTGGTTATGGAACAAGTGTGCTACACTCCCCATAGCAATACAGGTATGTTACCAGATAAGGACACTTCTATACTATACAAATATGGGTTAGGAAATTAGACGTTTAATATAGGAAATAAATACAGTCATATGCACTAAATCTCAGATTTCTGTGCTTTTCTGCTTAGAAGAGTTTCACCAATAAAAGTTCTTCAAAAGATTTTTAAAAATATTTTCAAATTAAAGTGGAAAGGGGCAGACAACACTAGGTGGTGTGCACATCAGATTACAGAAAAGCATTAAACTTTCAACTCTGATGAAAGCTTAGTTCTCACGTGAAAATGAGTCTCAGGTCAGATCTACATTACAGACTTCTGCTGATACAGGTCAGGGACCATGTCTCCACACCCCTATGCTTTTAATAGTATAACTTGTTTTGTTGGTAGAGGCTAGTTTTACTACACAAGTGCAAAGCGCAACTTTGCCACTATAGCTGCATTCACACCAGTACTTTGCTAGTATAGTATACCAGTATTCAGTGCTTAGTTTGTGCCAGGGTTGCCAGGGTTAAGCCCCAGCACCTCTTCCCTGGCACCTCTGGGCTTGCTACATGAGTTACGAAAGCAAAAAAATTGCTTGAGCCCTGGCACCTAATTGTTTGAACCCCTGCACCTCTTTCATTACAAATTAAGCACTGCCAGAGCACTCTTAGTGTAGGCATGGTTCTTACTACAACATGCAATAGGACTGGGCCAGACAGGCTATCACTGCAATTTTTGATATAGCTGTTTGAGAAATTCTGTACAGCATTCAATTGTAATCTCCCAGGACCCATTCACACCCTCTTGTTTGTGGAGCACTGAAATTCACAAGTGTTTATTACATTAATGATTTTGAAGCTACAATAAGAAAAAAATTAAATTCTAACTGAAACAATCAAGAACTACACATGCATTTGGTTTATATCATAATGGAACTGCACTTCAGAGTAGTTTTGACTATAATTCATATAGTTAGCTAGCTGACGAAATGAGGTCTAACGCTCAGCTAAATGGCATTTCTCTGTAACAATAACTTTTGAACGCTGCAAATGATGAATTCGAAGATTTCAGAGAATGCTCTCCCAGTGGACAGAACCCTACTGATTTTGGTGTGGGGGGGGAGGGGGGGCGAAATCAAAGCCGAAAGGAAGAAGTGGAGCACATGCAGTTTCAGCATCTGGTTAGCAGAGCCACCAGTTTCAACCACTTCTCTTATTTGTTTATAGATCAAAGAACCAGTTGCTGGTAGCCATTAAACACATTGCTACATAATATCCTTCCTCCTCCCCATTTTTAGTTCCTGATACAGTTTAAAATGTTGCTTCCCTGAAAGACTTCTTTCTCACAATTGAAAGAAAATGAGAGTGGAAAGGAGAAGGCAGTGGTGCACAAAGAGCCCCTGGCTTGGGGAACTCAGACCCACCAGCATGAGGGAGGGAACTGTGTTGCAAGGGGATTCCTTAATAAGGGGGAAGCGGACGAAGACCAGAGTCCCTGTAGGGTGAAATGCACTAGGACTACAGAAGCAACGAAGTGTGACAAACCTCTAGTACATTCACTGTTTAATATCTCAATCTTTGTATGTGCACTTATCTCAACGGTCTTGTACACATTACTACTGTGGGGTAAATTTGCTTCCATATGCCAGGTAACCCAGATTCCTGATGGAATTTAAGCTTCATATTAATTCTAATAAATGAGTTTGGAATCAGATTTGGGTTCAACCCTTGGTGCTGTGATCATGCCCTATCCATTCTGTCACTTATTCACATGGACTTGAATGCATTAATTAACCTTAAACCTAAAAACCCACACTAAATTCAGTCTTTCCCTTTGATGTACACAAACTGACATTAATATTACAGTCAGCTACTACACCTGAATCCATGCCCATATCATATCAGAATGAAACTTTTAAACACCATATGTCATGTGAGAAACAAAATATCACAAAAAGCCTATTAAATACTTCAGTGCTGCTTCCGAAGTTTGAAAGGCAATTCCACCGTCTATAATTGATTTTTACTACTTTTTTTTTTTTTTTTTACAAAAATAAAGGGCCTCTGCTTCAGAATATAGGCTCTCTCTTTGTCCCAGTTGTGTATAATAGTGCAGTGAATTTCAGCAGAGAAACTCTATGCTAAACTCTCTGAAGAAAAAGTTACTCTTCAGCTACTCGTGTATTCTGGGCTGCCATTTTAAATAACTTTCTTCTGCATGCTTGCTATTGCAAAGAAGTGCACTCATGGGTAGATTCTGTCCCTCTGTGAGCACAGAAGACTCTGCCAACAGAGTAGAAGTGGTGCAGTTCTGCGACACAAATGAGGATTTGGAGAGTCTACAGATGTTAGGACTCCCTGAGTAACAGATCCCAGCTCCATGGAAGCTTCCTGTGCACCACTGTGCAGAAGGAAGTTGGGGTCCAATTGATCTGCTGCCATATAGATCCACTGACCAATCCTCTTTGGAGGATGAGCACAAATACAAAGGAAACTACTTGAGTCCTGTGGCAAGATTCCCAAGTTGCAGAGCTGCTCTGCTGTTCCTGTGTGACCTCTGGGGAAGATTCCTCCCTCGCATCATAGTGCCTTGAGAATTCCCCATTGCACCTTCCTAGTCCCCTTGGCCATACTCTAGAATGAGAATTTGGAATAGAGAGCACTTCTTTAACCCCCACTGCAAGTGATTTCCATGATGCTCCCAGTCTCTGATGGGTTCAGGTAAGGGATCCATTTGAGCTGGTAGTAGCCAGCATACTATCTTAATATTTCTCTGGCAGCCTCTGAATTTCTGCAGAATTTAAACTAAGCATTATAAATGAAACTGAACTGATGCAAGCACTACCTGAATGAGTATGCACAGACAAATAAGAGCAATGAGAGAGGTGTGAACTGCCCCAATTCATTTCAAAGGCACTAAATCTGAAGCTTTAATGGATGACTTCAACAATAGTATTAATTATGTCACTGCAGGAACAGCCTGCTACTCTGGGACTTTGTAGCACACCACCACTTTTTAGCCTCTCAGTCTGAATCTTGCCTATGGTACTGACAGCTCGTTTGACATGCGAAGATGGGATCTTCCACTGTGCCAGCCTAAGGCCTTGTCCACACAACCAAGTAGTATTGCTTATACACAATATTCTGACAATTGTATTTCATTTTAACTTAAAACAGATTTCTAATCTATTTAGAGCTTGCCTATGGATGAAATTATTCTGCTATAGCTATTCTGCTTTAAATTCATATCCTACCTTATTTTGGAATAACTCATGTGTAGACTAGTCTTGGTTTAAACTTAAATAAGCTTTTTGCACTGATTTAATTAGCCCAGTTTATAAATCACATCTTTAGTTAATGCAATGTAAATCACGTAGACTAAAAGCTGACTGACTCCCTGTTTAGGTTTGGTTGCTCTCATGCCTTGCCCCTCACCCCTCAACATTACACAGTTGAGAAAGGACTATAGAACAGATACTGCTAATGTCCTCCTACACCGAACACAAGAGAATATTATTCCTTCAGACCATCAAAATAATTTTCCAAAACCCTTAAGGAAGGATGGAAAACATACCTGCAATAGGTACATATCCAACTCCTTGCTGGTATACTGTGGGCATCAGGACCACTGGCTGTGGCTGCATCATCATGGCAGCTGGTATGGACTTGATACCAAAAGGATGACAGAAAAAACAGTTAAACAACTAAAGTTGACAATGCATTTGAGTAAAACCTTCAAGTCTTGCTAGTCACCTTACACTGACTAGTACAGCTAACAGTTTGGTGGGAATAATAGACATGAATATCACTTTTCAGGAAATCAGTGAGTACTCAAAATGAATTGCCATTGAAGGAATGAATCTAACACCCATGAAGCCATGTCAAATTAAGCTAGCTTTTTGTCACAATTCCCAGATAAAAATGAGGTATTCATTAGTAAGAAGTGGGAAATAATCTGACTTTCCAAAATTCTCATATACGTTCATGAATTCTGCTTCATTTCACAAATTTTTACAATGAAGTAAGTTCTATATAAAGAGTTTTAATCCATTACTATTTAAAAGGGAAGTAATTTCTCAAAATCAAGTGAGTGCAACTGGATTAATTTAGATGAGCCAAAGAATGAATATTTGGTTTAAATCAGTCTCAATTTAGATACCATACAACTTCCATTAATACTAATACTCTCACTGATCAAAGATAAAAATCATATTATCCATGTCCACAAGGGAGTGTACTGCATCTAGCATAGTGTTTTAAAGGTTAATGATGTCCAAGGCTCTTTGAGCTCTCTGATCTTGTTCAGTTATTTTTTCTTTTTTAATTGGCAATTTTTGCAGGCACTGCTTAAATCGTTCAATACCTACCTTTAGTGATCTAAACTGTTGGTAAAAATGGTGGAATCTTTGTCATGATCAATAAAAATAATTTGGATCCCAAGATTTTGAACAAGTCAAACCCAGGATCAAGTTGGTCCTGAGTTTGCAGAGGGCTTCTTGGTTAATTTCTCCCATCCTTACTCCCCATTAAGTAGTATTTAAGAGTAGTTCAACTACTCACTGCAAGTACAAGTGGTAAAGTCCTCCCCATCCGAAGAGTGCCTTCTGGACCAAAAGTCATCTAATTTTTCCAACCCAAAGATTTCCCAGCATCTTCCTCTCGCAAAAGGTCCTTTTAACCTATTCTTAGCCTTGTATGACTTTTGATGTTATGAAATTTGTAAGTCTCCAGTTGAACATTAATCTGATCTGGAACATCTGTCTCTACTCTTGTGCTTGTTTAATAGAAAACCTACAGTCTTCCACGTGAAAGTAAAAGTTCATTGTGAATTTTGAGCTGTCTGTGCCTTCAACCTAAATGATTAAAACTAGTCATTACAGGAGCACTCAAAATACTTTGATGGTGATCAAAGTGGAGAAGGATTAGTTAAGCCTACTCAAACAATCAGGAATACTACTATTCAGATTACTTAGAAAGCTTGTAGGGGGTGAAGGGTTATATCGTTATACAAGCAGCAACAGCTTCACAGTTAGAAAAACTAAACTTCAGCTGTAGATAGAACAGCATGGAGGACATGTCTTTTGAAAAATCAGGAAACATGAAGAGCCTCAAAGAATCTGGATACCACTTTTCTCCTTTCAACTCATGGTGTGCCCACCTTTTAGGATAACATGCTATCCCAGGGGGTCTCAAACTTTTTTTACTGGTGACCCGTTTCACATCACAAGTGTGACCCCCCCCCCCCCACAATAAATGAAACCCCCTTTTTAATATATTTAACACCATTATAAATGCTAGAGGCAAGCACGGCTTGGGGTGAAGGCTGACAGCTCACCTCCCCCCATGTAATGACCTCATGACCCTGAGGGGTCCCGACCTCCAGTTTGAGAACCTCTGTGCTATACAGCAAGTGCAACATCCAGCTATTTCATGGAGCAGAATGGCAGTGTTTATTGATAGAACAGTTAAAATATTAGGTTCACTTACATCAATAGGCTTTAACAATATAAAATCAACATGACAAAAGATGGTTTTACTCAGCTGTTCTATTATATCAGGCTTCTCCTCTGTTCCTGTCCCTAAGAAAGCCACCTTCCATATCCTGAGGGCAAAAACGCATTTGGCTTACCGCATACGACATAACCAGGTTAATCATTCCTTCTTTGTCATCACCCTGTCTTCCACTCAGGCTATACCACTCATCCTCCACCTTTCCTTGTTTCAGAGACTCGGGAATGGTAATGTGTGTCCAGGCGATGCGGTCATCCATTGAGAAGGCTCGCTGAAGGGCATTCAGAAATAAAATATTTCTAATCAAACTCACAGGAAAAAAAATCCCTGAACATGATTTCTGATTAACGTTCTTTGAACTCAAGTCTCAGTGTCACATTTTACCCATTTCAGTTTTAAGCCATCCTTTGCAACACAACTTTGACAGCAGAAATTAAACACTAGGCTGTTCAGCCAATATTCCCTGCAAAGATTTTCCCCTACTGAAGACTGTATTCCAGCAAGGATACAGCTAAGTATCTTTTTAAAAAAGAGAGACTATGGCTTTTCAGCATGAGGAGTTGCAACAGGGAAGCCAGAGACAGTTTATTACTTTCATATTCACAGATGGAATATGCTAAAGAAATGCAACATTAGCATCAGTATGGACTGTACTGCCAGCAGCTCCAAAGTAATATATATTGTAGGTTCTCAAATGCTGATTGATCTGAATGCTTCTAGTTGCACTACTGCTACTTTGAACTACTAGCCACTCATTTATCCTCACTATCTTAGCTCACTAAAGGATCCAAACTACGTAAAACTGGAAACCAGCTTGAGGGAAAAGTTATTTTGCACTTCAGACTGCAAGGATAACCTGGCATTTATCACAGATGTTTTTACAGCCCCAGCAAAAAAACAGTCTGTCCCAGTTTAAGGCATTTCCTATTTTTATTTTTTGTTAATACACACCACATTACACTTAGTTTTAGTTACACATTCAAGTTGTGGTTACATAAGGCAATACATTTATAGATTATTTAGGGCTGTACAAATAAAAAGTAAACTGCAGTGGGCATAATACTAATATAGTCATAATATAGAACATCAGAATGTATGTATATATTTTGGTTTGGTATTTTCTCAAGGAAGTTATACAAGTCATGATTCATTTCAGTTTTCAATATTATATAAACAAGAGTCAAAAACATTTCCATATAGAAAACAACAAGGCAGCGATGTAGGCTTGAAGCATTAAACAATCAGAAGCATGCAGAGTTGCAGACTACCAATCCAGGGCCATTTGGCCATGCAGCATTTGGCAGCAGCAGACTAACTTTGATGTAGTGGATAGACTGACCCTATTCCTAACTTTTGAATGGATGTATCCAGTTTGAAAAGATTTGTTCTGCAAGTTCAGCAACCATAGGACACTGGTGCAATTATTTTTCCCAATTTCCAGGTTTAAACTGGGTTTAAGCTGGTATTTACCTGCACCGTCTTCAACTAGTTTTTCCTGGGAAACTCCCAACTCTGTTGCACAGAAAATTGTTCCCTACAGTTGGAGTCCTGAAGTGGAGCCTCCAAATCCACCCCCAGCAAAACCAGTTTTATTTTTGAATGCCTTGACTGTTCACATCAATTTTCTTTGGAGAGAGGACAAAATTAAGCTTCCAAACCGGAAGCAGTGAAAGTCCAATTGCTTGACACATTTAACCCAAAACTGGACAAAAGCATTGAAAGACATACTGTAAGGAGCAATCACACTATGGCAGTAAGATTGGTTATCTAGTCTAACAGGTATGTCCATATCTGAGTTTTAGGATTCTCTAAGCCAAAACATATTTACTAAAACCAGCACTAGATAAATTTGCTAGAGTAGAATTTTTCATTACCACTTTCTACTACTGGTAGAGCTGCAGAAAAACGTTGGTGTGAGGGCAGAGAATGTATAAGTAATACAAAAAGTTAGAGAGCCTACCAACACTGGCTCCTTTTTGAGGAAGCATATGCTTTGATTCATTTGCAATCATCCCTATCCACTCACCATACATCCATATCTTTTATGATTTCTAATACAACAATACGTGAGCACCTACCAAGTATCTAAAGATAGAAAATACGTATTTTTCATTCCTAGAATGTAAGAGAGAAACCTTGATTAGTTTGCAGGGATTCTCTTGTGTGCACATGCATGGGCCTGTGTGGAGAAACTGAGGGTGAGCTAGGCAAAACTGAGGTTTGTGAGTAGTTGTCAAATTATTAGTGAGGATCTTGGTCATTTCTTTTGTGGAAGTGAGTTCCACAGGTCCAGTTTCTGTGAAAGTTCTGTCTGCTGCTATCACAAGCTTCCACATATTCACCACAGAGTCATTGTTCCAAAGGAATACATCTTCCATAAAAATTAATGTTGTTTTTTTTTTAATTCAAGAGGCTGTTGGCACAGATAGCGAAGCACATGTTCATAGTGAACAGTTTTGTTAAGTAGATGGGCTACTGCATTTTTCTGAAACCAGATGAAGCTTTTTAAGGGAATGTGGTTTCATTTCTACATTTAACAAATTTCAGTAATCAAGGCAGGAAGTCACGAATGCACAGACCACCACAGTCAGGTCTGAGTCCTATAGGGTCACCAGTTATTTGTCTGTGGTTATCTAGGCATCCAACTTATTCTGAAGGAAAAATGCCCTTGATAGTGGCTCATGCTACAAAATGAAGCAAGTTCTTCAACATGCTTCCCACCAGCACCACCTTAGTCTTGTCTGGGTTCCAGATTAAGACAGCTGATTTGTAGTGAGCCAATTTCACTTATGTATTGAGAAATGGACCTATTTATATTTGGTGTAAATGAGAGCTCTCCTAATGATTTTGTATTGATGTTGAATAATGTGAGGGGAGAGAATTAAGCCTTATTAAATTCTGCAGATGGAAAGTCCTGGAGATGATCAAATGCCCACCAATAATCCTCTGGATTCAGTCCAAGGAGGAAGCACCTAAGCCATTCCACTGCATTCCTGTTTGGCTCTGCAGCTTCTTGAGATCAGGACAGGAGTAATTTGGTCATCAACAACTTCAAGTGTCACAGAGATCCAATAAGTTGAGTACGGATGTACTTCCTTGTCTGTGGGCAGGTGATCATCCACAAGAATAAGCATTATTTAAGTACCATGTCAAGTCTTGAACCCTGACAGAGGAATCCAGGATACCAGAACAGAAGGTTGTGCTTCTTGATAGTTTGCTCAGAAAAGTGTAATCATGTACGATGAATTTTAGTCACTGGAACCCCGTAATGGAATCATTTTTTAATTCAAATTTGTCTACAAAGATTATTCTACATTCAACTGATTTACTGTCACCAAAACTCTTACATCTTGGATTCAAGCTATAATCTGATCTGAAAAGTCTTGCAACATTATCTCCCAAAGAACACCATGAGCAGTCTATTTTTAATATTAAGTGCAAAATATAAGAATGCTCCTCACATACTGCACTGTAGTTTAGCATTAGAGTATTCACAAATCACTTGACTTGAAGGCTAACATAACTGTCTCACAACCCCTACGTCATCCCTCCAGAACTAAATTTAATTACATCAGAATCTCAGCTCTCATTAAAGACAGTGCCTCTACCTGCTGTGGTTGAAAAGAAATATGTGCAAGTGTGATACACCCACCAAAAAAGCCACCACCACATTCCAGGTGCTGGTATACATCACTGAGCTATGTCACCTCAGCACAGCTTCGTAAGGTCCAACCCCAACCAGCAAAGCAAAAATACAAATCTAACCTCATCAAATATCTCAAGATAGAAGGAGTCCACACCCGGGGGAACAGTGCACTGAATAACTTTGTTCCATCGTGGGTTTTTGGCTCCATTATGCGCTGTAGGAGTTTCATACACAGCATAGCCAAGCCGTACCCGACAGTATGGATCCATGCGGGTCATACCATAGTTCTTTGCCAGTTTTGCCTGGGAAGAAACCAAAAATGAAGAAAGAAGAAAATAAAAAAAAATTAAGTCTGCCATTTTCTTTATTAATTCTTACGAGTGAAACAATATTAGTTTAGAAGAAGTCATTATAGAAAGTGGATATTGAATGAGTCCACCTATGATGTGGGCAGAGGCTCATATAAAAAAAGCAATCCTCAGGGGTAGAGCAAGGCTCGGTTAGGTTATATATTAGGGGGAAAAAACATCTTTTAGCTCTGGAATAGGCTTTCCACGGGAGGCTGTGACATCCCCATCATAGGAGGTTTTTAGGAACAGGCTGGACAAACACCAGTCACAGTCAGTCTATGTTTACTTGGTCCTGCCTTAGTGTAGTGGGTTGGACTGGACTTGACCTCCACGTCACTTCCAGTCCTATGTTTCTCTGATGCTATGATTCTAGGATAAGTTATACAACTGCCTAAATAAATGGGGTTAGCAAAAAGCACCAAATTTAGCATAAAGGCTATATTTTATGATTGTCAATTGCTGTTAACACCTGCGATTAACTGAAAACAAAATTAATGCATTAATTTTTTTAACATGTTAATCACACATGTCTGGGGAGGGCACGAGTTGGAGTCCCAGAGCCTTGCATCCACCAGGGCTGAAGGTAGGGGGGATAAAGTGTCCCACCCTTAGGCTTCAGAGCTCAAGCCACAATGTTTACACTATGGTGTAAACTGAAAAATGAGAAAAAGTTTACTGTTAAGTCATTCCCCTTTGGAATTTTTATAATTTGTATACAAATGTGTATACAAAAATACGGACAGTGTCTGGAATGGAGGCAATGAAAGGCTGACTAGAAGATGCAAGTCTTGGGACTTACAATATTCTTACAAGTAACAAGGGAACTAATTAGCAAAATATATCACACTACATCTTAACTGAATGATGTGCACAGAAGATTATGCTCTGTGAAGCAGCAAAATATTTTAAGATTCTAATGATGTCAATGTTTTGTCTGGTGGTAGTCCAAACTTCTTGTACCTCATCATCTCTGGCCTCTTTGGCCCTTGCCTTACCTCACTTCAGCCTGTTCAAAAAGCTGTACCAAAAATCATTTACCTTGTCTATCAGTTAGAATGTACCCAGACTCTTCTGAAATTCCTTAAACGGCTCCCTTTAATCTTCTGTATCAAACATAAGGACTCTCCCATCACTTTCAAAGCCATGCACAACTTAGCTCACATCTACTTCTCCAATATAGTCTTTTATCATAATTTATTAGCCAGAAGAAAACTGTTATTTCTTAAATCAAGTTATACCAGGAGCCTAGTTTCCAAATATCCCCACCCCAAAAGAAGAAGAGCTTACTTAACCAACTCTAGATGGCAAGAGAACTGTTGAATGAAGAGAATGCAAAAGTTTAGTAGGCTAAGATGATACAGCAGTTATCCAGGGAATTTCCCAGAAACACCAAAACTTCTCACTTTGACATTAAAAACAATATAATAAGAATGGGAGAGGTAATATACTGATTATATATAAATAAAAATAGGATCAGACATGTAGGGCTGGAAGGGATTTCAACAGGACATCTAGTTCCACCCCAACTGCACTAAAAGAGGACGAATATTATAAGCTGCGGTTGCAGTCATCCAGTATCTTATTTTACACACTGATGAAAAAAACCTTCTGCCCAAAAGTTATTTTAACAAAAGATGTTACGGAAGCTGTTGCTCTTGATGGTTTAGTAACCCAATGACTGAAGCACATGTCCTCTTAATTACTGTACGTGGCCAAAACAGTAAATACTGATGACAAATTTTAAATAGGAAAACAGTAGTACTGTGCATTACTGTCAATGCTGTGCAATTTAGTATGTAAACACTGCAAGGGATTGTGGGCAGGTCACATTTTATAATGAGAGATCACTACACAGAGCCACTTAGCTAGAAACTAAGTTATCCAATTAGTGTAGCAACTTCAATTTCAGCACCAGATCTCACGGGGCCACTGTTGGAAAATGTAGCAGATTAACAAATGTATTAGAAGAGAGCAACAAATCATACCTGTACTACAGTGATGCTGAGTCTGCCTACTGTGCCCATCGGTCCTCCATACTGTAACTGTTGAGCTGCCTGTGCATCCAATTGGATCTGCTGCTGCTGCTGTGTTGGGGTGATACGTAGGAAATCCTGAGGAAGCTCACCAATATACACCTGTAGAACAAACAAATCAGATTCTAATTTATAGCTCATTTCCACTAATAAAAAAGGTTTTCTAACAAGAAATGGAGGAAGGAAAACTTAAAGAAATGCCCACCAAGTCACTCCAGCATGATTTTATTCTAAGTTTGGTGGCATGAACAAAGTGGTAAGTTTACATGAGCTATGGTTAAGAGAAACTTATAATGGCATTATTATGCAGGTCTTTGGACAACAGTGCTGAGTTATGAAGGGTGCGTGTAATATTTTTATTTAAATCACATCACACATTTTAAAAGTTTGCTTTTAAATTAAGCATGAAAGATAGGTGCTACAGTAATACAAACAGTATTCCCTAAGTCATAGACTAGGACACCATTGTATTAGCTGCTGCACAAACTCAGAACAAAAAAAATAGTGTCTACCCCAATATGACTACAATCTAAATAAGAGATGAGAGAACCAATGGATACAGACAGATGGGGGAAGTACAAGGAAATAAGACAATACTGGTCAGCATGATAAGCAGTGGTGTCTGCAAATCATCAGCCTTACTCATTGCCAAGTTTTTTTGTAGCCATCTTGGCAAAGGAGATGTTTGAGGTGAGATTTAAAGATTGATAATGAGGTAGTTTTGTGGATATTTAGTTTGTGGATGAGATTACCCAGAGATAAGATGTACAAAAGAGAAGAGGACAAAGAACAAAGCCCCGTGGTACCCCACAGAAAGCTGGTGGAAGGGAAGATGAGGAGGATCTTTCAAAGGACACACAGTGGAGTAGCAATTAGCAGGAGAAGAACCAGATTACAGATTCACAGAAGCCAAAAGGAGACAAGACTTCAAGTAGTCCACGGTCGACTGTCAAAGATGGATGACTCATCAAGGAGGATGAGAATTGAGCTGCTTCTGTGCTTTAGCTAGGACAGTGTCCGAGACACGCACAGGGCAGAAGTCAGATGGGAAAGGGGTTAGGATGAAACTGGAAGAGATGAACTCCAAACAGTAATCGTACAGTATGTTCATTGACCTTAGAGATGAAAGAGAGAAGGGGAAGTAGTCGAAGGGATCATAGTTGAAAAGACAAGTGGGGTCAGTGGTGGATTTTAAGATGAAAGAGACTATAGAGCATGCTTGTATTATAAAGGGGAAAGAATCAGAGGACAGCAAGAGACCACAGACCTATACTGGACACCCCTGAGTGACAGTTATACCAGGCTAAGTTATTAAGCATTGGCTTTAATTTTGGGATTGAAGGGGGGGGGGGTTCATTTTTAATCAAGTTTTAGCTTAGAGAAAGTTTTACCAAAATTATAAACAAACACTCAGAATATAAGGATCAAGTTAAACACATTAACAGACTCTTGACTAAAGTGTTACATTATCCTACTTGTGTGAATTAGCCCACTAAGCAAATGGAGCAACTTAAAAAGTGAATAGAAATGGGTAAAACAGCCTCTATCAATCTACAAAGACAAAATGTTTGTATATTTATAATATGAAATAAAAGACCCTGAATCTATTTTAAAACATTATATACACATTGCTCCATTTTCTACAGAACATTACAGATCCTGACAATGGTGACACTCAGAAGTATCCCACAAAAATGAGCAACATTGTTATTCTTGCAAATGCTTATCTACAACATCTTATTGTAGAATATTAGAACATCTTTAAGCTACAGTTTGAGAATTACAAGCTTTCTTAAGATATAGCTGCTATACCTTGCAGATACTATGAAAAGTAATTTGGCAAGAGCCAACACTCCTAAAGAAGACTGTTAGGATCTCAGCAACAGTAGGTGCAGCAGGCCAGGTTTGAAATGTATTGATAAACCTAGGGATAAAGAAGACTACCTGAATGTCCATCCACATATTGCCAATTTAAGTTAAGAATGTCTCCTAAAGACATCTCAATTGCCAGTGTTCGTTGATAAAATGTGAGCATGGACAGTTTGTTTCAATTAATAAACCCAATACAATCAACATTGTTTTGCGCCAGGCCCAAACTCAAAACTAACGGAAAAACTGCCCTGTGTCTTGTATTGTAGAAGCTTTGAATATTTAGTTTCTGTGAATTAATTCAGATCTTTTAAGGCCCAGAAGTGAGTTACTTCCTGGCTGAATCAGTCCTGAAATATGCAAAGAAAAATGGTGTACTTCAAATACTTGTTTAGTCAGCTTCAACGTAAGTAGATAATACCTTTTAAACATTTATGTAATTGCTATTTGACTATTACACAACAATATGAAAGTTCACATCCTAGTTCCAGAGTCAGTCTTTCTAGTACCAAGAGCCTACATCAAATGTAGAATTTGTAAAGCATCATGAATGAGGTGAAGTTTGTCACAAATATTTTTAGCAAAAATCATGGACAGGTCACATGCAATAAACAAAAATTCACAGAAGTCCATGACCTGTCCCTGACTTTCATAAAACTATCCCTGACAAAAGGGGTATGCAGGTTCAGCATCCACTACTGCTGGAGATCCCCAGTTCCTCACTGCTGCGGATGTGGGAGCTATAGGGTCTCCTTGTCCCCACTGCATCAGGGCATCTCTGGGGGATCCCCTGCCCCCTGCAGTGGCAGGAGAGCTCTGAGGGGTCCACCAGCTGCCCAGCCGGCAGGCAATGGGGACTCCTCACAACTGTCCAGCCTTGGCAGGCAGGGGGACCCTGCAGCTGCCCAGGCACAGAGTCCTATGTCCGCCAACCCCTCCCTGTGGTTGGGCAGCTGCAGGGTCCCCCCACCAGGGTTGGGGCTGGCAGCTGCAGGGGCAGGACTGGCTGGGAGCTCTAGCTCCAGGGCAGAAAACGTCATGGAGGTCAATGGAAGTCATGGATTCCGTGACACAATAATAGCCTTAACCATGAACTATAACAGCCCCTGTATGTGCGCATGGGGAAGGTACTAACCCTTAAAAAACAGGCTAGAGCCTACAGCTGCAGCCTAGGAATAACAGTAACAGGAAGCAGAACAAGGAAGAGAAGCAGTGGGCGGCAGCTGCTCCCGAGGTATCTGGATACTAGTCTAACCTGATTCAGAGACTTAGGTGTGGACTGTCAGTATAGAACTCTATACCTGAGGCCTGATAAAATGACTGTTACAATGATTCTTGGGCTGAAGCTTTATTAAAAAGATACCCACTAACCGGATGCTATGTATCTGCTTCTTCTTGTCCCTGGGCTGTTCAATTGCAATCTATTGCTGCTCCACTTGAAGAAGTTATAGGTGGGACACACCTGTAGTGTCATGCCAGGTCAAAAGGGGTTGCTCAGGTCGTGACCACACCTTTACACAGCCCTATTATCTTTTAGGAATAAAAACATTTTATATGTAATCCCTCGATTTAAGGATGATCTCTATTATGGATTTACATATGGGTAGTGAGATGACTCAGGAGTCCAATCCTGGAACCACATCAGTTTTCTTAAGATACTACGAAGATGCAATGAAAGTGTGTTTCCTCTAACCCATGGTCAGAGATCTCACAGTGGCGAGCTGAGAGTAGAGAACTTTTTTTTGGAGGCAAGAGTCTGGCATCCACACAATGTCCAACCCAACAGAGTCGGTGCATGAGAATCATTGTTTCAATGCTGGTGACATTGTCTTCAGGGAGGATGCTGTAATTAGTGCAGTGATCTTCCCACTTGATGCAAACGATATTCCAGAGTTATCGTTGGTGGTAAATATGACACTCAAGTATATATGTAAAGGAGTATAGAAAAACAGGGTTCAGAAGGAAGAGATATTTTGAGGTATCTGTGCCATGACCATTGTTTTTAAAGATGATTTGCAAAGAAATAACTTCATCACTGCATTCAATGACCTTGTACAGTCTAAGGAGGCATTTCACTATTAAGTTTGTCAAATGCCCCTAAGGGTACATCTAAGCTGCAATCTACAGTTCAAGTAGGCATATCCACACTAGCCTTAATCTAGCTAATACACTAAGAATAGCACAGAGACAAAGCATTGTCGACTTCTGCACAATTGTGGGCTGGCAATTGAGTATGCACCCATGATCTCCAGGCAGGCTTGTGAAACCAGTGCTGAAGCTTGTGATGCTTACAGTATAGACATACCCTTAGTGGTCTCTAAGTGATGAGGAGAGCTTCCTACCTGCTCTGTACCAGGAAGCTATTATTTTGGACCCTGCAATGGAAGCAATAGTCCAAATGCTTTCATGAAGAGTTAGAGCCCCTGTGTTTCTAAGAGTGGGCCCCAAGAAAAAGGTGATAAATTATTGTCTCTGGGATTCTCTCTGTCCAATGCCAAACAGACAATATTTTAGCTGGCTGAAAATAAATGCAGTGAAAACCCTCCTAGAAGGGTGAAACAGAAAATCTGAAATCAAAATCATTGTTCAAAAGAGAACATAATCAGTATTCTAAAAAAAAAAAAAAAACACAAGCTAACATCAACTCAATCCTTTCCAGCTGAAAGGTGAGTTGCAAAAAAAAACCACCATGAAAAAAAATCACCCCCATTCACAAAAACAACCAACTTATAGCTCAGACAGGATTATTCACCTCCTGGTATCGAGAAGACTTAATTCAATCCCACTACAAAACAAAATAGCAAGTTTACAGTCTCCAAGAAAGATGTTTGTTGATGTAGAATAAACTTTCCACATTGTCCAGACCTTCCATTCCTAGCAGTCCCCCTGTGATGCATGACCAGAAAGGGTTAAGCATCCCATAGGATAAATTACTCAAATTCAACCCTTCAAGACATGGGGGAGATGTTTGTGTATTTACATATGTACTCGTAGAGGTCAACAATGTCATCAAACAATCCCTGTCTATGCTGTATTCTGTTAATTCAGAGATCAAAAGGCCATCTTAACATTTAAATGAACTGTAAACAGTGTATCACTGTATTCATCTCTTTGAAATGTATAGCAAATCATCTGTGAATGGTGGAAAAACAGGCAACTGCCTTATCTTAATCTGTATGGATAATCACTAGGGATGCTTAGAAAATGGGTCCACTTCAAGGTCCCCATGACTGCCTTTTGCTCACCTAAGGATTCTGAGTTGTCAAAGTAGGCCTGAAACTGTATAAAAAATGGCTTGGGTCCTGATCCTGTTATCTCAGATGTGCTTGAGGCTTCATGCAGGGAAGCCTAAGCCTAAGCCATAAGAACTGACATCCCAGTCCTGACTGGATCACCCTCTATATAAACATTGGACTACAACCTATGAATTATTTCTGAAAGAAGTCTTTGCATCTACAAAGCTCACCATTTCTGTTACAAAACTGAACCTCAAGAATTGTGCTCATATATATACATATACATACACACACACACTGAGCTTTTAACCAATTCTCTCTCTTTTTTAAATAAATTTTAGTTTAATAAAAATTGGCTGTAAGCGTGTATTTGGGTAAGATATAGAATATTCATTAACCTGGGAGGTAACGTGTCCAATCTTCTAGGATTGGTAGATTTTTTTTTCTATAACGAATAAGATTTTCTGTAATCCTCCTCCTATTTGACTTAGATGTCTAGGTGGAGACCTGAGGCTGGGTTACTTTAAGAGAACTGGTTTCAGAGGGTAGCTGTGTTAGTCTGTATCAGCAAAAACAACAAGGAGTGTTAGTCTCTAAGGAGCCACAAGGACTTCTCATTGTTATTTTTAAGGGAACTGTGCTGTTGGCTTCTGGGTAACCAGTAAGGTATAATAAGAAGACGCTCTTTTGTGCTGCTTTAGTAAATTTAAGTATTGGAATATTCACCAGCTTTGGGGATTGTCTGCCCCATTCTTTGCAGTTCACCCTAATTGAGTGACCTCAGTTGGCTCCCCTTGGACACTGGTCACACCCCCACCAGCCAATTTTCTTCTCCTTAAGCATGTTCCGGAACCTCCAAACACTTTAGCTGTATTAGTCTTGGAGGGTCCAAGACCATGTTAAGCTGGGACTAGGATCTAAGAACTACTGCTTTACTGTGTGCACTCAGATTCCAGAAGTTCTCTGGAAGTATCTTACAGCAAATTCCTTAGTCCTCTCTATGCTGACAATCTGTGTTGCAGTTTATTGCACTCTGCTGCTAAGGGAAGCCACTCCTCCCTTTGCAAACAGGAGCTGCTCAGATCACTGTTAACCCATTGTCTGAACACTGGTCTGCAAACATGCTTTCAGAGAGCCTGCCCTTCAGGAAGGGGGAGCAGCAGAGCTCCTGGCTCAGTATAGCTGCTCCCACACCCTTTAGGGAAGGCACTTGGTCGCTCTGCACTCTCTGGTGCCTCCTGCCCTCCCTGGGGCTGCATGCACCATCACAACAGTGAGTGGGAGCCAAGCCAAATAACTTCCTGTAGCTTTCTGCAGCTCCAGCTCCTCCTTGCTGCTGTGTAGAGTTTGCCCACAACAGGGAGCAAAGCTGACTGGCAGGACGAAGTTCTCGGCTGCCAGGATGTTGGGGGTCATTCCTCTCCCAGCCATGCCGAGTTGGGAGTTCAGCCACTCCCCTTCCCTGCAGGGCAATCACTTAGTCCCACTCCACTCTCTGTTCCTTGTTCCTGAGCCCCCTCTACCCTCTCTGGGGCTATGGTTACCACCTCTGAAATGCAAAAAGGCTCCCCTCTGCCACAAGACAAGCCTCCCACAACCCCAACCACAAGGCAACTCCACCACCACCCCACAGCCACTTACAGTATCTAAAGAGACAACACATACAGATAAAATTGATAACATCCCACTTTTGCCTGACTCAAACCCTCTCTCACACACATGCACAGTGCACTTGACTACTGGTGGGCATACAGCTGCTGTATTTTCAACAATTTTGATCTGTTATCTCTTAAACTGCAGAAGTCATACAACTGCAACATCTTTGGCTGGATACAGAAACTTTCAACATTAGATAGCCCAGTGGATTCTGATAATACTGCAAATCTTTAGACTCACAAAAAAAACCTGCAGATTAAATTATTTTTCTGGCAATTGGTGAATTTATATAAAAAACAGGCAGTATAAAGCCTTCTCAAATTGTAGTCATTCTACTGAAATAGCCACCAAAAGAGCTAATTATGCATCTTATGTACTTGCGCTCTTTATGGGCACCCAAGTTCCATCAATGGCACTGTCACAGTTAGGAAACGGGGTGGGCCGGAGAGTTTTCCCACAGTGCAACACAGTCATAGGGCTAGTTTGGACACTGAGGAGTTGGTGGCGCTAGGAACGTGGGGATAGAATTACTTGGACTCAGGTTTGTGTACTGCAGTGTGGATGTCAGAACGCTAGGTTTGAGCATGGGTCAGAAAATCCTTAATCTAGGCTTCAAATGCAATGCAGATGCTCATGCCCAGGGTTCCCTGACATGGGTCAGCTGACTCAAGTCCCACTAACCTTGTGCTTAAAGAATGTCTACGCAGCAACGTTAGAGGGAACTGAATCCATACCACTCTGTCCCATGCACCCCGACTCTTTCCTACAATACTACCACTAGCGTCAAATGGCTTGCCAGTCATCTTTCCTGGTCAGCAAGCCCTAACAATGGCTCCAACTAGCCCTACTGAAATATATAGGGCTGTGATAGTAAAGCTACTAGTACAGAACAAATATGATTACAGTTCCTTTAAGAGATTTGCCTTACCCTATGTATAAGTCTACTTTTATTGCATTGGCCTGATTTTAGAAAACTAGATGTACACTGCAGGTAAGTATCAGACGGGTAGCCATATTAGTCTGGATCTGTGAAAACTGACAGAGTCCTGTGGCACCTTATAGACTAAGGGACGTAATGGAGCCTAAGCTTTCGTGGGTGAATACTCACTTTGTCAGACAGATTCATCCATGAAAGCTTATGCTCCAATAAGTCTGTTAGTCTATAAGGTGCCACAGAACTCTGTCACTGCAGGTAAGTGAGCAATAAGCCATCATATTTACTATTCAGACATGGAACAAACAAATATTCTTAATGCTCGAACACCAATGTAAAATCTATTCTCATTATTCACCTCTCAGTCCAGCTTTCAATATAAAACATAAGAACAGCCATACTGGGTGAGACCAAATGTCCATCTAGCCCAGTATCCTGTCTTCCAACAGTGGCCAATGCCAGATGCACCAAAGAGAATGAACAGAACAGGTAATCATCAAGTGATCCATCCCCGGTCACCCATTCCCAGCTTCTGGCAAACAGAGGCTAGGAACACCACCCCCATCCATCCTACTAGCCATTGATGGACCTATCCTCCATTAACTTTAGTTCTTTTCTGAATCCTGCTATGGTCTTGGCCTTCACAACATCCTCTGGCAAGGAATTCCACAGGTTGACTATGTGTTGTGTGAAAAAATTCTTCCTTTTGTTTGTTTTAAATCTGCTACCTATTAATTTCATTTGGAGACTCCTATTTCTTGTGTTATGAACTAGAATAGAGACCACTACCTTTGAAAAAACCCAGCTGTACAGTCCAAAAAAATCTCTCCTATCACTATGCAACAGGGAACAATGGAACTTATAAATCATTAGCTCAAGCTAGCTCTTTGGTTTTAAAGTGAGGTTAATATAAACAGATTCCATTCAAAAGGCATCAATGCTAGAGGGAATGAACTGAAAAATCTTTCACCACAATTCAGATTAGTCTCTATGTAACATGACAGTTCCCCTCAGTGCCAGCTCATCAAGCTAGAATTTTTTATTTATTTTAAAGATTTCTTAGCAACCAGAACAAGCTACCAAAGAAACTGAAAACCTATAACCTTAAAACATTCCGGCTACTGTAGAAAAACTGCCCTAAGTGCTAGGGTGCACCTGTTCTCAATTTGCAGTAAGGACTGTTTTAGGCCAGATCAGGAACTTCTGCCTCTACAGAAAAGTCAGGCGTGTGTGAGATTTTTTGTAACATTTCTTTGCTGACAAAAGCCCTAGTGTAGACTCAGTATAAGAGTGCTTTTGTCAGTATAGCTTGTTTAGCTAGCGAAGAAAGACAACCTATACCACCAAAAGCACCTATCTGTTAGTATAAACTGCATCTTCACTAGGAGAGTTTTGATAGAATACTATATTGGACTGATATATGTATATTGGCAAAATATTTAACTACAGAACGAGCCCTCATTACCTGTTTGTACAGAACTTGGCATAGTAAATTCCCCAGTCCTGAGGAATGGCTCTGGGTGCTACAGTGATACAAACAATTAATAATAGAGAGCAGGTGGAACAGTCATTTGAAAGGACTAATATTAATTCCTAGACAAAAAGTTATATTAAAAAAGATTTATACTTGAGAGAAAAAGTGTCAGTAAAATAATACAGTATAGAAATATTGAAATGATCCCCAAGCCAGACATTACAAACCTAGAGGACTCAGAATTCAGATTTGTTTCAAGTTTTACCTTAACATGTTAAGGTAGAGAAATGAAGACGTTAGCACATCAAACATCCTTAAGGGTGCCTTGTAGTAACACCATGCTATATCATGATGAGACTTAGTCATTTTACTGTTTGAGGTCCTAAATTAGATTAAACTGATTAAAAAACACTGTTGATTTTCTTGCCATCCCCCAATGCCCCCCAACAGTTACAAGGCACAATTAAGGTTACTTATGTGCTTTAGAAGAGTAGTGTAGGTAGGCTTGAAAATACCTAGAAATTTACTGTATCTTTTTCCTCTCCTACTCCATGCAAATCCAGAACCAAGACCAAGCCCTGAAAACAAAGACCTTTGCTGGTGCTGCCCTTCTAGTTTGGACAGGAAATCCCCACTGCCCTCTTGGATCAGCTGTTCCTGCTATATGCTGGGAAGCCCTGGCCAGAAGTGGGCTTCCCCTGTCCCCACTGTGTGGGGAGGCTGGGAAACGTGAAGCCTCTGTCCCCACCTCCGGCTCCTAGGACACAAGAGGGGGAAACGTGATACGTACCCCTGTAAACCCTCACCTGTGAAGTTACCGAAACAGAGACCCCATAATCTCCATTTTTAAGTCTTACTCCTTCCATTTGTAAAAAAAATCAAGATGTTTTGGATTTTGTCTTTTAAACTATACTGTTTAAGAGATGCTGTAACACCCAGCCCACTCCATGTTTCACCAGCAAGCTGCTGACCACAAAATCCTCTCTGTTGTCCGCTTGACACTGACTTGCACATTGTCTGTATCCATCCCAATTTGTTGGGGTTAATACAAAAGTTAGTCTTTTGAACCAACAATCATTTGCAGAGTGTTTGTTTCCCACAATGAAAATACACAGATGGAGTGAAGTCCATGTTGTGCTTTGAAACTAGTTCGCAAACAGGATGCACAACATGGAGTACAAGCCAGAGAATAGTGACAGAAGTTGAGAGGAACTGGAAAAGCTTTCAAATTGTAAACACCTACAGTTTTTCATTTCTAGATTGAAAAATACTGAGCAAAGAAAATTCATATGTAGCGAGATTCATTTAAGAAGTACTACATCTTACAAACTTTAGTTTATTTTTATAAAATTGAGCTGAACAGTAGAGTGAATTTGTCTGTCTGAAAAATGGTATTAGTAAAGGTCATTAATTGATTTGGATTTTCTTGCACTTCAAAATTTATTTTAATGAATCAACCAAATGCCTGAATATTTATATTCTAATAACTGAAGATACCTTCATATTTCAATTGGATATGATTTTTTTCCACTAAGAATATGTAGTATTGCTGGCTGAAAAATTTATGGCATATTTCCATTTCAGAGTTGGCTACAGACAAAGAATGGTAGGTGAAGCAACTAATATGTATTGAGAAGTCAATTCTGAAACTTGGATACCTTAAATGCCCATTTGGATATCCTTTTAAGTAGCAAAATCGGGGATTTGGGCACTCAACCTTGAAAATTGGGTCCAAAAATCTGCAATGTACTTTGGGAGTTTCCTATTTGAGGCCTATGCTACATAAATGAAAAGAATTATTGTACCTTTAAAATGTTGCCACAGTTGGAGAAAACAGCCTTCTAATTATTCACATAAGAACCTTGTCCCCGGGGCTCAACAAGCCCACTCAAAACTGTGTGGATTCAGCAATCTGCTCAGACCCATTTCACCTAATTCGATAAACTGTTTATTCATCATGCAGGATCCTTCTTTTAATGGACAGACTTTCAAACCATAGTTATTTCAACACTATGGTTGAGATTTAAACACATAGTTTAGAGAAAGAAAGATTTACTTATTAGTAACTAGAGTTCAGAATATATTGGCCTCTGTAGAGACCACTGACCTCTTTCTCTTTTCCATCAAAGCCTTTAAAAATAGACTTCAAAAAGCTTCTGATAAGTGTGATACAGTTAATATACCCCAAAATGATTGTTGTTGCAACCATTAAGGAAAATCAAGTTATTCTGATATCTAAAGTCATAACATAATTCAGCAGCGCATTTACACCTTGTCATAAACAGATAGTTAAGGGTTAATGTCTCTTTTACCTGTAAAGGGTTAACAAGCTCAGTGAACCTGGCTGACACCTGACCAAAGGACCAATTGGGAGACAAGATTCTTTCAAATCTTGATGGAAGGAAGTCTTTGTTTTGTGCTGTTTGTTCTGTTCGTTGTTCTCTCTTGGAATTAAGAGAAGCCAGACATGCAACCAGATTTCTCCAATCTTACTGAAACAGTCTCTCAGGTTCAAGATAGTAAGTAATAGATAGAAATCTAATTCGCTTTCTGTTTGTTTTCTTTATTTGCAAATGTGTATTTTGCTGGAAGGATATTTCACCTCTGTTTGCTGTAACTTATACTTAGGCTGGGAGGGGGAGTCCCTCTGGTCTAGGTACAGCTGAGACCCTGTAAACATTTTTCCATCTTGATTTTACAGAGATAATTTTTACTTTTTCTTTCTTTAATTAAAAGCTTTTCTTTTTAAGAACCTGATTGATTTTGTCCTTGTGTAAGACCCAAGGGGACTGAGTCTGAACTCACCAGGAATTGGTGGGGGAAAAGGAAAGAAGGTGGAGGAAAAGCTTAATTCCTCTGATTTAGGATCCAAGGAGTTGGGATCAGTGTCTCTCTCTCTCAGGGAGAATCTGGGAGGGGGAGAGAAAGGGGGGGGAAGGTTATTTCCTCTCTGTTTTAGAATCCAAGGAGTTTGGATCAGGGTATATCTCAGGGTTCCCCAGGGAAGGTTTTTGGGGAACAGAAAGTGTACCAAACACTATATTTTGGTTGGTGGCAGCATTATCAGATCTGAGCTAGGAATTAAGCTTAGAAGGGACATGCAGGTCCCCACTTTCTGGACGCTAAAGTTCAAAGTGGGAAAGAGACCCTGACACACCTACAAGACTAAAGCATTTTAACCATGTCAGGGCAGTGACTTTTGTAACAAGGTCTCTTGACATGGAAAAGATAGGGCCTCACTTCGGTATTTTAGTAAGAGGAGAAAAACAAAGTTCCAAGGCAAAGAGTGGTGCAGTATGACTAACGGTGGTGTAGGAAAATAAATGCTTGCCTTGCAGCTTCTCTCAGGCTCAGTCTGTTTTAGTTTTGAGTTTTGTTTGTTTGTTTAAGAAAAAGGTAGCATACAGATATTCAACATAAAATAAATATTTGCCAAGCATCCGAAAACCAAGTGCTTGAATGTTCTCTATAAATATTTGTATTCTGTAAGACTCAAATTTCAAACAGGAAAGATTTAACCTACAAGTTCCAAGCATGTCATGAAGGCAGTATTGTGTCAAGGTTACTGATAGTGACTGAATTCGATCTGAATTCTGTTATAAGTTGTGCAAGCTTTATACCTTAGTTTCTAAACAATATGATAGTTACAGCAGGAATAAATAAAATATATTATCTACTAAGGATGTTGGAAGTCTTAGTTTACGTTCGCAAAGAATTTTGAAATGTTAAATGAAAGAGGCTAGAGAAGTGTCAAGTATTATAGCTGTAGCACAATAGATAGCTCTGCTACAATTAAGGTTGAGGCCAGCTAACTGTTTAGAGCTTTTAGAACAGCCAAGCTTTAAAATCTGTACAACTAATCAGACTGAATTGAAATACTTCATGCCTTGTTGACCATACGTCATGCTCCCAAATCGGAGGATAAATAAAACAGTTTCTTAAATGTGTATGTGCACATGCTCACAGTTAAAGACAAAACCACAGCTCAGATCATAACAAGGTCTAAAACGCTTGAGCGTTACTCCAATGGAGTACATGGCATCCACCAGCACTTTGGGGGGAAATGAACATAAAATGTCTCTTGAAAAAGTTTGGTGCATGTCTACCGAGAGCAGCAAACAGTTCTAAGGCTCACATGCCTTTTCATATGACTCCTGGATTACATGGAGCATGCATCTGCAGAGGAGTTAACAGGATTTTTAACCTTCAAAGTGTCACACCAGTTGAATAGCTCAAGAGAAAAGAAATAGATCTTTGAACCAGACCCACCCAGCCACTGTCAACTGGAATCCCATCTTGGGCAAAATCTGGAAAAAGGTATATTCCTGAAGTCTGTTGAGGATGGGGAGTTATTTTAGAAGACTGGGAGCAAAATACTTGCTATGTCCAACCTAAACCTCCCCTGCTGCAATTTAAGCCCATTGCTTCTTGTCCTGTCCTCAGAAGTTAAGAAAAACAATTTTTCTTCCTCCTCCTTGTAACAACCTTTTACGTACGTGAAAAATGTTATGTCCCCTCTGAGTCTTCTCTTTTCCAGACGAAACAAACCCAATTTTTTCAGTCTTCCCTCACAGGTCATGTTTTCTAGACCTTTAATCATTTTTGTTGCTCTTCTCTGGACTCTCTCCAATTTGACCACATCCTTCCTGAACTGTGGTGCGCAGAACTGGACATAATACTCGTATGACCATGAAATTGACCAAAATGGACTGTGAATTTGGTAGGGCCCTATCTATGGGCCCTTCCACAGTATTAGTTCAGCAAAACTCATAATATATATTTCATCTTTTTCTGAAGCTTGAATTTTGAGGATTTTGACACTCTGAAGCACACTAGCTGTCACCAGAAAACCTTAATTCTGCGTTAACAACTGGTTCTTGTTTGATTGGGCTGTGTGTGCGCACACACGCATGGCTAGTTAGTATTATAAGACATGACTTTTCACATGAAGAAATATCCAGTCTACCTACTGCTGCTCTACACATAACCTATGCAAACTAATCATGCCCTGAAAGTACCTTGTATTGTTGGGGAAAAAGGATAAATGCTCTCACAAACCTCAGTTTAACTATTCCTATGAGAAAAAAAAACAGCATTTTACAGTTCTGCCACCTAGAATTTGCAGCTTTTGCCAACTTTGGGTCAACAAGGAAGGTCAAGCACTCAGCATAAATACAAGCTCCGGATGGAGGTGCTTTCAATAAAATATTCTGTAAAGGCACTAGTTAAAACTTATTGCCTTTATTTTACTTAAGCTGAACAAACTACTTAATTATATGGGCAGCTAGATCAGAGATCAACTAGACTCTGTAAGGCTTGTTTACAGATAAGGAAATGACTGCTTTGATCAAGTTGATATCTGCAGTCAGGATCTCAATCAAATCAGTCTTTTCAGCTATTTAGAAACAGATGAATGAGTCAGACAACATCCAGATCAGGGCCATTATATCTATATGATCTTGTCTACATTGCCACTTTACAGCACTGAAACTTATACTGCTCAGGGGGGTTGCTTTTCCACCCCAAATGAGAAAGTTGCAGCGCTGTAAAGTGGCAATGTAGAGCTACTCATTTCGTGGGCATGATTTTTTTACTGCAACGCTGGTGCTGCAACTACACAGCCACGTTGCTAGTGAAGACATACCCTATGAAATCAGTCTGGAGAATAACTGCAGCTTTTGGATAGAATGAAGTAACCCACCAACCTTTTGATCAAGATCAAAACTACTATTCCAGTATCATCATCCATAGAAGATATATGTTTTAGTGGTTTAAGCACTGGACACCATGACACCCGTGTTCTACTGTTCAGCTACAGATTTACCGTGTGATCATGGACAAGACATTGAACTTCTGTGCCTCAGTTTCCTCTTGTGGAAAATGCTGATGTAGGAATAGCTAATTCACATTCAGATTTGCTTTAAGAAGTATAGGCTTGTCTACACTTACATTGCATAGCACTCTAACTTGCTGGCTCAAGGGTGTGAAAAATCACCCCCTGAACGTAGCAAGTTTGAGCGCTTTAAAGCACTAGTGTGGACAGCCCCTGAGCATTGCATGCTCCCAGGTCTTGGAGAAATTCCCCTTGTGGAGGGGGATTAACATGAGCGCTGGGAGAGCCACAGCAGCGCTTTGAAGTTTCTAGTATAGACATAGCCTCAGTGTCTCTGTTTGCGTGAAGAGGTTGAGGGTGGGGAAATTGCTTATCCTGAGAATTTAAGTACTGATTGCACTGACAAGTTCTGAATTCTTCTACATCACACACATCAATAAACCTTCTTCCTTTCCTCTGAAGTTTTTTCTGCTTAACAGACAATGCTTTTGGATGTATCAGAAATCTTTTGAGTGAATCAGGATAGCTTTCTGAAAGCATTTTTCTTCAGTATATGAGCACTCAGTAACATCATCTACATCACTTTGCACATTTTCTGTGACAGCGTACCACAGAGACCACCACCATATCACAACTGTGACTCAAAGGCATGTAACATTTACAGCTTCAACCATATTTGTATGAAAAATATTAAGTGCATGGATGGATTGTAAGCTTCCACTCATTTCTAGCTAGAAATTTTGAGATCTGAATTTACTGCAGAATTCAAAGCTTGATCCTTGACCAAGCAGCAGTAGGATATCTAAATGACATTTGCCATCACTGTACACTGGCATTTCAGGTCCAAGTATATCCCTCTGCATTACAGTTAAATTAGGGATTCCTCATACATTCCAGTAAGAGCATGATAAGAGGACGGCAAATCAAATGTTAATTTATATCCAGAAAGAGCAGCACCTCTTTAGCAACAGAGTTCTGAATGATAAAATAGCTGGAAGATGTCGTATCTTATCAAGTTGTTTGCCAATTTACACAAAATTGACCACAAAAAGGAGCAGTTTAAAGAATCATGAATTTCATATTTTCATCTCAGAGATTTAGCTAGAACAGAATTTTTTTAGTAGCACCTTTCACATCAACCGCACACGTTAAAGATACTGATCATATAGTAGCTACAAAAAACTACAGCTGCCATTAAAAAAAAAAAAATCAGCCATAATTCACATATTAGAACCTGTGTTGTTGAGAAAGGAAGAATATTGGTCAAGATACCAGGGTATGCAAAGAGCCAGGAATATTCTACCTGAACATTTGCCACTTATTGTCAGAAGGAACTTCAGTTTTTAATAATTGATAAACTAAATGACAGGGATTGTAACTTAATATGTACAAATGAAAGCTACAAATTGGGAAGCATGGACATAAAAGATTGGTGTCAGCAGGCAGCATATTCAATTCTATTATATGCTGCCAGGCACCCACACTTGAGAACCTTGGAATTCTTCCTGCTTGGGTAAACTACCACCACCACAAAGGTCACATTCTCCACAGCATAGGGGTGGATGGAACCTAATGTTTAATGCTTTAGCACCCTTTAGTGGTTACTTACTTGCAGTACAGTTTTGGAAAAAGCTGTATGCCTTCCAATCTACAGGTTGAGAAATATAGAAATTGCATCTTTTGCTGTGGAAAGAGGATCAAAAAAGGGGGAATTATGTATTCCAGCTACATGGCATCCTTAGGAATCTGAGACTACTTAATTATATATTGCAAGTCATTTTTCTGAAGAGATGAGGATTACATTACAGGGCTAAACCTCAAATGTTAAAACTGGGGAAGGAAGGCATGAGCCCTTACCAGGGGTTCTCACATTTACAAATAAAAGGTGATAGTTAAACAAAATTTTACATAAGTGAGGCAAAAATCACAACACTGTGTTAAAGATATATACAGAGGAGCCTAAATCCATACATAGCGCTGAATTACAGATAATTTACTGGGACATCATCAGTATAATTTCTCCTTAAAATCATCTGAAATATGACAGACAAGTGCTATGTTATACATTGCTCTCATTAATGTAAACATTAAATAAAAAGAACATAGGTAGATATGAAGTAACTTCTAGATTGACAAATGAACGCCAGATATCTGCAAATAGCAAACACTGGCTAAACATGTTTTATATTTTAAGCCACTTTCTAAATTTCAGCCAGTTAATAACTGGAGATTAATACCATTTTCTATTAAGCAAACAAGCTTTGTACAAAATATTGAGTATTTTTTGGCATCACAACTATAACAAAATCTCTCTTCTAAAAAACTGTTACACACTGTCATTTACTATTTTGGAAGTAACATTGCAATTTCACCTCTTTGCACATCAATAACTTTAAAAGATCATTTCATTTAAAAATGACTTGGTGATACCACCAAGTAACAGCAGAAATCTTAATGTATCTGTCTTTCCCCAACTTCAATCTCTTTCCCCAAATAAACCAGTCTATAAGAGCTGCAGAGAAAAGACATTTAAAATATCAAATTGAGATACCTTTAACTAGTAAGAGAACATCTGTAACCTAAGGAGATAAAACTGAATTTCATAATAACTGGTGGTGCATAGGTCCCTAACCAAAAGAATCAAGATTAAAAAAAAGAAAACTCCACATAAAGATTTTAGTTCTCACCAACAAAATAGAATTATTAAAACCCATTATATAAAGAAGACCACTCAGAAAGAGCTAACAGAAATGGGATGATTCAAGAAAGAGCTAGGGAGATGCTCAAAGGATATTGTCATCATCAGATGAGAAAGGCAGCTATAGCTCTTTAAGTACAGTACAGAAATTTAATGGAATGACTCAGTCTTCTTGTCTCTCAGCATCTCTTACACAGATTCATTGTTCTGTTTGGTCTCTGTATATTTTGGTTAAGTCATTTTAAATCCTCAATTAAAAATAAAATTTCAAAAACAGGTCTTCCCCACATTAGCCTGTGCCGCCACTGGGCACAAAGTGCAGGAATGGGGTGTGCAACTAAGGCACATGTTACATCAGATGTGTCATAGAGCAGCATCTAGCAGCGGTGAGGAGAGCCCACTGGCAACAGCAGACAGTGACCCATGTCAATGTGTCCCCTATGCACACACCTAGGAGATGTTTCAAATCAAATCCAGTATGATACGGCAGCGCATAAGGAAACTGGCTCATCACCATACAACTTTTGATTGAAGTTTCATCTACCCCTGCCCCCCACCCCACCCGCTCCACACACACCCTTCAGTATCAACCCTAACAGCAGAAGACAGACAGCTGCCCTCTAACATCTCACTTCCCAGCAGCAGCATTAGGTTTCTCAGGGAGGCGAGCAGGGCAGACCCCGTACACCACTCCACGCTCCTTCTGGCTCCCCGAGGGTCACTCTTTTAGCTCCTCCACCTAATGGACTACGCTGAGGGAAGAGGCAGTCTCCCATCCCTTGTGTGCCACTTGGGGAGTGGATGATGGGCACAGAGACCCTCCCCATCCTTAAAAACCCTTCTCAAGGTGGGAAGAAGGGGCAGACTCTCCCTACCCCATGGGTGATGGCAATGGGGAGTAGGGTGACCACACGTCCCGATTCTGGGGGTGGGGTTATATAGGCTCCTATTACCCCCTATATCCCACCCTCCCGTCCCGATTTTTCACATTTACTATCTGGTCACCCTAATGGGGAGCCACAGAGCGTCCTGCCCCACCCCTTGGCCCCAGACACTAGGGAATGAATGCCCCCCCCCCCAGGCCCACGGGCAGGGTGGGCTATGCCGAGAGGTCAGACGCCCGGTCCCTGGGACCCAGGCCCCTGGTGAGAGGGGACGGAGAGCGGAGCCAGGGCAGGCCCCCTGCCCACAGAGACCAGGGGAGCGGGAAGACACCCTGCCCCTGGGCCCAGAACGAGGGGGGAGACACCCTCGCCCCCGGCCCTGGGTAGCGGTTACTCACCGGGCCCCGCTGGGTGCTGACGGTGGTCGCCATGGCGGGGACCCGCTTTCCGCCCGAACAGGCCGCTGCCGCCGTTAACCGACCCTCTCAACCCAAGGCTCCGGCGTCAGCTGAGCACAAGCCGAGCCCCGCCCCGCTCACGCGGCACTACGCACGCGTGGCGCAACGGCTTGCCCGCTCCAAACCCCGCCCCCTTCGGCCGCTTCCAAAAGCGAACCGCTATGCAAATAACACGCATGCGCCGTCCGGCGGTTTGTCACTGACCCCACCACCTTTGGTCTCCAGCCTTGCGCATGCGGCAAGGGTGTTCGCGCCTTCATTTCCCCTCCCCACAGGGTAATACGCATGCGCAACTCAGCTCGCTCTTCCCCCCACTTGAAAAGGGTTGTGGGAGCGACACGGCAGCTTGGTTAGCGGATGCGCATGTGACATGAACCGCTGTACTGCGCCTATGCAATGGGATGTGCGGCCCCGCCCTTTGCAGGTGAAGGGCGCAGAACCCGCCGGCCCAGAGGGGACGGACCTCCAGCAGGAGGCGCTGTGCGTTAGCGGTGCGCCGAGGGGAAGGTGCCGGCTGAGCCTCTGCTGGGATTGTGGCACGGGGCTGGGGTGCAGGGATTCAGCTCCTGTTGTCAATGTAGCGTTTGTGTCGCTTCACGTAGCGACTGTTTTGGTCGCTAAATTGCGACTTTTTATTGAAAGCTGGGGACTGTTCATAGTCCTAATGAGGGAATGAAATATGGGCATGGATGTGCGCACTGTGATGTAGGTGCATGTGTGTTGAGGTGCATGCTCGTGTGTAGTGTGAGGAACGTTTGTGTGTATGCTGTGACGTGGGCGTCCTGTGTGCAGTTTTCACAGGGTCTCTTTTGCTGGAGTAAATCTGGTCTTTCTTACTTTTTCCAAGACTTAATTTATTGAATTGTTAAAACACCTGAAGATAACAGCTGATGACTTTAATACATTTTTTAAAGCAAACGAGCAAGTGTTTTCTTACATAGTCAGACTCCTTCCCACAACAACACAATCCTTTTTTATACCTGGTGAATTTTCCACACTTACCTGTAATATACTGAGCCTTAACTCATGGTTTGTTAAATATAAGGATTGAGTGTTATTGGCATAAAATGTTTTGTTATCAGCTGTCTAACGAAGGTTGTATTTGTTTGCTGAGTATCTTATTGTGCCTAGTCTGTTTGTATGAATTGTACTTAATTTGCTGTTCTACATCTAAAACAGGACAATAAACTGAAAATAAAACTCTTTTTCTGTACAACTGAAATATCTTTAATCAGATACTGATGTGCAAGAAGTAACAGAATACAATTGTAGGTAAACAGAAGTATTTGACTGTTTTGGGGACGTTTTTTTTCCTAAAAATGAGACAACTTAAGATATTACTAAATTACATTTTTTTCTTAAAAATTAAAATACAGCAAGTGTCCAGGCCAAACCAAAAAAGGGACATACTTTTCCAAAATGTTCTTCTCACAGTGAAATAAAATAAATTCATCCTACACACTTGCAAAAACAGGATTTTTAAGTATGTAATACTTTCCCCATAACCTATTCTTTTGGAACATATTGTGGAAAGACTTGAATTATGAATCCCTCCCCACTTTGAAAAATATATTCTCATCATACATCTGTTGTTAAACACTTACTATATTTAATATTCATGTTCTTTAAAAATCACATGAAACCCATCAGTAAATCAGTTTAATTCAACCCCAATCATTTGGAAAATATGTGTTCAAAGAGCTGTAATGATTCTAGAGCCCATAATATTCTTGCCTGTAGTGCAAGCTTTGAACAAAATATGGTATCTTTGGACATGGGGACCATATGGACCCATTGGTGACCAAAAGAAAACAATCACACAGTTTTCCAGACACTGACAATATAGAATGCCTGGAGTTTAGCAATTTTTTGTGCCATCTAGCAACTTTTCAAGGTCCATCTGGCAATTTTCACTGATTGGCATTTGGCAACACTTTCCAGGCAGGAACCTCACTGCCCCACTGTGAGACACTACTGCACCCAGATGTCACCACATTGCACCAAAAAGATCCCAATACCAAAACAGCCACTATCCCTGCACCCATCAAAACAACCTCCATGCTGAGCCACCAGTACCCTTCAGCAAAATGGCCTCTATGCAGTTGTGTTATTGCACCAAGACTCTACCATCCCCCACAGGGGCGGCTCTAGGCATTTTGCTGCCCCAAGCACGGCAGGCAGGCTGCCTTCAGGTCCGCTGGTCCTGCAGCACGCCTGCAGGAGGTCTGCCGAAGCACGCGCTTGGCATGCTGATGCCTGGAGCTGCCCCATCAAAAAGGCCATTGTCCCCTGCCAAAATGCCACTATGCTGAAGTACCTTTGCAATGAAAGGCTTCCTCCATCCCAAGACAGCCCTACTCAGAGACATCAGGGTCCTGAAATGCCCCATATTGAGATTCCATCCTTCCATGCCAAAATGGCCATTTCCTTGCCCCAAGGCACCACCACACTGCACTGAGAAACTCCCACACCTTGCTAGGACACCACTGGCTGCCTCACAATGAGACAGCCTCACCCAGGACAATCCGCCATTCTGTGTATGATGCCTCTGTTCCAGATCACCTCTGATGCGCCACACACCAAAATGTCCATTATGCTACACAGACACTGCCACTGAATGCCAAGACACCACTGCCCAACCCTGAAATGCCTTTGTCCCTTATTGAGACACCACTGTTCCACCCCAAGATGCCTCAATTTCAGACAGCTCCACCCTGCGGCAAGACAGCCCTTTCCAAAGAGCCCACACACCCAGCGACACTAATGAGCCACTATAAGACACTACTTACTAAGAAGCACCTGCCCTGCACTGAAACACCATCATCCTAATCCAAGGTAGCATTGGGCCAGAACACTGCAGCTATACATCATAATGACATGGTGCTTGAATTCACTGGGCTAAGACATGGCAATGTGTGGGTAAAACATTACCGCCATCACCTTGCACTGAAATAGCATTTTGAGGAGGTGATGACATGGCACCAAAACATCATCACTGTCACTTTGCACTAAAACATCCTAACAATTTGACAGTGAAACATCACCATCGCAGTTTGCTGAAATGCCATTATGAAGTGGCATGTCAATGTAGCAGCGAAACACCATTGCCTCAGATCAAAATATAATTGGGAGGTAGTGGAACAATGTGGCAGTGGAGTGTCACTATGACCTTGCACAGAAAAATCATTGTGATGCAGTGCAACAATATAGTACATCACTATCACATTGTGCAGAAAAAGCATGATACCACATTACCCTGGTGGGAGGAATTGCCATTACCATTCTCTTGTGCCAAAAGCTCACTGTGATGCAGTGCTACAAAATGGAGGTGAAACATAGTCATTGCATTACATTGAAACCCCATCAGGACATAGCATGGTGAAATGAGAGTAAAATGTCTCCATTGCTGTCATGGTATAATTCCCCACTCTGAACCTTAGCGTCCAAAAGATGGGGTACCAGCATGAATTCCTCTAAGCTCAATTATCAGCTTAGTACTTGTAGCGCTTGCATCAACCCGGCATTTCCAGTGCCTGGTCACTCTGGTCCTGCAAAACTGCCCGGGACCCAAGACCCCAGACCCTCTGGATCTTAACACAAGGAAAGTAATCTTCCACCGTTGCCTCTCCAGGCTTCCCCTCCCTGGTTACCTGGAAGATCACTGTGATTCAACTCCTTGATCACAAAACAGAGAGGAAATTTCACCTCCCCCTCCTCTCTTTTCCCCTCCCAGACTCTCCTGAGAGAGAAAGTAATCTAACATGGAGAGAAATTAACCTTTCTCCCCTTCCCTCCTTTCTCCCCACAAGTCTGGTGAATCCAGACCCCGTCCCCTGGGTCTCACCAGAATAAAAAAGCAATCAGGTTCTTAAACATATTATTTTGTAAATTTAAGATGGATTAGGTCAGGGTTTTCAGCTATAGACACTGGATACCCTCCCAGCCTAAGTATACAATACAAATTAAAATCCTTTCAGCAGAAATCAAATTTGAAACTCCTCAGCCAAATGCACAATTAACTCCTTCCAGCCAAAATGCACATTTGGCAAATAAAAAAACAAACATAAGCCTAACTCGCCTATCTACCTAGTACTTACTATTTTAACTTATAAAACTGTATTGGAGAGATTGAGAGAAAACCTGGTTGCATGTCTGGTCACCTCAGAACCCAGAGAGAACAACAACCAAACTAACAGCACACAACAGAAACTTCCCTCCTCAAGATTTGAATATCTGTCCCCTGATTGGTCCTCTGGTCAGGTGACAGCCAGGCTTACTGAACCTGTTAACCCTTTACAGTCAAAAGAGATATAAAGTACTTCTGTTCTATTAACTCCTACTATCTGTTTATGACAATTGTCTTATGTTGAAACATCATCAAAACATGGTGCAATGATGGAATAATAAAACACCAGCCTCACATTGCACTGAAACATGATTACGATGTGATTCAGTGGCATAGCAATGAAACATGGCACTGAAATACCATTGTTACACAGCATGACAATGTGAAGACTGGCCACATTGCTGTCATCTTGCACCAAATGATCATGGCGATGCACCACTGTGACAGGGCAATAAGATATCTCTGTTACACTGCACTAAAACAGCCTTGTGAGGCCACAGCACAGCAATGGGATGAGGAAACATCACCATCACTTTGTGCTGAAATGTTGTGATGCATCACAGCAACAGGGCATTAAGATGTTTCCAGCACATTATAATGTGGCACAACATCATGGCAGCTAAACACTGCACTGAAACAGAATTGTAATGCAGCAAGGACATGTAGTGGGAGAACATCCTCACTGTCACCTTGTGCTGAAATATCACCACTGTGTTGAATACAGCAATTTGATACTATGTGGTGACATAGCAGTGGAACAGCCCTATCATATGGCAACAAAATGTCACCATGGTGCCTCACAGAAATATCACCTCCCAAGTTATGCTGTTAACATTTCCACAGATTCCCTCTCCCCAAGAAAATGTCCTTTTTGAGGGTGTCCTGGGGCAGTAATCAATGGTGGCAGTTCTGTCATCATGGCCTATCTGAAGACGTGCTGGCAAAGGAGTGGATCAGAGCAATAGGGGTTCATAAGGTAATGTGGAGGCATAGGACCACCTGACAGACGCCACCAGTGTGCAGATCTCAAGGGGCCACAGTTTCCAGAGTCCAAACTCCCTGTCCATTCAGCAAATTTCCATCCACTCAATCATAGAACCATCTCTTGGAAACTCTGCATGGGGAAGCTGACAGAATATTCCTCCCTGATATTCTGCAGGTGGGGGTGACCTGGCTCTTGGTTAGGAAACCACCTGTGCCCTCATACCAGGTGTGCCACCACTGTATGGTAGCTAGCCCAGTTTTAGTGATTTTTTGAATGTTCAGTGTTTGACCTCTTCCAACCTATTATGCAATTCCAGTCTTTTCAGAAGAACAAACAGCTTCAGTATTCATTTGAGTGCTGTTCTGGGAGAAACAATCTGATCATTGCAAAGCCTATTTAAAGAACATAGCTGTTTCCTGCTGTTCGAATCTGCTGCATGAATTTAGTCATTAATTAAAATTCTAGCGCAGATTCCAACAGCTGGAAATAGAACAGTGCAACTGAGAGCATTCCAAATATATAACAGATTTTTTTCAGCTCAATCATTGCACTTGTATGGAGGAGGAGAGGCCTCAACTTCTTGCTCTTGTCTTACTAGCTCAGAAAATGGACATGATGGGACATAACTGAAATGCGAGTGTGAGGTGTTGGGAAGATAATACAGCTGACGCCAGATGCAAGTTAAGAAGCTAGCGGATGACAGAGGCTGGCAGGCTCTCTGGTATATTTACAAACTGTTCCTCTGCTAGAACTAGAATTCACTTCAGGCTATAGGATCATAAATGAAGCAAACCAGTCCTTTCCCTATGACTGAACCATAAAAAGAGAGCATCTATCATCAACAAACAATAGCACTGAACAATCACATGGATTAAAAATAAAAGGCTTTGTGTATCTGCCTGCCTTTACAATGAGGAATGAGCTAGAAAAAGCATGATTTAGATTTAAACAAAGGCAGCCAAATTCACTCCAATGCAATTCATCTGACTTACACCAAAGATGAATTTGGCCCAAGAACACTATCCAGCCACAGTTTCTTGGATCTGGTCTTTGTGCACCATGGTGCAACTTCTGTCAGGTCTATACAAAAGTAGTTTTGCTATCCCCTGAACCTGTGATCAGTAGCGCTGAGCCACTCCCATGACATTCTGCCAATTTCCCAAATGGCTGATCCTGGAGCCAGGGATTGTTAGGGTATAAGTACATAAAGCAACACCTTCTTGCCTCTGGCTACATTCCCTGCATAGAAAAGCTGTGAGAGGGGCCACCCATGGATTCCGCTAGATAAGGCATTTCCTCCAATCAGGGCTGGCTCCAGGTACCAGCAAAAGAAGCAGGTGCTTGGGGTGGCCAATGGAAAGGGGCAGCACATCTGGGTCTTTGGCACTGCCAAAGAGGAAGAGAGGGAGTGAAGGATCCATTGCTGAATTGCTATCAATAAACAACAGGGATAGCTCAGTGGTTTGAGCACTGACCTACTAAACCTACAGTTGAATGTTCAGTCCTTGAGAGGGCCATTTAGGGAGCTAGGGTAAAAATCTGTCAGGGGATGGGCTCTGCTTTGAGCAGTGGGTTGGACTAGATGACCTCCTTCCAACCCTGATATTCTATGATTGTCTCTCAAGCATGTTTATTCTCAGTTCTGGTCATGATGGACAAACCCACACTTATTTATTTTTCTTTCATGGGGCCAGATTCTGATTTCTGTAAATTAGGAGTTGCTCCACTGTAGTCAACAGTAGGGTGACCAGATATCCCTATTTTATAGGGACAGTCCCAATTTTGGGGGCTTTTTCTTATATAGGCACCTAATGCCCCCCAACCCTCTGTCCCAATTTTTCACACTTTCTCTCTAGTCACCCTAGTCAGTGGAGGGACATCCAATTCACGGAGGTCAGAAACTGGCCGTTGGCTGTGAGATATATTTGTTGGAATTTTCTACAAGCACTTCCAGCATGCATAACTCTTTATACCTTTGTGATTATTTCTTGTGTGCGCTTGCCAGGATGTGAATACTCTGAGATATTACTTTAACAAAGTGTGCGTGTGTTGTTACTATGCCTTTGACAAAGAAATTATGTAAGAAAAATGTAAATCAATTTAAAAATATTTTAACGTGACATGGGTTTTATTTATTTCCTCTCTGGGGTTAATTTGTGTCCTAATAACATTTAATGTAATTTCCAGCGTTTCAGATCAAAGTTATTCATTTATTTACTGTGTTTTTTCTGCTGAAGAGGTACAAAAGATTAAATCTGAGTGTGCTTATTAGCTCATTTGATGCATTTGTACCAAAGTAATGCAAAACTTCAGCTCATTAAAATGGTAACGGTAATAAATACAGGAATTTCACCTAGCAGGGGATGAAAGGCTTTAAAACATAAAAAAGTGAGCTGTAAAGTTTCTCCCATTGCAAGAAAACCCCATCATAATGACAAGCTACTGGAGAAGGTTTCCAAGGGTAAAGCAAACCTATCTTAAACTTAATATTTTGTGATTTTTTTCTGTAAAAATGGGAGATTACCATTCAACAGCCCCCAGATAGCCAATACATTCTGGCCATGACACTTCCAGAATGCCCCTGTCCACTTCTGGCCACACCAACAACATATCCCTACACCAGAGGCTGCAAAGAAGATGCAATGCAGAGTTGTTTTACCAGCCCTGTGTCACCAGGGAACTCTTCCTTAGGCAAGGGATATTCCCTGTTTGGATGATCTACCAGCTTTGCAACCCTGCTATGACTGCAGAACCAGCATAAAGGGACTGCAGCAGAACCCCAAATTGTGGCTATAAAATAGGAATGCAAATCTTCCTTACATAGAGTAGGATACATCAGAGAAGTCTTTCCTATCTCACAGAGCATAGTAGTAATGCAATAATTAAGGATCAAATCCTGCCTCCTTCCTTTGTTATTAGTATGACTCGGAGCCATAATCATGGACCAGGACCCCATTGTGCTAGGTGCTGTACAAACAAAGATAACCGCCAGCCCCAAACAGCTCACAATCTAAGTGTAAGACCTTTAGGGGATGCGGGAGGCAGCGTGGGCTGGGGATGTGCTGGCCACCACTTCCCACAGCCCCCATTGGCCTGGAACGGCGAACCACAGCCAGTGGGATCTGCGATCCCAGGGGGCTTATCCTGGTGGGCCGCGGGCCAAAGGTTGCCAATCCCTGTAACACTCCTTTATTTCTTAAAATCCAGAACCTTAACATACAAGAGCCAAAGCCACAGAGAGGAAAAGACGATTGCTCCCTAAAACAGAGAGATACAACTAAGGTGACCAGGTAGCAAGTGTGAAAAATAGGGACACTTTTTTTCAGAGGTGTGTGTGTGAGGGGGAGGTATAGTTGTATATATAAGACAAAGCCCCTAATATTGGGACGGTCCCGATAATATTGGGATGTCTGGTCACCATAGGTACACCCCACCTTACTCTAAACTGGTTCTCAGCCAACTGACTGCTGAAACCCCAGATCATGCTATTCCCTACAGAGCCCCCTAGCAGGCAAGCAGGACCAGAAAACCCTTAAAGTGATAGCTTGCAGTTTTAACACAGTTTTCAATATACCACAGCTTCAGACAGATGATTGGACACCAGGAAACAATGAGACAATATTGGTCTGAACTAGAATTTAAGCACGTCTTGTTCCCCGCATATAAAATATAGAGGACGTTAAGTTCAGTAGCAGATATTTTGGTCTACTTCTTCTTGGCAGCTGTGTCAATGGTGTCATAGTGTCCTTGTCATCCTAAAATAATAAACCTGTGTCTGTGATTGGTAAGTTCTGATTTGCTCAGCCCATAATCCAGTTGTGCTGAGATAGCGCTTTAATATGTTGAAACCAGCTTGACTTGGGAGAAGCAGTGCTCTTCCACAAGTAACCACCTCCTTTGCTAGTGTGATGTGAAGTTGCTGCACCTTCAGAAGGTCATCAGAGGCAGAATGGCGTTTGGAGGCCAGTCAGAACTCTCTGAAGGGAGAGGAAGGGGTGAGTGTCTCCAGCTTACAGCGCAGTCTAGAGGATTCTGAAATGTCCCTTCCCATTTTAGCTTCCTTGAAGGTGGGGACAGGCCTTTTCACTGGGAGTAGCAGTGATACAGGCAGGGTTCTGGTTTACAGAGGGGCAGGCTGCCAGGAGTCTACAAAGGAGGATGAGGAGGGCTGGATTCATGTCCCACGCATGCCACAGAGCTCTGCTTCACAAGGGTTCCATTGTGTCAGCTCTGGGAGTTGAGGGTGATTTTCAGAGGCATAGCTGGTGGATCCACTGCTGTATGAATCCATCTTCTGGTCTCTTTCTTCCCAAGAGCTGTGGAGAAGATTCCTTCTCTTGAACCCCACAAAGCACCCTGTGGAGGGATATTATGTACACTGCCTCATGCAAGGGGAGGAAAGAATTGAGCAAATTCCTGCAAAGAGAGAAAAAATCTTGCTACATCACAGAGGCAAGAACAGACTGCAATCTATCAGTCACAGATGGAGGAGCATGCAGCTGAACTAGGGTGACCAGATGTCCTGATTTTATAGGGACAGTCCCAATTTAGGGTTCTTTTTCTTGTATAGGCTCCTATTACCCCTCACACCATCCCGATTTTTCACACTTGCTATCTGGTCACCATAAGCTGGACCATGTTATGGGAAGCTGTGAAATGAGGAAAGTGGTCACCAGGAGGGTTTCTTAGTGATATCCCCTCTCATAGTCTGGCCCATGGCTGGAAAGATATAACCTCCAGGACCCAGCGAGCTCTAGCAAAAGGCAGTATTTAGACTTATGGAGGTCAAGTAACCTGACAGGAATGCAGATTCCTTTTAAGAAAGACTGGCTGCTAGACAGACCAGCAGGCCTCAAACACCCCACTGGACCTTCACACACACTTGTAAACAAACCTATTGATTCAGACTTTATGTGGGGAGAGCCTGATCTGAGAAGGTGCTGAGTGCCCTTCCCATGATGGACCTGATTCTCCATTGCCTTGCCCCTTGAGTAGGCCTTTGCAGAGGCATAAAGCACTATAGTAAGGGGCAAGGCAATAAAGAATAGGGCTCAGTGATTCTACTGGTAGTTAAGAGCCTTTAGCATCAGGCCTGGAGGGAAGATTTACTTCCACAGAACAGTCAACATAAGTTTTTGTGTTGATTTAATGCTATCAGTTTATAAAGGTGCTTATACCAATATTGCTTTAGAGAAATCATCTGTACTGATATGAACACTCTATACCGGTATAACTGCGTCCACACTATAGTTGTTTTAACTATGGTATATCAGTTTCTAAACCAATATAGTTAAATCGGTACAAAAACTGTGTGTAGAGCTGCCCTCAGAGAAGGAAAATCAACACTTATCCTAATATAGATATATCATGTTGAGGGGGTTGGTGAAGGAGAATTAAAAGACCATATAACTATTCACATTTCTGTACCATGCAAGCAAGGGAAAAATTAATTCATTATAAGCACTGCTAGCTTAACTACCTTATCCTCTGAGACATCAGGATGTTGTAATTAAAGAGACATGGGTTTATCACAGGAATCTCAAATAGATTAGATTTGAGACTATGCCATTGGCCTCTACAAAATTTGCTGTCCAAAAAAGAAAGAAAAACAAAAAAATTGTGACAGTATTAATTTATAGTTTCCTGTGACTTGTCGGTCCCTTACATGTATACATTTGCAGTACAAAGGTTAACATTGTAGCTTCCTGGATTTCCTGTCATAATTTTTCATTGAAGTCAAATTTCTTCTCTTGCTGGGCAAAAAATTTCCTTTTTATTCAGAAGGAATAAACTTTCTCCACCCAAATTCTATTCATTTTAATTTTTTATCATATTAAAGTGTGCCGCAAAATGCTTTAAAATAAATAAAACGCTTCCCAAATCTACGCATATCTATTATCTGATGAATCCCTGAAACCACTGTGAAAAATCTCAGCTTTGCCATCTTATGAGCATCCCAGGGAACTGCAAGTAGCCTTCAGTTAGGAGAGACAGGTGTTACTGTTTCCCCAAGTGGAGTATCACTACAACCATGAAGCACTGGTGCAAAAATATTATGCAAGACATCTGATGAATGCATTGTGAATATGGTAATTAAAGTATGAATGGAAGCTAAGGGAAAGGTGAGAGAACAAAAGTCATAAAACCTTGTTACTGGCAACATATGGGCATAATTAAAAAAAAGGTTGAAAAGTAATTAAAGAATCTAAAATGATAATAAATTAAATTTATTTTGTAATAAAAGTTTAAATGCCAAATTTCCCTCATCTCACTTTCATTCTAAGTCCCATTTTCTTCCCCTCTGTCCTTTATCTCCTCTCTCCTGTGATCTCTCCCTTTGTCTTCTTCCTCATCATCTGCTCCTCATTTTCTCTCTTTGTCCTCTTGCTAGTCTCTTGTGTGCTCCTTTATCTTCCTTGTCTCTTTCTTCTTCTTCTTTCTCTTCTCTCTCTCTCATTTTCTTTTCTGCTTTGACTTTGTGTGATCCCTCTCACCCTTTCCTTTGGCTCCATTATTGTACAAAAGTGTGTAGGGTCCTTCACAGAAGACATACAAAGACACATCCCCTGGCCCAAATTGCTTATTATAGTTTAAAAATCACAGACATGACAACTCACAAGTCATGGAGTGCGGAAAGCAAGGGTCACGGTGATACAACCACACAGTGGTTACTCAGCTTATGCATATACACACATTGGTCCTTGACTTGTTTGATACTCACATACATAAAGGGCTTGAAAAATATCTCTGATACCCACTAGTGAAGAGACTAAGCCTGCTAGCTAAATTATAAGCTTTTTCGGGGTAGGGACCATCTTTCTGTCATACACTGCCTATTAAAATGGGGTCCTAGCCCATGTCCAGGGCCCCTAATATTACTTTCACTTTTTATTTTGTTTTAAACATCTTTCCCATGCCAACTTTGGTGCATCAGGCAGAAACCAGTCTTTTCCATTCCTCTCAGTCATTTTTGCCAGAATGGTAGCCTGGTTTTGTTTTTATGACCAGGCTGGTGTTTTTATGATGTTAGATGGTTAGCCTTGCACTCAATCCACCTCACTTTATCCAGGCTTGGGTGGGGAAGTCACATCAAAGTGCATCAGGGGGAGTTACCGCAATATAAATAGGCTTGGCAGAATTCAAAATTTTTTATAATTGTGACAGATAATATCAGTATTTATTTTTAAGTATTTTTTAGATTTTTATCTGTTAAATTTTCACAGTTGTGGGAAATTATTGTGGGGTAGACAACTTAATGACAGTACACATTAAGATATAAAAAGTTAAAATGTATAAATTGCTAAAACACAAATTGGCAACATTACATGTCAAAATATACACAGTAAATATCCTTAGATCAACAAATCAAACCTGGTTTTACCATTCATTCATTAGCCCATTTGTAACAAGTACTGGATTTTCACTCTTATAAGTTCTCAAGCAACATTTTTCTTACTTTATCTATCTATAAATATCTATTATTATTGATGGAAATGTTTTTCATTGGGCTGCACATGTACAATGAAATCAACATTTACTGATAAAAATCTAATAAATACCTCCAAGCCTAAATATAAATAATAATCAAGGTAAAAAAAATACATCTACCACCTCAAAGGCCACACCTTCTTCAAATTGCACATCCCATACAATTTATTATTTATATTTTTGGGCTGTATACTTTGTACTGTGTTTGTGGCAGATCCTCAGCACCCCTGCTTCAGCTCTTTTGGTTCAGAGCAGCAAAGGTGCTCTGATACCATGGTGATCGGTATGGCATACAAGCCTGAACAGAATAGAAAGCTGTAGGAAATCTGGTGGATCCACCTACCCAGAGATTCTGCTGCATAAGGAAATGCTCATGTGGCAAACAGCCAGAGAATGTACCTTCATTCTCTCCCCCTACTTGAAACACTTGGCTTGGGGAGTGTGTTGATTTCCTCTCTGATTGCAGGACATCAAGGTCACATGATGTTGAGATGCCAACACATTGCTCTCCATTGTAGAATTCTTATATCAGAATTCCTGCCTATTCAATCTAGCCCTGCACACAAGAATGAAGCAGAAGGACCAAAAGGGTGGGGATTGGGTGGTGCTAATTGAAGGAAGGCAAGATGGTAGGCTCTTTGGGGCAGGGACCATATGTTTGTACAGCACCTCGCACAATGGAATCCTAGTCCATGACTGAAGCTCTTTGGTGCTATTGCAATACAATTATAAATAATGATAATGATAACTGTATATAAACATCTTTGCTCCAGTGCCTCTTTAATAAAGTCAGGCCTCGTGTCAGACAGATTGAAGGGTTCCACTGTCTTTAAATCTACTGCAAACAATTTGTTAGCTAACACTCAATACATGAAACCTTCACAAGTGGAATGCAGGTTGGAGTCTGGTACCATCTTTTCTACCAATAATAAGTTCTAGTCAGGTACTTGGGAGTCAGTGTGGTTCATGCACTCTCTTAAACCCAGTGCTGTACCAGGTGTTGTTAGAAAAGAAAATGAAGGAATAAAACTCCTACCTGCCGAAAGTGAGGGCAAGAGTGAAGGCAGTGGCTTCAGCAGATGTTACTGAGCATGCTCAATCCATGTGACCAGCAGACCAGCAGAACAAGCCTCAGGCTGAGCTTTGAATCATTAACACAACACAAGGAAAATTACAGGACAGGGTCACAACCCTTTTTACACCACTATATGCTCCGTTCTCAGGCTAGTCCTGCCCCTTCCTCCATAGGGCTTTGATTGCAACACAACTGGTATAATTCTGCTGCACAGGAAGGAGAAGCACCATATGTTCAGGGCCCAACTCCATAGGGGTTTCTTGCATGGCCCCATGTAGCTGACTTTGGCGTCATGGAAGAGGTGGGCTGTAGAGAAGCAGAAGTGATGGATCTGCTGCTCTGAGGATCCAACCCACCTCATGAGTGGAAATGGAGGAGAAGAGGAATATTACAGCTCAAAGTTGCAGTAGTGTCCATGGGGTCTACTGGCTCTTCAGGAGTAGGATTTATCCCTGTGTGAGTGATGGAGATACCACCCAATAAATAATAGCAAAGTGCACACCTCCCACTCCTGGTACTGGCTCAAGCCTGGTGATGCACAACAGCAATGAAATAACAACATGGAAAGCCTGGACTGCATGCAGGCAGTGGCGGCTCCAGGCACCAGCTCTCCAAGCGCATGCCTGGGACAGCAAGCCGTGGGGGGCGCCCTGCTGGTCCCTGTGAGGGCAGCAGTCAGGCAGTCTTTGGCAGCACGCCTGCGGGAGGTCCGCCAGTCCCGTGGATTCGGCAGCAATTCAGTGGTGGGTACACCGAAGCCACGGGACCGGGGACCTCCCACAGGCAAGCCACCAAAGGCAGCCTGCCTGCTGAGCTTGGGGTGGCAAAAAAGCTAGAGTCGCCCCTGCATGCAGGCTGCCCTTAGTGAACAATAATTTCCACTTCAGTGGCATGCAAGGATCTCACAATGCACTGAAAATATTCATTAAGCCTTGCAACTCGGTTGGGATGCAAAGGAACGACTCTATCCACCACTGAAATGGAGATACCTCCGGGATGAAACATGGCAAGTGTTTATTAGTGCACAGCAATGCTACACAGCACTTTATACCAGGATAAACACGCAACAGAAACTGCGGGGGAATACAGGTAGATACCTGAAATAGAATATGACCAAAACACCAGAACTAACATCCCTCTTCTGATAAAAAGCACTGTTGGTTCTTTGAAAACACAAGTTCAAAAAAAATTCAAAAAAGAACTGGATAAATTCATGGAGGATAAGTCCATCAATGGCTATTAGCCAGGCTGGGGCAGCGATGGTGTCCCTGGCCTCTGTTTGCCACAAGCTGGGAATGAGTGACTGGGGATGGACCACTTGATGATTACCGGTTCTGTTCATTCCCTCTGGGGCACCTGGCAGTGGCCACTGTTGGAAGACAGGACACTGGGCTAGATGGGCCTTTGGTCTGACCAAGTATGGCCCATCTTATATTCTTAAGTCTTCTGGACTTCATTTTTATATCTCATTTAAAAGACAGCTCCTCTAACAGCATGGTGCCCCCATGTTAGCTAATTTGTTCAGTGTTGATTCAGCAAGTAAAATTCAACCCTAGTCTGAATTTGGCCCAAAAGGAAAAGTGAAACTTACCGTACTGCCAGCTCTAAACAGGTGTTCCTTGAAAGTCTCACATCCAGGCACTGATCTAACCCAGCTTGTAAAATGTGAAGTGCCATGATGAAAGTGAATCACACTGACTGAATGTCTGTGATCATGTCTCCCTATAGCGATTGTCTCCAAAGAGGATAAGCCTGCTACTATTCACACTTAATGAAGCCACTCCTGCAGCTCAAATGGTGGCAGACTGTGCTTTTTTTGAAGCTGAAGGTCCTTGGTTCTATCTCCAATGGGTAATGCATAGCAACTATATATCTGTGGCCATGAGCTTATTACGAGCTGAAGGTCATATGGCCTTGTTACATACCACTGCTTTGCAATGGGAAAGAAGGAATGAAAAATGGCTGCATAAACACCTGCTATATTGCACAGAGCTGCCTCTGGATACAGCTCTGTAAGGCAAGAGATAATTAAATATAAACTAATGCTAAAAATCAGCGCTGCCTCCCTCGCACAACTATCTCAGACATAGTGTCATAAAACAGAGATGTTAAACAGCAGGAGGGCCCCCCGCCACATAATTTCATATCACAAGGCTATAGTTACTGACTGAACTAGATTAGTATTGGCAAAAGTATTCTTCTAGCAATTGGGGAGTCTAACAGCAAAGCCAGAACACTGCTGAGCCGTTAATAAGTGGCTGTTCTTTGGTCATGATGAACTCAGAATAGCTTTCCAAAGGGGGAAAAGCAAATTCTATTGGCTTCCACACCTGGGTGAGCAATTTACGAGAGACAAAATTGAAAGTTACAGCTGAATCATTATTTACTTTATGGCTACATCTTCATCACACAGTCCACCCCAAAATGAGAGTTATTTCATTTTGAATCTGGCTCACACCAGACTTCCTGTATGATCTTTAGAAACAATTTCAGACGGCAGTTGTTTCAAACCAAACAGATTAGTGGCACAGTCTGTAATCATGGGAAGGGATCTTGTCCCCTTCTCCCACCTCACTTTGTCTTTCCTGGGTTTTTGGTTTGCTTGTTGTTTTAACACACTGAATAAATGGGATCAGTAGGAAGATTAAATTTGGCACTATTGGAAGGATATGTCAATCTCCAAGCTTGGCTAGAGCCCAATCCAGCAAAAGCAATGGCTCCCATTGTTGGGAAAGCAAAGCAAAGAAGGCTGAGGCAGGCAAGGCACAACGGGATGTCAGGAACATTCAAGCATTGGAATAATTTTAGTTTCCTTTTTAAGATGTTGCCTGGGCAGCCTTGTGAATGAAACTGAATTTCTGGTAGAAGCTGGCTCAAGCTGCTAAAGTCAGATGTGGATCTTGAAGTTGAACAATGCCAGAGTTGCAGGGTATTTGGATTCGGGGACCTGACTCAGTTTGTTATAGAAACAGGGTCAACATAGATATTATGATGATAGGTGCCTTAGAAAAAAAACAGAGATTATGTTCCTTTGGATAAATTCTGATCTGGATCTGTTTATGTGTATTGTGAGCTAGGATTTTGGTTTGCCCCATTACAGAGATGGGGCCAATTTTGCAGTTCTGATCCAGATCTGTTAGGATCGAGGTCCCTTCCATCCCCCAAAGTTCAGGGATGCCTGGCATTGGGTCCATCTCTAGTTTTGGTATTTGATAGCTGCATCCAGAGCACCATCGCTGCAATCATTACAAGGGTCTCAGGTCAGTGGTTATTGGAAAGCAGTCTTCAATATAATAAATATAACAGAATTTTCTGCAGAGCTTGGCTTAGTGGCACTGTGGCACTACTGCACAAGGCTTCCACCTCAGGAGACAGAAACTCAAAGCTATCTGGGTTCACAAGTATTTTGATTATTTGGATATTACCATTCACATACATGGTGATTCACAAACATTTAAGAGACTATACTGATTCTCTCCTGGCTTATATATTGTGTAATCTCTTACATCTGTGTAAAGTGTGTCTCAAAGTCTTCTTAATCAGAAGGTGGGGCCCAGAACTCAAGGTGTAGCCAAGTTGGACTGTAGGCTACCTTTGCACCACCTCATCCTATGGGTGCCTGTCTGCTGGTCCAATCTCTGCAAACTCCTACACAGTTAAGTATAAACAGCCAGTTCAGCTTGAGAGAGAATAAGGCCAAGAACAGCAGGGTCACTGCAGGAGAAGACTGAATGCATTGGGAGATCTGTGTCAAGACACAATTCCGGCGCATACTATAGGCCTGAACCAAAGCCCATTGGAGTCAGGAGCGGCGCCAGGGTTTTTGGCGCCCTAGGCGCAGGGCCGGCTCGCCGATCCCACGGCTCTGGTGGACTTCCCGCAGGCGCTCCTGTGGACGGTCCGCTGGTCCTGTGGCTCCGGTGGACAGGCATGCTCCACCGGAGCCACGGGACAAGCGGACCGTCCGCAGGCACGCCTGCGGGAGGTCCACCGCAGCAGTCTACCGCCCTCCCAAATCCTGGTGCGGTCGCCTAAATGGAAGCGCCGGCCCTGATTGGAGTCAATGGGAATGTTTCCGTTAATTTCTACTGACTATGGATATGACCTTAAGTCTAACAATACCAAATGTTTCTGTTTCTCTCATCATATTCCTCTGCCTTTACTGTCCTCCAGATGATAAGTTAAGTAATAAGGATACATAATATTGCTAAATTAATGGTAGCATGCTTTGTACTGAGCTTGGGTGAGGACTAGGGTCATGATTCACCATTGTCTTACTGTGACATGCCAGTGGTCTAAAACTGGGTAACTCAATGGTAAATCAGATCCTAGGTGGTTACTTTAATCTTGGTGATTGCACCCAGGGTTGAGTTGCATAGTCTTGGCAATAGAGTGAAGCACATCTGAAGCATCCACATTGTAATCTGACAGGAAGGTATAATAGAAGGCTTTAATAATTTCATTTGAACTGTTAACATGTATTGTGTGATATATGAGCTCTTGAACTCCCAACCTGGGAGCACCTAGACAGACACTGCGTCCTGGTCCCCACCCAATATCTGCTGAAACATGTGGGGTTGAGAAGCTAACAGGGCTATAGCCCCAGCAAAGGCACCACCTAAAGGATCCTTGATTGGAGGATTGTCCAGCTCCATCGATTGGTCAAACCATGCTATTGAAGCCAGAAGAGGGCGCAGTAAGTTGTGTGAGAGACAAGGTGATTTCCTGTTGTGGCTTCATTGGGCCCTGCTTGTTCCTGCTTCCTGCTCTGCTCCAGCCTCACCGATACCCCCCCGCCCCGACCCAGCCTTTGCTCCTGTTCCTATTGCGCTCCTGCATATGTGCCTCACTTCCTGTTCCCACCTGGCTCTGAGCATGATTCTGGTTTGACCCTTGGCTCTGGCATTTGGTATTGGACCATGGCTCCAACCCATAGCTTTGATTCCTGACTCTGCCTTGACCCCTGGCTCTGATAATTGTCAGTTGACCCTCGTGCTGACACTTCAATTTGTTCCCCCACCTGGATCCTGATCTGCCCATTAGAGCTGACTCCAGCTCTGACTACTAGGTAGAATGCTTATGTCCTGGTCCATAATAATTTTAGCTTTAATTATGGAAGAGGTTCAGAATTGTGTAAACATTAGGAGCTTTGTGGTTGGCTGATGATATCATGCCCATTTCTTGAATATCCAGTAATTGCAAAGGTAACAATATAATTAGACACATTGACTAATTGTATCCCTTTTAGGATTCACTTAGCAGTTAAGAGAAAAAAGGTGTAAAACTAGTCTCCCTTGTCACTTCTTGTTTTTACACACAAACAACTTCAGAAGTTCCATGCAAGTGTAGCAACTGCCATCTTGGTTATGATTAAGGATTGAATTAACCACCTTCCAAGGTAAAAGTGCGCACTTCTTACAGCTTAAGCTAAAAGACTAATGCCTGTATTTGGAAACTATTACAGACTCATAGCCTCTGTGAATCGGACACATAACACCAGTGAACTGTGGGTTACACGTGTATATCCCATAGACTATAACAGGCACAGAGCTGTTTTACCTTGCTTTACCATGAATTTTTTGAGAGAAAGTTTACACAAAAAATCTCTTCAGCTGTTTTAGAGTCAGTATTGTAACCCTTTGTAATTTTTATGTAGAAATGTTTCCAATAATATTAAGTTGCTAAAGATAAGGGTGCAATAAAACCCAACTTAGTTTTCCGGTTCAAGCCTCTAAGTTGGATACAGAAAATATATTTAGTAAAGGGCCACAAGGTAACACACTGAATGCTAAAACCAAACTTTATTTAAAAGAAAAATGATTAGTTAAACCAACAGGGATGCAATTACTACTTACACAATACTTCAACTACACTTCTACTCCAAGATGAAATAGCGTATCAATGGGTGATCAGTCTATTGACAACAGAGTGAAGTACAGCCTTATAATCCTAGAACTTAACAGTACCCTTTTGATGTTAATTGGAGCTCTCTTGCAATTTAGCAAGGCTACTCTTTTTATAATCCATTATAATAGTAATAATAAGCAACATTAAACAATCCCTTACCATAATTATATTTTCTGTCACCTCCTTATTGGATCTTTACATTACACATTATTTAAATTGACATCTGCACCAATATCCTTCTCAGACTATAAATATACATAGCATTTTAACTAAACTTTCCAAAATCTCAAAAAAAACCCAAAAACCTCATTACAAACCTTGCTCAAGCCAGTTATAACTAAAATATAACATTAACATAACCCTGGATCATGTCCTTGCTACCTCTTACTGTCCCATAGCACTGTATCTCTGACTTTTCTCTAATAGTCTCACACTAGCAAATTCAGTTTCCCATGCTCCTTCATATTTAGGCTAACTTAGGCCCAAAATCTAATTTATATTTAACACAGGCTAGAGTATACAAATTTCCTGTTTAAAGAAACAGCCATCATTGTGTCAACCAATATGCAATTTCTCCTTTTACCCAACCTTACAAGGAACAGTCTCCAAGCAAACTATGGCAGAAGCAATGGTGAGAATTCACCCCTCTTTATCCCATTTTCCTCCACAACATGTGAATTTCAAAGTTGACCTCGGACTGTTTAAATGAGACAGATCCCAGTTGGGACCTTAATTCAAACCTCCCCAAAGTTAGGGGATGCTGGGATTTGGTGTTCCAGTTCAGCCCATTGGAGGGATGGACCCGAGATGTAGAAGTTTACATTTGGAATTTATTATTAATTAATTTATTATTATTTACTATTATTATTTTATTTATTTGTACTGCAGTAGCCAAGAGACAAGCCAGAGTCTGGGTCAGAAGTCAGAGGTCAACATCAGAGCCAGGACTAGTAACTGATGCTTGGAGGCAAGGCATCAGGGTGGGAACTGGAGGAAAGGCAAGGATCAAGCACAGAGCAGGACTCCATTGTTCTAGGCATTGTACAAACACAGAACAAAAAGATGAATCCTGATCCAAAGCTCCCCAGAGAGTAGGGGCTTTGGATTTGGTGCTCTGGTTCAGGCCCATCTCTGATGTAAATGCTATCTTTGGTAAGAACAGGAAATGAATATAACTTCTACTGTGGGGAACTGATCCATGCCATATTGCCTCATATGCTGGCTACCCTAGCAAAAATGGGCTGCAGGACAAGCATAAACTCCACCCACGCAGGGGGACAATCCCAGTGAAAGAGTATTAGCACACAGATGGTGTTCTGTTGTGGGAGGTAGGGAGGAGGATATAGTAGAAGGAAGAGTGGCCAGGGCATTCTTATGCCACAGCAATCCTGTGCTTCTGCAACATTCCATAGGGGTCATTGCAGCAGGACCATGACTGAAGACAATCCTGGGGTGTTCTAAATTACCCCAGAGTGATTTTGCTCTTTGCCAGCCCCAGGATTTCATCATCTGTGCCTAGAGTAACTATGAGATTATGACTCAGTGCTCCAGAGGAGGGCATACTATTTATTTATGTCATGGCATTATAATTTTTTCAGTACTATTTTCTATCTCTATCATTATTATATTTCCCAGCCATTACTGTCCTTTAATACACAAAATAATTTGACATAGGGTAAAATGGCACATGAAATCTGTGTGTAGTTACTGGATGCCCATATTCCTATCCTTCACCACACAAACAGATGTCTCTTTTCATACTATAAGATCAGGGATTGTTATTTTGTTAATTGTCTGCAAAGGGCCTAACGCAATGGGGTCCTAGACACTACTATAATAAAAACAATAAAAATATTTAAAATATTCAGTAAATGAATAGTTCAGGATATCTGCCTTACTGAGCAACAGACTTCCTTATTTTAAGGTATATGTGCAGTTTACTACTAGCAAGGAGACACTGCATTTCTCTCAGTTGTGCATTTCTAGGGGCTTACTACTATATTCTGCAGCCTCAGATCTCTTCTTGTACATCCTGCAGTTGCTCCACAACTTACAACCTGTTGTGTCTAACTGGCAGAAATATTTAACCCTGGAAATCATGAGTAAACTAGCCCAAATTTATAAAAAATAAAAAAACCAAACCTAAACCCCTCTCTAGGGAGTACATTGGTGAGTTAAATCTTCATATATTTTATTAAAATAAATTATCCTTTATCTAGATTCTTAGTTGAGTAGAAGAATTCTCTGGTGCCCTGTGTGACAGGTTGTGCCCCCTCCAAGGTGCCATCTGATGTACTGGGGTACCACTGAGCTCACCTATTCCACCAGCCTGGGCTCCCTTACACTGTCCTGCTGAGCCAGGCCCTCAAGCCTCCTCCAGCACAGACACAGATAGGGACACACCCAGCTGCAGAAGGACACAGACACTGAAATCAGCTCTGCATGGGAAGACTCAGCTAGGGAATTGCCCAGCACTCAAGTTTATCCCCCTCTGGGGTGCAAACACAAAATTGTATTGTCTTGCACTGCACAGAGAACTGTACAGCATATGTTCATGAAATTTGCCTCCTCCCTCAATGTGGAGGAAGATATGCACAGCTGTTTGCCCCCCAGTTATGAATTCCACAAACTGGTTTTAGAGAAAACAAAAATAAAGGTATTAGCTACACAAGATAGATTTTAAGTGATTATAAGGGATAACAAACAGATGAAAGCAGATTACTGAGCAAAGAAAACAAACATGCAAACTAAGCTTAATACACTAAAGAAATGGGTTACAAGTAGTAATTTTGCACCCCAAGTGTTGTTTTAGACATTTCTTTCACAGGCCAGACACCTTTTCCAACCTGAGCTCAGCTGTTCTCCCTCCATTTTGTCTTTGTTTCTTTGATGTTTCCAGCAGTCATCCTGGGTGGGGATTCAGTGAAGAATGAACCCCGATCATCTCACTCCCCTGTTGTAAATAGGATTCACATATGACAGGAATCCTTTATTTTCCAGTGTGGTTTCCCCTCCTTCCCCCCCCCAATGGAAAAATACTGGTATTCTATCATGGAATCCAGTACCATGTGACATGATCACATAACCTTGTAGTGTCAAAGAAGCCATAAGTCAAAGGCCATTTGTAGAATCCCATGAATATGGGAGATTAGCATCTTCAAAGACCTATTGTTCTCCCTAATGGCTCATCCAGACTGATTGCATTTTGTCTGATGGGCATTCCACAGGTGTAAACCTAATTGTAATTGATACACAGTCAATATTCCATGCATACAAATAGGATAATCATGTTCATTAAATCATAACCTTTCAAATGATATCTCACGACTCATCTTGCATAAAACAAATCTTAGTTATGCTATATTAATATCATAACAATATATGTATGAAGAATATAGGGTGTATCATCACACGCTGATTAGAAAAAGATAGTATCTCAATAAACTTACTTTACACCTAAATATGACCTTAATTAAAGATTGAAAATAAAGGCTGAAAAAAAGGCCAACATTTTGACATTCTAGCTTTCTTTGTACCTGGAGAGGGGTTTATATAGTTTTTGGGTTTGAAAGCCATGTCTCTACCAATTATCAGAGCTCATAGCCACCTTCAGTTAAATATAATTAATTACACAGCTGTCATTTTCAAGCCTCACATTGTTTACCATTCATTTGGATTTCTTTTTTTCTAATGTAAAATGACTTACCAAATCAAGATGGAGGAGAGACAGAAAAATGCCAAAATCCCCAAATAAAATATAAAGAAAAATAAAGGAAAAATGGCGCAAGAAAAAACAAAATTATCTTAGCCAAAAGGCCAAGAAGTTCAGGAAGTCCCGTCACATGAGGGATTTGAAGCTGGACAAGGCACTTAGAAATAAACAGTTCCGCATTGGTCCCTTGGACTTTGTCTGCATTAGGGAAATGTTTAGCAATTTCCCCACCATTGCTAACCCCAGTTTTGGGGTTGGTGATATTGGGAGCCTTAGTGTAGACAGGGATCTGGCTGCTGACACTATTTAATGCGCCTTGTTCATTAGATTTGTTCTGAGCAGGGTTAGATAACAAGGTATTGAAATCACCATGGGTAATGGCACATTTTGTATATCATGACCTGAGTCTAATTTACACTAAAGCCCCTTTACACCACCTTTAATGCCCATTTTCAATGCCAGAGCAGCATAAAGAAACCTTAGTGTAAATGAGATTCAGGCCCTAAGGCTTCCAACAATGATGGGAAACTTTCCACCAATGTCCCTAGTGTAACCAGGGTTTGGAACCCGACTAGAAGGCCTAATGAGCCTCTTCCATCTCAGTAGAGAAGTACTGTTGTCATTACAATGTGCAGAAATGGATTTTTTCTCAAGCCAACATAGTTTTTTTTTTGCTCCAGTTCATTACACAGAGTCTTTGCTTATATGCAGTGAAACTGTTTCTCTTTTGTAATTAGCTAATCCTGTGCTCTCACTGGCATAACAGGAAATACATGCAAATCAGTGCACCCCTCCCCCTTTCAGAATAAGCCCCAATTTAATGAGTGATAAAGGACGTCAAGGGTGGGGAGAAGGGAATTCTGCAGCTTAAATATCATGCATTCCCCCACTGAGTACTTCAATCTTCTAGCTATTAGTTTTTATAATTAACAGTGAATATGAAAAAGATTTTAAGATGAAGAAGGCTTCCAATAGTGATATTTAGAAGGCTCTTTGCTCTGGTTCTCTCTCCCTCTGTCTCTTTATTTTTGGTGCCTGTAAGCAAACCATTACTTTCTGTTAGATGTTTAATCACAAACCTTGCAAAGGAATTTTCTGTTTTCCAGGCTGTACTCAGAGCAGAACTAACTTCATTACCTCATTGACACGCTAGTACACTTGTCAGCGCTAATGCCCTGTCCTCTTAAAAGGCCCCAGTCTACAGTCCCTTTGGAAAAGATGATTTTAAAATGGTACAGTAGGGCATATGCGGTCTGATTTTCTATTTCCAGCTTTCCATTGGGCTTTCCCTGATGAATATGGCAAGTTATTGGGGAACTGAGAAAACCACTTGAAGGAGAGCTCTTAGTTTTAAAAGTGTCTTGAAATGATGTCTGCCGTTGAAGTCTGCTTGTATGTATTGTTTGTGGCCTCGTCTGGGCCAGACATTCAGCTGATGTCAATCATCATATAGCCATTGAAATCAATACTGATTTACATCCACTAAGAACCTGCTGTATTGTGTTTGAAGAAGGAATGGTAAGCCTAATTGTCAGAGGTGCTGAGCACCCACAGCCGCAGGGGAAGCGAATGGGAGGTGCAAGCTGCTCAATCTCTGATCATCCAGACCATTTTGCATTGCTACAGCACTTTTCTTTCAAGAACCTCAAAATCTTTCACAAGCCTCAATGAATTAAGCCTTGCGGTACCTCTGTAAGATAGGAAATATTAATTCATAAGAGAAACTGAGACAGAATTATGGCTCCTAAGAGCCCAGTGCTGCACTGGGGAGGGAAAGGAGACAACTACCCAAATGATGATACCTGAAGGGGTTATAGCCCAGACATTAAAGGTATTTAGGCCTTGTTGCTCTCAGTGTTGCAATGCCTAACAGGTGTAGGATCCCAAATCTAATTTTCAAAAGGGATTTAGGCATTTAGGAACCAAAATCCCATTGACAGTTGATGGGATTTAGGCTCTTGAAAATTAGGTTTAGGTTCCAAAATCAGTTTGGTGTTACAACCTGAGGGCAGCAATGCCTAAATACCTCTAAAAATCTAGGCCAGGCCTTTGAGGAGCAATGGGGGGCCTTGCTATGCCCATTCAACAGACAGAGCCAACATTCAGAGTTGTCAATATGCAGAGTTGATAGGTCCATGGCTTCCCCCTCAGCCCCACCCCGTCACTTTGGAACACTAGCATTGCCTGCGGTTCAGAAAAGCTAGTGAGGGAGACAGACTGGGTGGGCCACAGGCTCAAGAGCTAGTGGGATGACAGCATTGAGCGAGGGCCTAAATGGGAGGGGGGATGCAGAGCCACATGGGGACAGAGGTAGGGGGTGCAAGGAGACTTGGGGATGGTGGAGGGAAACTTTTGGAACACACGGGGATGGGGGGGTACAGAGACACATGGGGACAGGGGCAGATGTGCTTGACTGAATTGGAGAGGCTAGGGGTCAGCCAAGGTCTGCTTTGGGGAGGCTCCCAAACTCTGTAAGAATCACTCCATCTCCCCCCAAAACCTCTGTTCCATACTTCTCCCACCCACACCCAACAACTTCCAGGCACCTTCCCTCTCTCTCAGCTCCTCAGTTACCCCTGACTCCCTCAAGCCTTTGCGCTGCTTCTGAGGGGTGTGGGAAATATGTTTCTGTATTGTAATTTAAATGAATTATTCAAAGCTCTGTATTTATATGCCAACTAAGGAATCTTTTTTTTAAAAAAAAAATCCTGTTTTTTTTTGTCTGTGTTGCTACAGATATACTTGCTGACAAGTATTTTGAAATAAATTACCAAAATAATTGAAACTGACATTATTATATTGTGTTGCTTTGACAAAATATGCAGAATTTTGCAGACTTTTAAAATATTGTGCACAGAATTTTAAATTTTTTGGAGCAGAATTTCCCCAGAAGTATACTGAGCTCTATTTAAAACACAAAAATGCCTGTATTAAAATTACAACTGAAGTTTTACCAGGACCATGTATGTAACCAAATATGATGTTCATTTTTTAAAAGAGAGATGAAAACATCATAGAATCCCTTTGGGCCTTCTGTATCTCAGTCTGTAAAGTGCTACTTCCCATCCATCGCCCCTGAAAGATGCAAAGCCCCAGTGCTTTGTTTAGGCATGCTTTGTGCTTAGGTCATCTGATCCAGGAACTGAAACAATACTATGTGACTTTCACAGATAATAAGTAAAAATAATCATAGCGTGCAATTCACATATAATCCCGACTGTTAGAAGAAATCAGGAACAAATTCAGGAAAAACACAATCAGTGCATGTACAAGTAAAAAGCCAAAATCAGAAAGGGCTGAAACTATTGAATACATTATTTGTAGGTAACCCAGTTCTGCTTTTTTGCTTTGTGTTTAACTGTGCAACTTTATTTTTTATATGAACTACAAATAATATTAAAACAGTTTACCAAGAAGACTTTGATTTTGGTTCCTTTTTGCAATATGTGCCACACGTTAGTGTTTTGAAGAATAACCATTTTATCATACTGTTATGAGCAGCGTGAAACCTTGTTATGAGTTGAGTTCAAACCCCATTGGGACAGATATGTTAACTGACGGATGAGTTCACACCTAACTGTAAGCATAAGCCTTCACCTAAAATAAAAGGTATATGTGAACCCATAGGCACCGATTTCCTCCAGGCCCTGGGGGTGCTCAACTCCCTGCTCTGCCCCAGGCTCTGCCCCCATCCTACCCTTACCCTCAAGCCTCCACCCCGTCCCTTCTCTTCTCATCCCCTTCTGCCCCAGGTTCTATCTCCACCTCACCCCTTCTCCCAAGTCCCCACCCTGCCTCTTCCTGCCCAGTTCCACCCTCTCCCCTGAGCGTGCCCTGTCCCCACTCCTCCCCTTCCCCCTAGCGCCTTCTGCACACCACAAAACAGCTGATTGCAGTGGGGAGGAGGTGCTGGGAGGGCAGGGGAGGAGTTGATCAGCAGGACCACCGACGGGAGGCACTGGGGGCCAGGGGGAGCTGGCTACCAGTGGGTGCTAAGCACCTGCTAATTTTTTTCTGTGGTTGCTCCAGCCCTGGAGCACCCATGGAGTCAGCACCTATGTGTGAACCCCCCCAGAAGCTTTCGACTGAGTATGGTTTTGGGTAGATGCGTGCATATGTTGGGAAGGTAGATCACACAGAAACTGAGGTCTGGTCTACACCACAGACCTATATAGGTATAACAACTTCACTCAGGGTATGTCTACACTACGAAATTAGGTCGAATTTATAGACGTCGATTTTTAGGAAGCGATTTTATACAATCAATTGTGTGTGTCCCCACTAAGCGCATTAAGTTGGTGGAGTGCGTCCACAGTACCGTGGCTAGCGTCGACTTTTGGAGTGTTGCACTGTGGGTAGCTATCCCACAGTTCCCACAGTCTCCGCTACCCATTGGAATTCTGGGTTGAACTCCTAGTGCCTGATGAGGCAAAAACATTGTTATGACTGGTTTTAGGTATATGTCATCAGTCGCCCTTCTCTCCGTGAAAGCAATGGCAGACAATCATTTCATGCCTTTTTTCCGTGCAGACGCCATACTGCTTTTAGCAGACAGTGCAGTAGGACTGCTAACCATCATCATCCAACCACCACTTCTGCTGCAACTCTGCTCTCCTGGTGCCATGAATCCACCTCGCAGGTCCTCTCATTGTTCTTCATAAATATCTATTCTTGTGGCATCCCATCATCATCCAGCGCTTCCACAGCAACTCTGCTCTCCTGCTCTTGCCTCGATAGCGAATTTCTCCATGTTGTCTGTTATAGGCTCCTAGGAACACGTGTTCTTCATCAGAAAATGTGCACAGTGCTAACCGTCATCATCCACTGCTTCCATTGCAACTCTGCTCTCCTGTTGTCCTGCAGACGCTATACCATGGCAAGCATGGAGCCCGCTCAGTTCACTGCTGCTGTTGTGAATGTTGTAGACACCTCGCGCATTATCCTGCAGTATGTGCAGAGCCTGCAAAAGCAGGCGAGGACGCGACAACAGCGCAGTCACAATAGTGATGAGGACATGGACACAGACTTCTCTCAAAGCACAGGCCCTGGCAGTTTGAACATCATGGTGGTAATGGGGCAGGTTCATGCCATGAAACGCCGATTCTGGGCCTGGATAACAAGCACAGACTGGTGGGACCACATAGTGTTACAGGTCTGGGATGATTCCCAGTTTCCCTGAGAAACTTTCGCATGCATAAGAGCACTTTCATGGAACTCTGTGACTTGCTTTCCCCTGCCTTGAAGTGCAAGAATAGCAAGATGAGAGCAGCCCTTACAGTTGAATTACTGTTAGGGATGTTGAAATTACTATAATTATCCTTGGGGACCCAGTCTATCCCTTAATGCCATGGTTCATGAAGCCATACATAGGCACCCTGGACAGTAGTAAGGAGCAGTTCATATTGGCTGAGCAAGTGCAGAATGGTGGTAGAATGTGCATTTGGACGTTTAAAACCTCGCTGGCGCAATTTACTGACTAGGTTAGACCACAGTGAAACCAATATTCCCATTGTTATTGCTGCTTGCTGTGTGCTCCATAACATCTCTGAGAGTAAGGGGGAGATATTTATGGTGGGATGGGAGGTTGAGGCAAATCACCTAGTGGCCAGTTACGGTGTTACTGTTCTATTTGTTTCTCCTTGATGAAAACTCGCCCCCTTGCTTGACTCTACTTCCCTGTTGGCTAACCATCCTTCCCTCTTCGATCACTGCTCTTAGTGGCAATAAAGTAATTATTGTTTCCATATCATGCATTCTTTATTAATTCATCACACAAATAGGGGGAAAACTTGCAAGGTAGCCCGGGAGGGGCTGGTGAGGAGGGAAGCACCAGGTAGGGTGATGGATGAGGGGAGGAGGGAGGAACAATGCCACACTACAGTTCAAAACATATTGAATGCCAGCCTTCTGTTGCTTGGCCAATCCTCTGGGGTCGAGTGGTTGGGTGCTCGTAGCTTTCCCCCCCCCCCCACATGTGTTCTTGGATGTCTGCGTGAGGAGGATATGGAACTTGGGGAGGAGGGTAGGCGGTTATACAGGGGCTGCAGCACGGTCTGTGCTCCTGCTGCTTTTCCTGCAGCTCCACCAGATGCCTGAGCATGTCGGGGGGGTTTTTGCGCCCACTTTAGGCTCATTAGCCTCTGGGATGGAGATGATAGGGAGAGCTATGGGAGGAAAAAAAAGGGAGAGTAGTATTTAAAAAGATACATTTTAGAGAACAAAGGGAAGACTATTTCACACTGAATCAAGCAATTCACATTACATAGCACATGTGCTTTAGCCTTCCCAGCTCCCACCGCGTGGCTATCAAGGAAGATCCCTCTCAGCGAAATGTGAACAGCTCAGCATGAACAGGCCTCCACCCACCGCGTGGCAAAGGCTTTTAGAGTACCTCCAGGACAGCTTCATGGAGATGTTCCTGGAGGATTTCTGCTCCATCCCCAGATACGCTAACAGACTTTTCCAGTAGCTATACTGGCTGCAAATGCATCCCAAGTCTTCAGGAAAAATTAAACAATAAACATGATTGCTTTTAAACGCTGTATTATATTTACAAAGGTACACTCACCAGAGGTGCCTTCTCCAGCTTCATGGTCCAGGAGCCTGCTTTGGGATGGTTGCAAGGGTATTGGCTCCAGGGTGATGAACAGTTCCTGGCTGCCAGGCATACAGCGATCAGATCCAGTACCTCCCGTTTGGTCCATGCTGAAGCTCTTCTGCGATTCTGGGACTCCATGGTCACCTGTGCTGAACAGCTCACCAGGCTGGCCAAACAGGAAATGAAATTCAAAAGTTCCTGGGGCTTTTCCCAGGCACTAATCCCCTTGTCGGGGAGGAGTACAGAAATCGATTTTAAGAGCCCTTTAAGTCGACAAAAATGGCTTCGTTGTGGGGAACAAGTGCAGGGTTAAATTGTTCTAACACTGCTAAATTCGACCTAAACTCGTAGTGTAGATCAGAGATCAGGGGTGTGAAAAGTCTACATCCCTGAGCAATGTAGTTATACCAACCTAACCCCCTGTATAGCCAGGACTATGTCAGCAAGAGAGCTTCTCCCATCAACACAGCTACCATCTCTCAGGAGGTGGATTAACTATGCTGACAGGAGAGCTCTCCCTCCCCTTCGTTTAGAGCATGTTAATTAAAGTGCTACAGCAGCACATCTGCACCAATGCAGCATTTTAGGTGTAGACTTGCCCTGAGAACAGACAAGAACAGAAAGAGAAGGAGAAGCAAGAAATCCAAACAGAAGCCTGTAAACACGGTATGACTTTGAAAAAAGCGAGCAAGAGAGAGAGCTTTTGGGTCTAGTGTTGGCTAATGAGGCGTGGGGACTAAGTTCTTGGTTCCTTTTGCTTTCAGAGACATGGGACTTTGCACATTACTTGTAAATAAACAAGACTGCATCAAAGAAAATACCAGACTCCATCAATTTCTGCTTCCAACTAGATCATCCTCAGGGTCCTGAACTTTGGCTAGCCACTCCAGTTGAAAAAGGACAACAATACTGAAAACACATTTGCAACACTGAAATGCTATTTGTTCTGACAAGCTGATATCAGAAGCCTGAGTTTTGCGTAAATTGCTGAGAAAGTTGGGGATAACTGTTGTGGTCTGGGTATAAGCTGAAGTGGGATGGGGGCCAAGTTTATCTTGCATCTTCTTAATGTTTAACCACTTACACTACTATGGAGTTACCTTCCCGAGACTTTCCCTGTGACATTCCCCATGTGCTCCTGGACCACCCTCTTTTTTGACTAGTCAAAACACTCTTTTCCAGCTATCCCCTTCCCCTCTGGTGGACATATGCTACAATTGACTGTAATGGAGAGTTCTGCTTCACAATCCATGGCACACTATAGCTAAGGGTGAATAAGTTAAGTTAGTTTCTTTGATTTACAACTGACAAACTGAAAATTCATGCAGCTTAGGCAACTTGGGCTCTTGTACCCATTTAAACACAGTTCACCTCTCATCATCACTAATTATCATAGAATTATAGAATATCAGGGTTGGAAGGGACCTCAAGAGGTCATCTAGTCCAATCCCCTGCTCAAAGCAGGACCGATTCCCAACTAAATCATCCCAGCCAGGACTTTGTCAAGCCTGACCTTAAAAACCTCTAAGGAAGCAGATTCCATCACCTCACTAGGTAACCCATTCCAGTGCTTCACCACCTTCCTAGTGAAAAAGTTTTTCCTAATATCCAACCTAAATTTCCCCCATTGCAACTTGAGACCATTACTCCTTGTTCTGTCATCAGGTACCACTGAGAATAGTCTAGGTCCATCCTCTTTGGAACCCCCTTTCAAGTAGTTGAAAGCAGCTATCAAATCCCTCCTCATTCTTCTCTTCTGCAGACTAAATAATCCCAGTTCCCTCAGCTTCTCCTCATAAATTATGTGCTCCAGACCCCTAATCATTTTTGTTGCCCTCCGCTGGACTCTCTCCA